>NC_079370.1:20465753-21065753 GCF_021018895.1 Seriola aureovittata | reverse complement strand
CAAGCCATGTCATCGGACCAATGGCGCTGCTCTGACATTTACCGCGATACACCCTTTATGTTGGAGGACAGGGACCCATCATTTGTTGCTTTGGCGCTGTAATCAAGAAATGTGGACTTTGAAAATTGGCAAAAGCTTTAAATAGGGAAGTTTGTGTTTACATGGGAGAGCTTTTTCAGCTGCAAACCCATAAGCTCTAGCGCCGACATCTACCCATTTTGGGGTGGTTTTTATTCAAGCTCGCAACGATGCTCTTTGCAAGCCAGCACGTCCAGTGGAGACATGGAGCTTACGAATCACAGTTGCTGTCTGAGTTCCCTTTGTTTGAGAAAACCACAGAAGCAGAAAGTTGTTTCCGCCCGGTTTCGAACCAGGGACCTTTCGCGTGTGAGGCGAACGTGATAACCACTACACTACGGAAACTGTCCTGATGCCGCTGTACTGCGCCTGAGGCCGCAAAATGGACCAATGTACTCTGAGCCCCATATGCATTCTCGTTGGAGAAGCTAAACCCCAATGACTTGAATGTGCTACAAAGGGCCCTTGGATACAACACAAGTAAGATTCAAAGCTGGACGTAGTCACAGATGGAGGAGCAAGAGGCATCCACTGGCAATATTTCTTGAGGGACGTGGTCATAAGCTTTTTCCACTACACTACGGAAACTGTCCTGATGCCGCTGTACTGCGCCTGACGCCGGAAAATGGACCAATGTACACTGAGCCCCATATGCATTCTCGTTGGAGAAGCTAAACCCCAATGACTTGAATGTGCTAAAAAGGGCCCTTGGATACAACACAAGTGAGATTCGAAGCTGGACGTAGTCACAGATGGAGGAGCAAGAGGCATCCACTGGCAATATTCCTTGAGGGACGTGGTCATAAGCTTTTTCCACATCCAACCTCAAAGCTTCCTTGCAACAGTAAAGAGGTGGCGTTCTGTTCCTCAACCAGTGGGGAATCCGTAATGTTGCTGCTGAATTGGGGGTTCCTATTTTGGCTGGAGTCTCCTTTGAGGGCCCCTGGAATGAGCTTGGCTTGAGCTTGAGGCATGACAGTCTGAGCAGTGATAACTAACCATCCCTAATTTTTGCTAAAGGAGCAGCCACCACGCACAAATCCACACTCACTGTCGCTGACATGTACACAGAGTGTGTGTTGCCTTTACCCAACCTTCCAACGCATCAAATGGAGACACACAGGTTGAAGGTCAAAGTCACCGTCTATCTTCACTTTGTTTGAGGAAGCTGGGACTGCACAAAGTTGTTTCCGCCCAGTTTCGAACTGGGGACCTTTCGCGTGTTAGGCGAACGTGATAACCACTACACTACGGAAACTGTGGCGAGATTCTCTGTCTGTCCTTGAGGCGGGGAAATGCACCAGTGTGCACTGAGCCCCATAAGCATTTTCACCAGAGAAGCCAAATCCGAATAATTGGAATGTGGACTTCCGCCCAAGCTGGTCATATCTGCTGTAACTCTTCAAAATCAGTTGTGTTTGTGCTGTCCCAGCAGTGGGAAAATTGGACTAATCTTTGAAGAAAAAAGGCTTATTCCTTTCATTTGGGTGGCGTGAAAACTTTTTCACCCAGGAGCCAATGGGATTACAGTCGTAGCTGACAACCCCTGGTAGTTTTGCCTCGGTGACAGTGACCTGAATGTGACAGCTGGTTATCAATTATGCCTCTCATGCAAATGGTAGGTTGGTTTGAAAGCTGGTGGAAATAGTGTTGTTTTTTCTCTGCCATAAGGTCAAACTTTGGTGACATTTAGTAAAGTAAACAAGATGAGCAAGTTTGTATTTATTTTTCAACATGCGTTCATTTCTGTTGTTACAGGAGAAGGTGGCAGTCTCTCCAAGGCAAAGCGTCTGTTGGACAGCAACAGCATGCTGAATGCTGTTGCATTACCTGAGCTTTGCTTTGCGGTGAAGATTCAGCTGTTTAGCAGAAAACAAAGAAACTCTCCCCGTCGGGGAATCGAACCCCGGTCTTCCGCGTGACAGGCGGAGATACTGTCCACTATACTAACGAGGACTGCTGCAGCTCCTAACCAAGCCATGTCATCAGACCAATGGCGCTGCTCTGACATTTACCGCGATACACCCTTTATGTTGGAGGACAGGGACCCATCATTTGTTGCTTTGGCGCTGTAATCAAGAAATGTGGACTTTGAAAATTGGCAAAAGCTTTAAATGGGGAAGTTTGTGTTTACATGGGAGAGCTTTTTCAGCTGCAAACCCATAAGCTCTAGCGCCGACATCTACCCATTTTGGGGTGGTTTTTATTCAAGCTCGCAACGATGCTCTTTGCAAGCCAGCACGTCCAGTGGAGACATGGAGCTTACGAATCACAGTTGCTGTCTGAGTTCCCTTTGTTTGAGAAAACCACAGAAGCAGAAAGTTGTTTCCGCCCGGTTTCGAACCAGGGACCTTTCGCGTGTGAGGCGAACGTGATAACCACTACACTACGGAAACTGTCCTGATGCCGCTGTACTGCGCCTGAGGCCGCAAAATGGACCAATGTACTCTGAGCCCCATATGCATTCTCGTTGGAGAAGCTAAACCCCAATGACTTGAATGTGCTACAAAGGGCCCTTGGATACAACACAAGTGAGATTCAAAGCTGGACGTAGTCACAGATGGAGGAGCAAGAGGCATCCACTGGCAATATTTCTTGAGGGACGTGGTCATAAGCTTTTTCCACTACACTACGGAAACTGTCCTGATGCCGCTGTACTGCGCCTGACGCCGGAAAATGGACCAATGTACACTGAGCCCCATATGCATTCTCGTTGGAGAAGCTAAACCCCAATGACTTGAATGTGCTAAAAAGGGCCCTTGGATACAACACAAGTGAGATTCGAAGCTGGACGTAGTCACAGATGGAGGAGCAAGAGGCATCCACTGGCAATATTCCTTGAGGGACGTGGTCATAAGCTTTTTCCACATCCAACCTCAAAGCTTCCTTGCAACAGTAAAGAGGTGGCGTTCTGTTCCTCAACCAGTGGGGAATCCGTAATGTTGCTGCTGAATTGGGGGTTCCTATTTTGGCTGGAGTCTCCTTTGAGGGCCCCTGGAATGAGCTTGGCTTGAGCTTGAGGCATGACAGTCTGAGCAGTGATAACTAACCATCCCTAATTTTTGCTAAAGGAGCAGCCACCACGCACAAATCCACACTCACTGTCGCTGACATGTACACAAACAGAGTGTGTGTTGCCTTTACCCAACCTTCCAACGTATCAAATGGAGACACACAGGTTGAAGGTCAAAGTCACCGTCTATCTTCACTTTGTTTGAGGAAGCTGGGACTGCACAAAGTTGTTTCCGCCCAGTTTCGAACTGGGGACCTTTCGCGTGTTAGGCGAACGTGATAACCACTACACTACGGAAACTGTGGCGAGATTCTCTGTCTGTCCTTGAGGCGGGGAAATGCACCAGTGTGCACTGAGCCCCATAAGCATTTTCACCAGAGAAGCCAAATCCGAATAATTGGAATGTGGACTTCCGCCCAAGCTGGTCATATCTGCTGTAACTCTTCAAAATCAGTTGTTTTTGTGCTGTCCCAGCAGTGGGAAAATTGGACTAATCTTTGAAGAAAAAAGGCTTATTCCTTTCATTTGGGTGGCGTGAAAACTTTTTCACCCAGGAGCCAATGGGATTACAGTCGTAGCTGACAACCCCTGGTAGTTTTGCCTCGGTGACAGTGACCTGAATGTGACAGCTGGTTATCAATTATGCCTCTCATGCAAATGGTAGGTTGGTTTGAAAGCTGGTGGAAATAGTGTTGTTTTTTCTCTGCCATAAGGTCAAACTTTGGTGACATTTAGTAAAGTAAACAAGATGAGCAAGTTTGTATTTATTTTTCAACATGCGTTCATTTCTGTTGTTACAGGAGAAGGTGGCAGTCTCTCCAAGGCAAAGCGTCTGTTGGACAGCAACAGCATGCTGAATGCTGTTGCATTACCTGAGCTTTGCTTTGCGGTGAAGATTCAGCTGTTTAGCAGAAAACAAAGAAACTCTCCCCGTCGGGGAATCGAACCCCGGTCTTCCGCGTGACAGGCGGAGATACTGTCCACTATACTAACGAGGACTGCTGCAGCTCCTAACCAAGCCATGTCATCGGACCAATGGCGCTGCTCTGACATTTACCGCGATACACCCTTTATGTTGGAGGACAGGGACCCATCATTTGTTGCTTTGGCGCTGTAATCAAGAAATGTGGACTTTGAAAATTGGCAAAAGCTTTAAATGGGGAAGTTTGTGTTTACATGGGAGAGCTTTTTCAGCTGCAAACCCATAAGCTCTAGCGCCGACATCTACCCATTTTGGGGTGGTTTTTATTCAAGCTCGCAACGATGCTCTTTGCAAGCCAGCACGTCCAGTGGAGACATGGAGCTTACGAATCACAGTTGCTGTCTGAGTTCCCTTTGTTTGAGAAAACCACAGAAGCAGAAAGTTGTTTCCGCCCGGTTTCGAACCAGGGACCTTTCGCGTGTGAGGCGAACGTAATAACCACTACACTACGGAAACTGTCCTGATGCCGCTGTACTGCGCCTGAGGCCGCAAAATGGACCAATGTACTCTGAGCCCCATATGCATTCTCGTTGGAGAAGCTAAACCCCAATGACTTGAATGTGCTACAAAGGGCCCTTGGATACAACACAAGTGAGATTCAAAGCTGGACGTAGTCACAGATGGAGGAGCAAGAGGCATCCACTGGCAATATTTCTTGAGGGACGTGGTCATAAGCTTTTTCCACTACACTACGGAAACTGTCCTGATGCCGCTGTACTGCGCCTGACGCCGGAAAATGGACCAATGTACACTGAGCCCCATATGCATTCTCGTTGGAGAAGCTAAACCCCAATGACTTGAATGTGCTAAAAAGGGCCCTTGGATACAACACAAGTGAGATTCGAAGCTGGACGTAGTCACAGATGGAGGAGCAAGAGGCATCCACTGGCAATATTCCTTGAGGGACGTGGTCATAAGCTTTTTCCACATCCAACCTCAAAGCTTCCTTGCAACAGTAAAGAGGTGGCGTTCTGTTCCTCAACCAGTGGGGAATCCGTAATGTTGCTGCTGAATTGGGGGTTCCTATTTTGGCTGGAGTCTCCTTTGAGGGCCCCTGGAATGAGCTTGGCTTGAGCTTGAGGCATGACAGTCTGAGCAGTGATAACTAACCATCCCTAATTTTTGCTAAAGGAGCAGCCACCACGCACAAATCCACACTCACTGTCGCTGACATGTACACAAACAGAGTGTGTGTTGCCTTTACCCAACCTTCCAACGCATCAAATGGAGACACACAGGTTGAAGGTCAAAGTCACCGTCTATCTTCACTTTGTTTGAGGAAGCTGGGACTGCACAAAGTTGTTTCCGCCCAGTTTCGAACTGGGGACCTTTCGCGTGTTAGGCGAACGTGATAACCACTACACTACGGAAACTGTGGCGAGATTCTCTGTCTGTCCTTGAGGCGGGGAAATGCACCAGTGTGCACTGAGCCCCATAAGCATTTTCACCAGAGAAGCCAAATCCGAATAATTGGAATGTGGACTTCCGCCCAAGCTGGTCATATCTGCTGTAACTCTTCAAAATCAGTTGTGTTTGTGCTGTCCCAGCAGTGGGAAAATTGGACTAATCTTTGAAGAAAAAAGGCTTATTCCTTTCATTTGGGTGGCGTGAAAACTTTTTCACCCAGGAGCCAATGGGATTACAGTCGTAGCTGACAACCCCTGGTAGTTTTGCCTCGGTGACAGTGACCTGAATGTGACAGCTGGTTATCAATTATGCCTCTCATGCAAATGGTAGGTTGGTTTGAAAGCTGGTGGAAATAGTGTTGTTTTTTCTCTGCCATAAGGTCAAACTTTGGTGACATTTAGTAAAGTAAACAAGATGAGCAAGTTTGTATTTATTTTTCAACATGCGTTCATTTCTGTTGTTACAGGAGAAGGTGGCAGTCTCTCCAAGGCAAAGCGTCTGTTGGACAGCAACAGCATGCTGAATGCTGTTGCATTACCTGAGCTTTGCTTTGCGGTGAAGATTCAGCTGTTTAGCAGAAAACAAAGAAACTCTCCCCGTCGGGGAATCGAACCCCGGTCTTCCGCGTGACAGGCGGAGATACTGTCCACTATACTAACGAGGACCGCTGCAGCTCCTAACCAAGCCATGTCATCGGACCAATGGCGCTGCTCTGACATTTACCGCGATACACCCTTTATGTTGGAGGACAGGGACCCATCATTTGTTGCTTTGGCGCTGTAATCAAGAAATGTGGACTTTGAAAATTGGCAAAAGCTTTAAATAGGGAAGTTTGTGTTTACATGGGAGAGCTTTTTCAGCTGCAAACCCATAAGCTCTAGCGCCGACATCTACCCATTTTGGGGTGGTTTTTATTCAAGCTCGCAACGATGCTCTTTGCAAGCCAGCACGTCCAGTGGAGACATGGAGCTTACGAATCACAGTTGCTGTCTGAGTTCCCTTTGTTTGAGAAAACCACAGAAGCAGAAAGTTGTTTCCGCCCGGTTTCGAACCAGGGACCTTTCGCGTGTGAGGCGAACGTGATAACCACTACACTACGGAAACTGTCCTGATGCCGCTGTACTGCGCCTGAGGCCGCAAAATGGACCAATGTACTCTGAGCCCCATATGCATTCTCGTTGGAGAAGCTAAACCCCAATGACTTGAATGTGCTACAAAGGGCCCTTGGATACAACACAAGTGAGATTCAAAGCTGGACGTAGTCACAGATGGAGGAGCAAGAGGCATCCACTGGCAATATTTCTTGAGGGACGTGGTCATAAGCTTTTTCCACTACACTACGGAAACTGTCCTGATGCCGCTGTACTGCGCCTGACGCCGGAAAATGGACCAATGTACACTGAGCCCCATATGCATTCTCGTTGGAGAAGCTAAACCCCAATGACTTGAATGTGCTAAAAAGGGCCCTTGGATACAACACAAGTGAGATTCGAAGCTGGACGTAGTCACAGATGGAGGAGCAAGAGGCATCCACTGGCAATATTCCTTGAGGGACGTGGTCATAAGCTTTTTCCACATCCAACCTCAAAGCTTCCTTGCAACAGTAAAGAGGTGGCGTTCTGTTCCTCAACCAGTGGGGAATCCGTAATGTTGCTGCTGAATTGGGGGTTCCTATTTTGGCTGGAGTCTCCTTTGAGGGCCCCTGGAATGAGCTTGGCTTGAGCTTGAGGCATGACAGTCTGAGCAGTGATAACTAACCATCCCTAATTTTTGCTAAAGGAGCAGCCACCACGCACAAATCCACACTCACTGTCGCTGACATGTACACAAACAGAGTGTGTGTTGCCTTTACCCAACCTTCCAACGTATCAAATGGAGACACACAGGTTGAAGGTCAAAGTCACCGTCTATCTTCACTTTGTTTGAGGAAGCTGGGACTGCACAAAGTTGTTTCCGCCCAGTTTCGAACTGGGGACCTTTCGCGTGTTAGGCGAACGTGATAACCACTACACTACGGAAACTGTGGCGAGATTCTCTGTCTGTCCTTGAGGCGGGGAAATGCACCAGTGTGCACTGAGCCCCATAAGCATTTTCACCAGAGAAGCCAAATCCGAATAATTGGAATGTGGACTTCCGCCCAAGCTGGTCATATCTGCTGTAACTCTTCAAAATCAGTTGTTTTTGTGCTGTCCCAGCAGTGGGAAAATTGGACTAATCTTTGAAGAAAAAAGGCTTATTCCTTTCATTTGGGTGGCGTGAAAACTTTTTCACCCAGGAGCCAATGGGATTACAGTCGTAGCTGACAACCCCTGGTAGTTTTGCCTCGGTGACAGTGACCTGAATGTGACAGCTGGTTATCAATTATGCCTCTCATGCAAATGGTAGGTTGGTTTGAAAGCTGGTGGAAATAGTGTTGTTTTTTCTCTGCCATAAGGTCAAACTTTGGTGACATTTAGTAAAGTAAACAAGATGAGCAAGTTTGTATTTATTTTTCAACATGCGTTCATTTCTGTTGTTACAGGAGAAGGTGGCAGTCTCTCCAAGGCAAAGCGTCTGTTGGACAGCAACAGCATGCTGAATGCTGTTGCATTACCTGAGCTTTGCTTTGCGGTGAAGATTCAGCTGTTTAGCAGAAAACAAAGAAACTCTCCCCGTCGGGGAATCGAACCCCGGTCTTCCGCGTGACAGGCGGAGATACTGTCCACTATACTAACGAGGACTGCTGCAGCTCCTAACCAAGCCATGTCATCAGACCAATGGCGCTGCTCTGACATTTACCGCGATACACCCTTTATGTTGGAGGACAGGGACCCATCATTTGTTGCTTTGGCGCTGTAATCAAGAAATGTGGACTTTGAAAATTGGCAAAAGCTTTAAATAGGGAAGTTTGTGTTTACATGGGAGAGCTTTTTCAGCTGCAAACCCATAAGCTCTAGCGCCGACATCTACCCATTTTGGGGTGGTTTTTATTCAAGCTCGCAACGATGCTCTTTGCAAGCCAGCACGTCCAGTGGAGACATGGAGCTTACGAATCACAGTTGCTGTCTGAGTTCCCTTTGTTTGAGAAAACCACAGAAGCAGAAAGTTGTTTCCGCCCGGTTTCGAACCAGGGACCTTTCGCGTGTGAGGCGAACGTGATAACCACTACACTACGGAAACTGTCCTGATGCCGCTGTACTGCGCCTGAGGCCGCAAAATGGACCAATGTACTCTGAGCCCCATATGCATTCTCGTTGGAGAAGCTAAACCCCAATGACTTGAATGTGCTACAAAGGGCCCTTGGATACAACACAAGTGAGATTCAAAGCTGGACGTAGTCACAGATGGAGGAGCAAGAGGCATCCACTGGCAATATTTCTTGAGGGACGTGGTCATAAGCTTTTTCCACTACACTACGGAAACTGTCCTGATGCCGCTGTACTGCGCCTGACGCCGGAAAATGGACCAATGTACACTGAGCCCCATATGCATTCTCGTTGGAGAAGCTAAACCCCAATGACTTGAATGTGCTAAAAAGGGCCCTTGGATACAACACAAGTGAGATTCGAAGCTGGACGTAGTCACAGATGGAGGAGCAAGAGGCATCCACTGGCAATATTCCTTGAGGGACGTGGTCATAAGCTTTTTCCACATCCAACCTCAAAGCTTCCTTGCAACAGTAAAGAGGTGGCGTTCTGTTCCTCAACCAGTGGGGAATCCGTAATGTTGCTGCTGAATTGGGGGTTCCTATTTTGGCTGGAGTCTCCTTTGAGGGCCCCTGGAATGAGCTTGGCTTGAGCTTGAGGCATGACAGTCTGAGCAGTGATAACTAACCATCCCTAATTTTTGCTAAAGAAGCAGCCACCACGCACAAATCCACACTCACTGTCGCTGACATGTACACAAACAGAGTGTGTGTTGCCTTTACCCAACCTTCCAACGTATCAAATGGAGACACACAGGTTGAAGGTCAAAGTCACCGTCTATCTTCACTTTGTTTGAGGAAGCTGGGACTGCACAAAGTTGTTTCCGCCCAGTTTCGAACTGGGGACCTTTCGCGTGTTAGGCGAACGTGATAACCACTACACTACGGAAACTGTGGCGAGATTCTCTGTCTGTCCTTGAGGCGGGGAAATGCACCAGTGTGCACTGAGCCCCATAAGCATTTTCACCAGAGAAGCCAAATCCGAATAATTGGAATGTGGACTTCCGCCCAAGCTGGTCATATCTGCTGTAACTCTTCAAAATCAGTTGTTTTTGTGCTGTCCCAGCAGTGGGAAAATTGGACTAATCTTTGAAGAAAAAAGGCTTATTCCTTTCATTTGGGTGGCGTGAAAACTTTTTCACCCAGGAGCCAATGGGATTACAGTCGTAGCTGACAACCCCTGGTAGTTTTGCCTCGGTGACAGTGACCTGAATGTGACAGCTGGTTATCAATTATGCCTCTCATGCAAATGGTAGGTTGGTTTGAAAGCTGGTGGAAATAGTGTTGTTTTTTCTCTGCCATAAGGTCAAACTTTGGTGACATTTAGTAAAGTAAACAAGATGAGCAAGTTTGTATTTATTTTTCAACATGCGTTCATTTCTGTTGTTACAGGAGAAGGTGGCAGTCTCTCCAAGGCAAAGCGTCTGTTGGACAGCAACAGCATGCTGAATGCTGTTGCATTACCTGAGCTTTGCTTTGCGGTGAAGATTCAGCTGTTTAGCAGAAAACAAAGAAACTCTCCCCGTCGGGGAATCGAACCCCGGTCTTCCGCGTGACAGGCGGAGATACTGTCCACTATACTAACGAGGACCGCTGCAGCTCCTAACCAAGCCATGTCATCAGACCAATGGCGCTGCTCTGACATTTACCGCGATACACCCTTTATGTTGGAGGACAGGGACCCATCATTTGTTGCTTTGGCGCTGTAATCAAGAAATGTGGACTTTGAAAATTGGCAAAAGCTTTAAATGGGGAAGTTTGTGTTTACATGGGAGAGCTTTTTCAGCTGCAAACCCATAAGCTCTAGCGCCGACATCTACCCATTTTGGGGTGGTTTTTATTCAAGCTCGCAACGATGCTCTTTGCAAGCCAGCACGTCCAGTGGAGACATGGAGCTTACGAATCACAGTTGCTGTCTGAGTTCCCTTTGTTTGAGAAAACCACAGAAGCAGAAAGTTGTTTCCGCCCGGTTTCGAACCAGGGACCTTTCGCGTGTGAGGCGAACGTGATAACCACTACACTACGGAAACTGTCCTGATGCCGCTGTACTGCGCCTGAGGCCGCAAAATGGACCAATGTACTCTGAGCCCCATATGCATTCTCGTTGGAGAAGCTAAACCCCAATGACTTGAATGTGCTACAAAGGGCCCTTGGATACAACACAAGTGAGATTCAAAGCTGGACGTAGTCACAGATGGAGGAGCAAGAGGCATCCACTGGCAATATTTCTTGAGGGACGTGGTCATAAGCTTTTTCCACTACACTACGGAAACTGTCCTGATGCCGCTGTACTGCGCCTGACGCCGGAAAATGGACCAATGTACACTGAGCCCCATATGCATTCTCGTTGGAGAAGCTAAACCCCAATGACTTGAATGTGCTAAAAAGGGCCCTTGGATACAACACAAGTGAGATTCGAAGCTGGACGTAGTCACAGATGGAGGAGCAAGAGGCATCCACTGGCAATATTCCTTGAGGGACGTGGTCATAAGCTTTTTCCACATCCAACCTCAAAGCTTCCTTGCAACAGTAAAGAGGTGGCGTTCTGTTCCTCAACCAGTGGGGAATCCGTAATGTTGCTGCTGAATTGGGGGTTCCTATTTTGGCTGGAGTCTCCTTTGAGGGCCCCTGGAATGAGCTTGGCTTGAGCTTGAGGCATGACAGTCTGAGCAGTGATAACTAACCATCCCTAATTTTTGCTAAAGGAGCAGCCACCACGCACAAATCCACACTCACTGTCGCTGACATGTACACAAACAGAGTGTGTGTTGCCTTTACCCAACCTTCCAACGCATCAAATGGAGACACACAGGTTGAAGGTCAAAGTCACCGTCTATCTTCACTTTGTTTGAGGAAGCTGGGACTGCACAAAGTTGTTTCCGCCCAGTTTCGAACTGGGGACCTTTCGCGTGTTAGGCGAACGTGATAACCACTACACTACGGAAACTGTGGCGAGATTCTCTGTCTGTCCTTGAGGCGGGGAAATGCACCAGTGTGCACTGAGCCCCATAAGCATTTTCACCAGAGAAGCCAAATCCGAATAATTGGAATGTGGACTTCCGCCCAAGCTGGTCATATCTGCTGTAACTCTTCAAAATCAGTTGTTTTTGTGCTGTCCCAGCAGTGGGAAAATTGGACTAATCTTTGAAGAAAAAAGGCTTATTCCTTTCATTTGGGTGGCGTGAAAACTTTTTCACCCAGGAGCCAATGGGATTACAGTCGTAGCTGACAACCCCTGGTAGTTTTGCCTCGGTGACAGTGACCTGAATGTGACAGCTGGTTATCAATTATGCCTCTCATGCAAATGGTAGGTTGCTTTCATTGGGCTTTGCAACACCTTGTTGAGAACAAGAAGGGAGGGGGGAGTTGTGGCCAATGAAGCATTTGCTTTGGTCTGGTGCTGGTGGTGGTCTGGTGCGACATCTAGTGGCAATGAATATCGTATACAAACCCACACACACGTGTGTATATATATATATATATATATATATATGCATTTCACGTCAGCTGTATAGGCCTTTTAGTGTCTTTCAGCTCACTGTTTTAGTTGTATCGCTTTGGGTCACTCTTACAACTCTCATCACCCTGGTGACCAAAAACACAATTCCAAACGCTAATGATGTGTCAACCAGGGGAGTAAATGGGTAAATATTAACTGCTTTCTTCATATCAGCTTTATAAAGTGATCAGTGTTTTGTTTACAACTTGTTCCACTGTCCCCAAATTGGCAAAAAAAATCAATTAAATGCTCCTTTCAAGTACATGTTTACTTGAATTTAACTGAACCCAGGTTGAAGTTCTTTCATGTGGGCTGTGATGTGGGTCAGTATATCATGTGGAGCGAGGACGAGAGACAGAGGAAGAGGAAATGTAGATATTAAGCACAACCTAATTAGACAGAAATATATTGAAAAAGACAGAGAAAAAACTAGTGATGAAGAAAGAGTGTGTGTTTGAGAGCGAGTGTCCAGGCTACAGAGCAAACCACTTCAGTTCATCTGCTGCGCATTTGGCTCCAATTAGCATGCAGCCCCCTCTAGCTCCAGCTTCCTCTCTCTCTACCTCCCTCCCTCCCTCGCTGCCTCCTCTGTTCTCTCTTTGCAGTTTCCCCCATCGCTCTGTTCCTACAGCATACATCTCTGACACAATTACCTCCATTGGCCTTTCTGGTCAGTGTGTGGAAGAGAAAAAGGAGTACCTGCATGGATGTACGTTTGTCTGCCTCCATTCACAGGTATGTGTGTGTGTGTGTGTGTGTGTGTGTGTGTGTGTGTGTGTGTGTGTGTGTGTGTATGTGTATGTGTGTGTGTGTGTGTGTGTGTGTGTGTGTGTGTGTGTACCTAGCCTCCCCCTGCCTTTTTCCATAACAGGCCACCACCAAGGCAGACCCCCTCTTGTCAGTTTTAAGACATTAGGACACACACAGAGACTGAACAAAGCCCCCACAGTTAGTCAGTCAGTCCACTGAGCTGCACAGAGGTTGGGGTTTGTAAATGGTTACATATTCCCTTAGCTGCATGCACATAATGATCACTCGCAGGGATTTCAACTTGTTAGATGAAAAGATGGCTCTGTGCTGATCATGAGATGAAAGAAAAAGCTCTCTCCTTTGCTGTTAAATATTAAAATCTGGCAGAACAATGAATATCTTTACAACACAAATGTGTGTTAATGGCAGTAAAACTTTCCTTAATTTGACACCAGTACAGTTTTGAAAAGTTTGCAGTTTAATCATAAAAAAAAATGTCACGTTTTCAAAAGTGGTCTATCATCATGTCATCGTACTCAGTTAAAATAGCAAATACCTTTCTCCACATGAGTGTATGAGAGCATGACTGTGAAAGTTACGAGTCAAATGGTTGTTTTAACCGCTATGACCTTCCATATCAGGATGACATCACCCTGTACAGACGCACACACATTCATGTTCCAGTTATTAAGTCAAGTTCTCTCTTGATCGCTGGTGCTTGCGCTTACTCTGATGACCCAGGGGTCCCCTCAGGATGAGCTCTTATTGAGTCATTTGGAGTCCTCACACTGTCAGACCACCCAGTGATGAAGACTGTGCAGGGCCTCTGACTCCTGCTGCACATCATGCCCTGTGTCTCTCTGCTGTATTTCTTCCTCATTCAATATTTAATATAAACAGAAAAGGTCACAAAAACAAGACTTAACATGGGAGAGGAATGCAACTGAAAATATGAGGTATAAGCACTCGGTTCACGTCAGTTCACAGCATTAGAATGCGTCTCGAGCGGCCGCTAGTGATCGGATCTCACTTCCTCGCTCTACATGCATATAAACATGTATGCGTTGTTGTCTTTAGCAAGTCCAACGGGTCCATTGTCAATGTATTTGTGTGTGTGTGTGTGTCTCTGAGAGAGCAAGAGGGATTGAGGGAATCAATGCGCTGCACACAGCTCTACAGTGAAATAGTAAAATAGTTTTGGTTCATTATGAGACTGTGGTGGAACTAATCAGACTGTGTCAGAGGATGTCAGTAGAGTAGGCGGACACATTTGCATTCACACTGCTAAAAGAATGTGGTATGAATGTGGTCTGTGATCAGATTGCAAATGCGTCCTCAATGAGTCTTGGGTGCATTCACACCTGAGACGGATGTTAATGCCAGGTCAGAACAGGGCCTTAACAGCTCAGGGAGGTTGTACTTTGCAATTCACAGAATAATTGTGTAAATTTTCACAAAACAAACAAAGATGTCGAGCCCAACAGTTGTGGAAAAATGTTAAATAACGTCAACTTCGTGGTGGGGCTAGGGGAAAAGTTTGAGGATCAACTAAATCAGTTGGCCTAAACCTCAGGGGACTATGAATATTTGTACAAAATCCTATGGCAATGAGCGTTTCTCATAGGAATTTTTTGAGCATCCATGGTGTTTGGCACATGTTGGGGAGCATGTGCTGGACCACTATTTACACATGTCAGCATGAGAAAAGCTTAAGGCGACCGTAGAATCGTTCGGGTCATTCGTGTTCACCTCAACATGCATTTGCTTTTGACACTTGAAGGGCTCTGGAGATAGATGCAGTGAAAAATGTCAAAGAACAAGATGTCTCAACACATAACATGAATAGATAAAGAAATAGATAATACAAATTTAATGAGCATGACTCATTTCAGTAGGGTCCCCTTCGTTTTATATATTAGCCTCAGTCAGCAGCGTGCGGTGTAGAAAGTATAAGCTAAGGCGATTATGTTTTGTTGTGAATATTAATGAACCATGTGAAACTTCTGCTCGTAATAGTGCTTCACCTATATGCATTCTGCATATGACTGAATACATCTTGGGAAAACACTGATATTTAGTTATATTTATTTAGACTAAAGTGGTGGATCAACTGACAGATTCCTAGAGCCACACTGGTGGCATGGCCAAAAATGAACAAATGAGGTAACCAGTGGAAAGAAAGTTTTTTGTAAGGTAGTTTATTTGCCAAACATAAAAACATCCCTTTTTATTAGCTGCTGTTCTTAGATTGAGGTCAGACTAAATTGATGCAGCATCAGGCCTCAAAGTTTTAAGACTTTAGTTTCCTGTTCACCTTAACAAGAGAACGGGATGTTGCTGTACTGTGCAGATTCCTTTATTCTCAATCTTCCAGCTCGGTGTCTTCATTAAGGGTTCAACTTCTTCATCAACTGGGCTGTCACACTTCACGTATTATGTCAGGTATATTCATATCACATCAAACCCTCTCTATACAGGATGTGATGTGGATGCCTCTAATAAACCTCCTATGATCCAATACAGATGAGGTTAATTGTATTGTCTCTTTTATAACAGTGCACAGAGTAGGACTTTCTTACAACTAGAGCTTTCCCATAGTAATGGTTATCTTCTGTAGTTTAGAGTAGGCGTGTGTGTCTGGTGTGTCTGATTTTGGGATTTGTGTCTAATGATGTTTTTACTTATCTCTTGTTTGGGACAGAGCAGCTGTGGAGGAAGTTTAAGAGGTCAGCCGTACCCAACAGCAAGATGAATAGTCACTAAACACAACCCAGCTTTAGCTAGCTGGAGACAGGTGAGACTAAGTCACGCAAGATTTTAGTGAGTCATGAGTGACGGAGCAAAAAAATTGTTGTGTCCAGAGTTCTGATGTTTGTACCAGACAAAGAAATTCAGCGTGCATGCAGATGATACATTTTCCAGTTAATTTACTGTTTTATATACTGGGTGGTTAGTGGTTAGTTTTGCATGGTTTAGCTGATACATAACAAATTCTGCATACTTAACATTCCTAAAAGGTTTCCAGATTGAATCTGTGCTCCAGGCAGCCATTGGATTCCTTTTATTTCGATATAATATGACTGGCATAGGAGAAATTTGGCATTTCTGGAACAGCTGCCATGATTGAAGAAATAATTTTGACTGCCAATGGCTCAAGAAGAAATTTTGTGGTATACAAACAGTTAACCACTAGTAAACTAGTAACATTAAAGCAATGAGCACAACGTCCATTTTGCTATCCAGTGACATCATTTACTTTGACCAGAAATATCCTGAATTACGTACACGTGTTTGGCAATGAGTCAAATGTCCAAAAGACATCCAGAGGTTGGCATGAATTTTTTTTTTTTTTTTTTTTACTGAATACGGATGTGAATCACTCTTCATTCAGTTCTCATTCAGAAAATCGCCCCCACGGACAAGGTTGACTCAATGTTGAAAAAGCACTTTGGATCAAAGAAACCACCAAATGGCATAAAATGCTCCAGCCTGCAGCTGCTGAAGGTACAGCAGTGTGGTTCACCTTCTCAGAGCTGGTGGTTTTTATTTCAGGGTTAGAGTGGGGACAGAGGCTAACCAACCGACAGTTAACAAATAGTCTCCCTGCTTTTATAGAGCTGGGGAAAGGAAACCAAGAATGCCACTCAACTTCCTCCTAGCCGCCACACACACACACACACGGAGGCACACATACATGCCACTAAAAAGTGATGAGGAGGGGACTGACTGCGGTCACATTTACAAGAAGACTCTACTCAGCAGCAGCCCACAGTTTCCCAGGCAGATTTATGATGGATTATGTTTCAGTTTTGAGTCAGTGCATATCCTAGTATTCACAAATACTCTGATCTTATCAGTTCTCAATTCCTGTTAAATTTGTGATTGTGCTATCTACAAAAACATAGACAATAGACAAGGAATAACATGAGAGCTGTAATGTCTAACAGCCAGAGGCTCTGCTGTGGAGGCTGCTGAATAATTCAGTGGGCACAGAGCTGGACAGGGGCTCCGAAACATGTCATGGATTAATAACACTTATTGTAAATTCTGTTGAGATAGCCAGAATAGAAAGCACCCAAAGGGCACAAACCTCCACCATGATTGCACAATCCTCAAATATAATTGTTGTCCATGTAAACCATGTAGTCCATCTGGATCTGGTTCCAATTTTTAACATATCACACAGTCTTCATCATATTTCCATTATCTCCTTTTGCACGCACCTTTTATTGGGTATGACCCGTGTGTCCTGTATAGATATAAGTAAAATATTATCACACTGTATAAAAAAAAAAAAAATCAAGCACATTTAATTGTGACTTGGACACCCGGATCAAGTGACGCCAGGAAAACACCTGGACCATGACAAGGTGTTCACTGTTGAACTACACATATTTTTCCGGAGTGGATGCTTTTTAGTGCTACAGTAGTGTAAAAGAGCTGCAAAGTATCCACCCACCTATGCCTAGCGACCTCCTTAATGACCAGCCGAAACGGAACTTGTTACAAAACACCCAAGAGGAAACAGCATGAAATCAGGTAGCCCTCCAGATCCCATACTGGACATCAAACAATGTTCTCAGGGTTCAAACAATTTTCCCCATCAACGACCAAATATCCATTCACCCCTGTTCCCTTCCATGATTCAGGGAAGCTGTTTAACCCATGTCCGTGACCATGGGTCAGTCTTTCAATTAAACCAGTAAATCTGAGTGAATCAAACTGGAATAAATCCTGCTTCTCAGGTGAGTCCAATTCAAGTTGACCGGCTCAGGCTGCGGTCACAGCAGTGCCCCCATTCACTCGTTTGCTGGGTTTGGTTCACTTGGCTGTAAACGGACACCATTAGCCGGTAGGGTCGTTAAGCCACTTTATGCCAATTAACTTTCTTTAACACGCAACACACCCAGCTGGAAGGCTCATGTTTGGGTTTCTGCAGAGGGAAAGAGAAAAGGAGAGGAAGACAGTAAGGAGAACAAGATGTTCTGTTCATATTTTTGCAGTTACATCTTTTCATCTTGCGTTTACCACAAAGTCTGTTATTGTGTGGTGCTGGTGGACTAATTAAAGACTGGCAAGACCGTCTTCTGGTGCAGAGGTTACCACAGTTAGTGCTGCGGTGTAGATGAGACAGACATAGGGAGTGAAAGGAAGGATGGGGAAATGAGAAGGAGCACAGGAGGAAGGTCAGGTGAGGTGAGATTTAAAAGTTGAAATGAGTTTGGGAGAAGTGGGAAAGAAAGAGGAAAAGAAGTGAGGCGCTGAAGCAGAACTTTGGTGTTCTTTTCACTCTGTATCCCATGGCAATCTGCAATATTTTCAGTCTTACTGGAGGAGTTTTCCGCATCCTGACATCCCTAAACTGTCTAAATGTACACCAGCATTTTTCATTCAGTATCTATAAGACAGGGGAATTGAAAAGCAAAATGAGGTGGGTTAAGAAATAAGGCAACAGAGGTGATACAGATGGTACTATTAGATGTGTCTTCTAGTAACACTGGGTGAAATATTTTCTGTCTTCCTGTGGAGAGGCATCACCGAAATAGGAGGTGAAAGCTGAAACTGTAAAATAGAGCCAAGACACCTGTAATCAGGAACCAAGGCGATAACGCAGACAAACAGATAAAGGAGATTACAGAGTGGAGAGGAAGACAGGGAGAGGTAAAAAGGGAAACACTTTAATGACTCAGTGAGAAATGTATACGAAAGCAGTAAGACAGAGAAATGCCTTTATGATGTAGTATTCCTTAAATTATAGCCTTATTCCCAGATCCTGCAATAAAAACTTCATCTAAACTATTTACTGAACGTATGCACAGCACTGTTTACGGCCCTGTCTTAATTCTACTGCTGGATGCATGTTAGGTTTTTACCAGACAAGCAAGAAGAAACACTACATACACAGAAATTAAAGGGGAAACAAACCCTGTAAATAGCCAGCACATTGCGGCAGATTACATGACATTGGTCTTGTATACTTTGATTACAGACCAACAGCCCAAGTTTATCATGCATATGTAAACCAGGCAGATACACAATGAAACCAAAGGAAGAGATGAGATACATGACTGGATGCAGGAAACAAAATATCAGTGACAAAGTGGATAGTTGCACAATACAAATGCACCCACTATGATTTGATCTAACTATGCTTTAATAACCAATGAAAGTTTTTTTTCAGGCATCTCCATATGGCTGCACTGAATAAACCACAAAGAGAGCATTGTTGCTGTGTGCAGGCTGTTTTTCCTCCTGCGCTTGGACCCATACTGAGGTAAACTTTGGTTAGAAAGCCTTCCTGTTGCAGTTGCTCCTGCTTGTTTCTTATTTTTAGCTTTCCTTGTCAGCACTGCTGCTGTGATGGTAGTACTGGCAACCACGTGTTGTCCACTCTGTCACAGCAAGACTCAGTCTTAGGCCGCCAGCATGCTACGACTGCAGTGCTTGTCAGATGGCCAAGCACTGTCTGAAACCCTCTCCACCAACGATTCCTATAGGCTACCTGGTGCAGGCGACGTTAGCCGTGGCCTCAGACTTATAGGTGCAGGTTCTCATCCTGGTGCTTCGAACCTCTCAATTGAACACTGGAGGTCATGGTCAAATGAAGCCCGACCACAATTCAATTCAGTTTTATTTGTATAGTTCTAAATCAAAACATACATTATCCCAAGACACTTTACAGGGTAAGGTCACGACCTTACAATACTATAGAGAGAAACCAAAAGAACACAAAAAGCAGAGATACAGTCGGCCATCATACCGAACACTCTAGACGCTGAGCCTAAAGATTCTGCCTGTTAAAGAAGTAGAATATGGACTACTTTTGTTCCTCATTATATGACAGCAGGTATATGCAGAAATGCCAAATCTTAAACCTAGCCCTATACAAATATGCACACCCATATAGCAAGTTAAGATATGAAGAATAAATCGTGCAGATCTTTTCACTTTATTACCCACACCTCAAAGCAAATAGGGGATTTAAGAGAGATACTACCTTTGACCACTCTGCCGCTCTTTGTGCCCCTATTTGTTCTCCAACTTCCCTCAGCCTTCTTCTTTTTATTTGTCCTCTGCTCATCCTTCTCTGCCTATTTCATTTTATCTTTCCATCTCAACTTCAATTCTATCCCTTCATCCTGCTTTCTTTCCCTTTCTCTCCTCCAACTTACATCCACCTTCCTCTACTCCACTCTCTCTCTCTCTCTTTTTGTTTTGCCTCCACTATCTGTCTCTCCCCTTTTTTCTCTCTCCCTCTCTTTACTTGAAGCCATATGGTCTAATTGTAACCATGTGTGTGTTTGATGATTACAGTGGTAGCTCTGTCAGACTCTTGAGAAACTTTACTATAACACATGGAGGTGCCAATGGCAGACACACACACAAACACTTGCATCATGCAAGTGATGACTCCAGACAAAGGACACATTTCAAACACCAAGAGGAAGCAATTTCAGAGAATCTCCTCCCAATCCATGTCATTGTGGTAAATATTTTCAAATCATGTTGTTTTTTAAGCGACAATACCCTAAACCACAAGGATAAGTGTTTCACAGAAATGGAAATGGGGTTATGAATCAATGGATAAATGGCCCTCTTCCTCTTTTCATGTGCCTTGGGAAAACATAATATTGCAAGGCTTTATGCATTGTACTTGCTGAATTAAAAATAATGCTGTTTTTGTCTCGCAAAACAAAAGAATTACATTGATTTTGAATCAAAGAAAGCTGAGGCACGTAGGAAGAGATGTAGGAGCAGAAGGAGTGGGAGAAGAGGAAGAGCAGTGATCTGGTTTCTTCCTTATAATGACTTTCCAGGATTTTCAGGCTGACAAACGATGAACAAAAAAGGAGATCGGTTTCTTCAAAAACACGTTTGTAATTGTATATTTTATCACATCATATGAAATTGTTTTCGCAATCCAAGGAAACAGTCAGAGAATTGTGGCTCAACGGTGTATAGTGGAGTGATGAGCCAAGACTTTAGTGTTGGAGCCAACAAAACAATTTTCAGGATCGTTTGAAAAGCAGAACTCCACTTTAAAACAGCTTCAATTCACCACTCGGCTTGGTCGTCTTTTGTAACTAGCCTTCAGTTATTCTGCGTATTTACTAAATCTACCAGCACAATGAACTTAATTGACCTCCAGATTGCTCCTCTCCTTGTTTTACAAAATGTAATCCGCTCTACTATTCTACTCATGTCTCCATCCTGTTTGGTTTCCAGCTCTTAGGCACTTCAACAAGATACTTTGCCAGAATACCGTGAGAGCACAGCTGTGACAGGATGGTCGCTCTAGCCACCAGGTCATCCCTTCCGTCTCCTGTACCTTTGTGACACCTTCGTAAATATAATAGTCACGATCATTTGAATTATTCTTGATGCCAGTCATCTAAACTCTCATCATTTCTCTTCTCTCTTGCTTTTCTGATTGCTCTTCTTTTCTCCTCTGTATTTGCTCTATCACGGTTGTATCATCAGCTGTGTCATGGCTGAACCTGAGCGTGGGAAGGGAAGTCGGTTTGAGGTTGCAGTAGTGATAACAGGATTTGTAAACCCCCACTGGATGAGCTGTCTGTGAATGCATCATTACCAAACAGCTTCTTGATTACATTCCAGCTGTCTACTGTCAGAATGGGCCAAAACTGCTCGCAGGGGAAGTACATGCACAACCTGCACACATACACACACACACACACACACACACACACACACACACACCACAAACAAATAAGCACATTCACAAATGCACACTAACTTGCCAAGTCATTTGAACTGCAGCACTCCCAATACAAAGTGCAATCTCAACAGATAAACAAGGCAACAGTAAAACACTACAGCGGGCTAATTGAAATTGACCATTCGCTAAGCTCCATCCCCTTTAGTTACTACTGCTTCACTTGTTAGGCTTTGCTCTTCTTGCCCAACACATACACAGTTTACAATACCTGTCTAAAATTCATCACTTGAAGAACAGTAATTTTTGAAACTACATCTTTGATTTCAGGCAGAGGCAGCATTTTTTAACTTGACAGAGCCGCAGCTAGCTATAGCCAAAAAACATGTCTTCTTTGATTTGGCTTAAAACTCTTCAGCTGACTTTTTAATGTTTCCAACTGACTCTGACCCACCAAACAATATAAACAAAACAAAATAGCAGACAGATGTGCCAGCATTGTTAATGTAGCCTATTGCAGGGTAGAGCTAGTTAGCTAGTTAGCTTTAGTGTTAGCATACTATTTTACAGGGAAAAATTTAAGATCCAACTGTTATTTCACAGAACCAAGACTGTTGAGTTGTTTACGATGGAAAAAACATGTGAACAAAAAGCACAAAGGAAATATTTATTGTTAATATTTTCAAACAATTTGAGGATGAGTACAGCTGATGAGTCTGGCTAATAAACTATAGTAAAAAGCTGTTAGCTAATTTTATGCTAGCTTTAACCTTTTAAATAACAGTGGATTGTAACTGTAAACTAATCTAAGATGATGTAACTAGGTTAACAGGTATGCTTATGTTTATATTAGAGCAGAGAAACATAGTTTAATCAATTTCTTATTCGTTTGCTCTTGTTTTGGTTTTTTGGTTGAAAAAAAAAAAAACACTCTTTGAATACCAAATATTTATCTTAGCCCACTTCTGCATGTTGAGAAATCCAAAAATCTGCTGTGTCTAGTTATGGCTCCTAGAGGGAGGGTTTTGTTTGTTGATGGACAAATAAATGAAAAACAAACTGAAGGGAAGCCCACCACTGTTATCCTGGGGACAAGGCTGTCCAGGTAGGTTGTTTCCTGTGTGTGTTCATGTGCTCGCCATCCACCATCCAGTAAGCCAGCTTCCTTCTGACCACACACTGACACTTTAACTGTTAATAAACGATTGTGACGTGAGTCTTTTCTAATTTAATTTACCTACTTTGATTCTCTCTCCCTCTTTTCTTCCCTCCCTTTCTCACCCCTCATGTGCCCAGTGTCCTATTCTCTAACTCTTTTAACTCTCCAGTTGCTCCAGTGATTTTAACCCTGTCACAGTCCATCACGTTGCTACAGTAAAGTACTAAATAAAATTCATTAGTCCTATGTTTTAAAAAAAAAGTGACTGTGGTTGAATTAGACACTATTTTCTCTTAGTTGTAAAGATATAATTGTTAAGCATCGTCACTGGCGGCCATTATTAGTCTGTCCCGAGAGATTATGGCCTAAATATAAGCAAATGTATTAATGGATGTACTGAGAGTCGATAGCACTACCTCCATATATGCACATTTAACACCAAGTATACAACCAGTTAAATTGAGTCCCACTTAGAGGTTTAGAAAGTCTTTACAAGAGTAATGGTACAGCAATCTGGCACCATCTAGTGAACTTTTATTTCAATCACATGATGTCCTCAGAAAAGGTCATGCTCCTCTTGATTCAGAATATGAAAAGACTCAATCAAGTCTGTCAGTTGGTATGGCAACACAAACTCATGTGGCAGTGGAGTCTGTTATCATCTGAATCAAGTGTATTTCAACTGTCAGAGAGGATACTTAACACACTTTATACACTTACAAAGATAAAATATTGAATAAAAAAATTGTGGTCCTGTTAGAAAAAAAGAATTCAATTATCTGTAAGTTATTTTCATCAAGGATATTTACAGTATTTGCATTAATGTAAACCTGAACCACATTTTACAACTTAATTTGCCATTTGATCAGTTAATAATAACATTATTTCAAATAATTCCATAATTTTTGCAGCATTTGCGGCATTTAACCGATGCATAGTCAGCTCTATTTTTTGCTTGTAGCTGTTTATTCACCTAATTTACAGCCAGGCTGGATAATGTGATGATACATGGACACATGTTGGACTTTTGAACAATGCAAGTGAGCCCCAGTTTTTACTTTTAGTGAGAAAAGGCAGAAATAGAAGCACAAATCAGAGCTATATTCAAAATGCTTATCTGTTCCAACTTGTTAGTTTTGAATTCATCCAGAATTAACCCAGAATTTGAAAGTGAACTGATTTAAGATGCTCGTGTCTCCACAAAATATAAACTTGGCTTTGGTTCGCAGTCAGTGTGAGCGACAGAATTTTAATCTCAGCAATTTGATGTTTCATACCAAAAAGCACCATGGGAGTCATAATTGTCCTCTCTCCTAACAATTTTATGTACATACGTGTGCTGTTTTAGCAAAGAACCAGATATTGCTCATCCTTTGTGCTGGTGATTTAACCAGGAGAGTTCAATGTCCATCCAAGCCTCCCAGTCACTGGACATCAGAAATACCTTCTCTCACTTCACAGCTCTGTATGTCGGTAATTCTGCCAGGCTGCTCAGTAAGCCTGGGCTACAGGAATCTTTCAGAACAAATCTCCATGTTTATAAATGCTAAAAAAAAGGTCTTCCCCATTTCCAGATAATAGTTGCATAATTTAGAGTGTACCACCGAGCCCTGGTATTGTTTCTGCATGGGGTCATTGTTCTGTCTACACCTCAGGATAAATATTACAGCAATTGCAAAAGAGACACAAAACTGGTTGAACACTGCTTTTTCATCGTTTCACTGCCTTGTAATTTTTTTTTTTTTTTTGATGAGACATGTAAAAACAAAACAAAACAAAAAAAACAAATGAAAACCTTAATATCTATGTTTTTCCAAACTTCATTCCTGGATGTGTGTGCAGGTGTAATAGTACTGTCAGCCTCCCTCAGTCAGCCTGTCATTAGACTACAATAAAATAGCATGATACTGATGCACACATACAGACTGTTTTGCTAAATGTGAAATTATTAGAACAACTTGTTCAAGTCAAATAAATTTAATGTGAAATCTGTAAGATTTGGCTGCTCATGTGCAGTTGCTCTGAACTGAATCTGACCTTCAGCTGTGGACTGGTTCTTTTGTCCTATAGTCTCAGAGGAAAGTCAAGTAAGGAGCTGCTGTGTTATGTTTGACCTAAGCTTTATTGAACAGGTTCACAGAGTAATCCTGATTCTCAGGAAAATCTCTCCCTTTCAAATTTTGATTGTAGGTGCCTACTGAGTGTTTATTCAAAGCCTGTAGGAGACTAAAACCTGTGACACGTTGTCAGCTCAGTTGTTTTCACGTACTTCTAAAAATAACCTTGAGTTTTAAAAAGAGTGGAAGGTTCGTCTGCATTTAGTGAACTGTGTTTTTACAGAGCCCTGGTCTTTTGATAATCAAAGCAGACACATTTATGGATCAAAACATTTATGGGAGATGAGCTATCAAGCTGAACCACTACAAGGATGGATTAAGGTAGCAGAAAAAAAACACCAGTGAACAGATAAGATCTAAATTTCTTGCTCTCATCCACATAGCTTAGAAAGTTGTCCAAATGTCCGCTCAGATCTGCGAATAAAATATACAATTGTGTTTTGTTTTTTTTATCATTATTATTCATTTATTTGTTTGTTTTATGTTTTGTTTTTCATTGATCTCTGCTGAGACCTAATATTAATCATTTTCACATTTCATGGAAGGTAAAGCATTCTGCAGGTAAAGGTTGGAGGAACAAAATGCTCTTGATCTTAATCATGTTGTGACATTTCAGCATTTTTATTCATAAAATTGTTGAGGACACTGAATTTATGAGTTGTCTTATGTTTTATAATTGTTTTTATCTGGCCAAGGGAATTTGTCTTGGTGTTCAGGGTCTGTATTATTTGTAGGCATTACACCACAGTGGCTGTAAAGTACCAACTTTAGAGTAAAAACCTTTTTTGGCTGAATGTGGGCAATATTATATATACATGTTTATCAAGTGACTTCCTCCCACTCACAGCAAAGTGTGAAAGTAACTTTTAAGAGCAGCTCTCAAGTGATCACATGACTGATCACATGTATGCTCAGAGAAGGAATAGCTAATCACAGATATAGACTGACACTACCTCTGTTATGTTTTTTCTTTAAAAGAAAATCCTTACAGTTTATTCACTGGTTTGTTATTCTGCAGGAACATATATCGTTTTTTATTTTTCAAAAACTTCATATTATTAGTGTGAAACCTCTGGGAATAATTGACATGGGAAAGTAACAGCAAACAAAGTAACAACAATCTAATAGGTTTATTAACATAAACTAATAGGGATGAAATAATAGGAAATAGGTTGAAATGGAAACAAAATTCTGCTGCAAGACATGCTGTTGGTAGATGAGGAAGAGAAATCATATAATAAAGAGAATTTAGTACCACACTGACATGCAGTGAAGTGCAGATGATGAAGACAGTTGCACACAGACAATTGCAAATAAAGTCAATGCCAGATCAATTCTTGTTGTGTTTGCACCCCTGATAAATGCCAAGAAAAAAGACAAAGAAAATCCTATCAAATGTTCAAAAACAAATAATCAACTAAAAGTACTCTTTTCTTAATTATACTGCTTCAGCTAACGTATTATTATTATTGTTTATTGTTATTGCTCTGTTTCTGTATAGCAGCCATCTAGGATCTATTCTTTTCATCAACATTCACTAGCACTAACCAAACAAGCAATACCAGACATATTAGATACAAATTATATTCAAAGGCATTCAGACAACAATTCCTCTACTACTCTGTCGTGATCTAATTATCTTCTTTGTGATGGGCAGCACAATCCAGCAAACAAATTACTGACCTTGAAACCTTTCTTAATACTTAAAGTAATTTGTGGGTGAAATTGGCAGCAAGTAGCTAATCTCCCCACTCCCAGAGATGCTATTGTAGTGCTGGAGGTTGTATTGTCTGTGAACTAAGTACAAAAGTACAATATTTTAAGCTACCTTCACGGGTGGGGAGCATAGAAACGAAAAGCTGCTTCAGTTTGCTTGGTTTTGATTCTGATTCTGAGTAAACCCGTCCCAAATGACCCGAGGGGGCTGGGTTCTTTATAGCGTACAAGTAGATCAGAGATGTATTTAGAGCCAAGACCATTTAGTGCTTTACTTTCTTGGTAGTGAGGACTCTGGAAGCAGCGTTCTGGATGAGCTGCAGCTGTCAGCAGGCTGATTTTGTTATTGTCTTTATGTGGCTGTTGAAATTTAGATCAGAGTCTATAACTACACCAAGATTCCTGGCTTGATTTGTAGATTTTAGTTTTTCCCATGTTCAGCTGTAGAAATAACGATAGACACAGCAATACACTACCCACAAGGATACACACAGAAGGAGGCTGTCTAATATTCTCAACGGTAAACTTAATTATATAATGTCACTGGCACCAAAACATCTGTAGGCTCTGCTTGGATTATTCCATAAATGAGTTGATTATACTTTATTAAACTTTATTAGAGTTTGTCATCATCTGCATTTGAGTCATCTTAACTATTAAGGTCAGCGCAGGGATGAGAGACCGACTCATGAGGTATCCGTAACCCTGATGATGTCACCGGGGTCATTTGAGCTTGCGGTTTAACTGAGAGCCTGAATTATAAACTGAGTCATGGTGTTTGGAAGATGTTGGTGTTTGCCAGGCATTGTGGATCTAACAAAAAAAACACTACTGATTTGCATTATGGGAAATGTAGTATCTGTGTTTTTGGGGCTTGACCCATAGAAGGGACGAAAAATCAGGATATCTCATCCTCTGCAGCACTGATCTTGACCATTATTTATTTATTTATTTTATCTGTCTCTCGCAAGATCCCCAACTTTATGCTAAATTACTGGAGTACGTCTTTAAGAAAACACATTCATGCTTTGTGCTCTTGAAACCTAATTTCTCCTGAAAAAAAGGGCCACGTGTCAGCAAACCTCTGCCCTGCTGAAGTGTCCCTAAAACGAAACAATGGAAAACTCGAGGGTCATCACTGTGCCCCGAAAACAGACCTCCCACTTTAATAAAGACAATACTTTTACCTAAGATATCTTTTCATGAATTATAGTTTCCTGAATGTTAAAAGGGATCTCTGCAGTACAAATGTTGAACATGTCGTTACATGCCAGATGTGGCACATGCATGGGCCAAGGTCAGAATCAGTTCTTAAGTGGATCCAGAGGAGGTCACTGTTGTGTGTGAGCTCACTGAGCGGTCTGTGTCATTTCAGGGCAGATCCTCTCACCAACACTAACTGTGAGTATTAGCTGACCTCAGACTAACCTTTGTGGATCCAGATGTGAGTGTGTTTTCTGTGCGTGATGAAAGGCAGGTGTGTGTATGTGTGTGCTGTTTTCCCTCGCTGCATAGTGCACAACAGCTTCCACTTGAGAAAGCACTGCAGCAACTCCACACCTCACCTCACATGCACATGCATACAGAGAGACGAGGGAGGGAGAGAGAGAGAGGAAAGAGTGGTGGGTGGGATAACAGAGGGAGGGCGGGACCTCGGGGGTAACAAACGCCCACTGTAATGCTTACATATTCAATTAGCTCCAACCAGAGGGGCAGGCAGGCATCAGCACAGGAGAAACTTGACGGCTACAAGACGCAGTCCATTCATTTTTACAGCAGCAGGCATGCTTCATGCAGCTACCAGCACTCCTCCTGCTGCCTGCTCACTGAGTTTCACTTTCCTCAGCCCGCTGCTCAACTTTTCACTGGTTTAACACTATGGACCCGCTATGGACGGACACCGGCGCCCCGGTACGGCATGCAAATACGTACTCTGACGTCGGCGATCATGTGGCTTTTGGCGTAGATCCTCCTTGTGATCGCCAATTTTTTCTTTCCTGTCGCCTGTTGTCTGCTCGGTTATTGGGCCGCCGTGAGTGTGTTTAAAACAGATTGGGCTCGTTTCGTCGGTTCGCAGTGGCTTCGGGGATTGTACCGCACTACCTGAGCATCGCGCCAAAACGGTGGGCAGGTAAGAAATGGAGAAACTGTTCCTCTGTTTTTCAAACGGCTCGCCGCGGCTGCCTCCTGAAAAGTCCCCCAAGTTAAAACTGCATGTAGTTGTTTGTTTGTGCCTCTCTCCTGTCTTGCTCTGGCACCGCGCGGCTCCCAAACACCCACACGCCTCAGTATAAATATTTTAACTTGTCTAGCCGCATGAACTTTGCCTGCCCCTGCCGTTTACACCTGCGTACTGAGACAATGTGTCCGCCAAGTTGTTAATTGGATGTTTTCGACCCCGTGTTTAAGTTTCACTTTGGTACGTTGTGACCGTGGTGCGAGAAGGCATAGAGGAGAGACATCGTGTCTACTTTTCCTCCTCCCCGTTTCGACATAACCAGCAAAACATGGCCGTCCTTTGCCGACATGTTGTTACGTCGATGGCGAGAGGGGGAACATTTGGGGAGAGTGTTTTTCTGCGCCCCTCTGTCACATCTCGGGCTGGCCGGTGGACACCCCGCACCGCCGCCTGTGTATCCGCTCACATTCAGCGGTACTGAGGTTAGAGTGCAACTTTTTGAGTCCGACGTTGTTTATAGACTTTGATTTGTGCGACTCTGTGATGTAGGCGTAACGTTACCCCTGGTGATGCCTCCTCCCCTCCGAGACCACGGCTCCTACTGCATGCAGACACATAGACAGACAGGGCTGTAGCACAGGAGCCCACTTATATCCTGTCACTGCAGCAGGCCCGTAACTGTTGGAAAAAGTCAGACGTGGTTCATTTTATTCACAATATCAACTTTGGTTTTGAACTCAGTGCAGTGCACACAGACTGTAAGCTGCACACAGACTGTGGCTCTCCTCTGGAGTCAGCACACTCAGACTTAACCAGGGGAAATATGTGCTCAGTGCACCCAGTAAAACCTTATGCAGGGATAGTGGCTGTTGGATTGATTTCATTGTATTTGATGCTTTATGTTGTCCTGTACTGCATAAAACACCTAAATAGTTTAATACTGCAGTGCTGTAGTTGTTGTTGCTACCAAAACACAGCCCAGTTTTTATCACCTCCTACCCAGTTTTCTAGTTTCTTACATCATTATGTCATAGAACAATAAAACACATACTCTACTATGTAGCATAGGTTTATTATTATGAAACCATGTCACATAGTTTATACAGTCACTGTAAACTGACTAACTTTACAGTAGGGTGGTGGTGTCCTCATATGTCCTCATCAGACCAGAGGGCCTTCTGTTAAAGCCTTATGTGAATTGTCTTGTTGCTTTTTGCAGCTGTGGCACAATTTCAGTGACATATATATATATATATATATATATATATATATATATATATATACTGTATATATACCTTCAATAGAACTGATCCATCCAGACACAATTGTGCAATACCCCAGGTTGGAACTGTTATTTATCTTATTAAGTGTATTGGGTATCAGCCATGATTTGAACCAGTCCACCTTTAATACAATTTATTTGTTAGTGTTATTATAAAATAAAAAATTTCCTCCATTAGCGGCATTCATTCAGTTTTTGGTACCACAGCAATCCCTGGCCTTATACCATTACCTCACATAAACAATGATGACAATGAGGTATACAGCTTATAAATTTGAGCTTGGATCGGCACATCCCGACAAACTGTCACAAATCGGATGTTTATTGATCTACAGTCATATTCAGTACAATGGTTTGATTTGAGTCTGCTATAAACAACATACACACAAGTATTGGTGTTGATAATAATAACATCAAACACCTGACTATGACATTTCCAGGGACTGTAACACCAGCTGGCTCCCAGTACCAGTTACAATTAGATATTGACTCTATCATTGTGGAGGTTGAGATTAAAGTAGCATTTTATAACTAACATACTGTGGTGCTGGTTGTGATAAAACAGTCCCTGACACCAAATAATTCAGTGCACCTGTTCAGCAGTGACCTCTGACAGGCCTAAACACTCTGGCCCTACAGGTGGGCCAATTAATTGAAAAGCGTTCTGCGCATGTTACGGCTACTGCTGACTGTACGTCTGATGAAATATCTTGTTCATTAGACGATGTTCTCTCAGCACTGGTGTGACCTATTATGTTGTATTTCTAAACATTCTCTGATCAACAGTCCCACCCTCTCAGTAAAAGATGCAAGTGGTTTTGATCACAGCGCAGTTAACCCTCCTGTCGTACCCGTTACCAGCAATTCCTCTGGGTATAAACTTGGCTTCGCTCGCTAAGCCACGCACTCTTGCTCTTTTCCATGTGAAGAGAAATTTGGCTCATGTTTTGTTCTTCACATGGTTTCCGCTTGTGATCTGCCAAATCAGAGATAATGTTATGTAATTTGGAATGACAGCCGGCTCAGTTTTATTGGGGGCTGAACACTCAAAGGGTTTCTGTTGATAAAAGTAAACCGTCACATTTCAAATCACACACACACACACACACACACACACAGTTGTCTAGTGTATTTTGTCGCCAAGCATTTCTTGCAGAATAATGTCGGGAACACAGCTTAAAAAAGGTGTTATGTGTAATTGTCTGCACTTAACCCACCCAATAGAAATACTTAGAATTATGAATTTTTTTGACTGTTACCATGTTGGTGTAGTAGAAAGAAGTAATGATAACTAACAATCACAGTTGTGTAGTGTAGAGCAACATTAGTGAATTGTTTTTACAGTTTGACAGATGCAAGATTAAGTCTGTTTGAATATAATTTTTGGGGGGGAAATGTTATTATTAGTATTGCTGAAAGGATTAGAGAAATGCACAGATGTCACCATCCTACCTTCTTGTCCATAACATCAGTGACTGTCCCATCATCACTACACTGTGACAGCAATAGGGACAGCAAGCTTTTTAGTGAGGAGACGATTTTATGTACAGCCTAACATCATTTTATTTTATTTACAGTAAGGTGTTTAGAAGCTATTATTTCTGGGAAAATGGCTTAAAAATAAATCGGCCCTCATTGAATTGCCTTTTTTTCCCCAGTCTCGCCCAACCATGCAGTGTTTCTCAGTGTACTGTGACCTCTTATAATGTCACAGCCGAAACATCCAGCTGTGAGGTGATCCACACTATTTTGTTCCTAGAGGCATCTATTCGTTTACTGTAGCCAGATGGTGGAAAATGAACAAGACTCAGTCTGTCACATTCATTTAAATAGAAAAACACTGAGCCTCAAGAATTGGTGTCAAATTATGACCCGTGAAGTGAATGAAAAAACAAAGATCTCTCTATTTAGACAGATTTATTTAGACAGCTCGTACACATAGCTCTTCTAAACCAAAGCCAAAGGTGTGTTTTAGAATCTTAATGCCAAATTTAATGGATTTTGTTTTCCAGACATCAAACTTCATGTGAAATCAAAAGCAGTTTTCAATTTCCAAGACCATTACATACAGTCTAACAGAAGAAAGTGCAGGATAGTCAAATATCATTCATGTCAGATCTGATTGTTGACAGTTGTCATACCACCAGATGTTGCAAGTGTCTGCTGCAGTTTCTGAATGTTAACTAGAACTAATCTGGGGAAGAAGATTGATAGTAAAACACATCGACTGAGAAATTATGTTTGTTTTTTATAAATGAAAGTGGGCAGGTGGCGGGTAGTAAATGTAATGTGTGTGCTGCTGATGTTACAGCTGATAGGTGTTTGAGGTTACGTTGGCTAAGTGGTTAAAATGTTGACGTGATTTATATGTGTAAGATTTTGATCATTGTAGGCTGTCTGCTAGCAATTAGCCACCCAGCACTGACCAACAGCTTTCTAGCTAGAAAATGACAAGCGGCTAACACTAGATTGATTGTTAACCAAATGACTCATCTGTTCTTTGTGAACAGCAAAAATAAGTGCAGGTTCACCAGATAACAGCTCATTTTGTAGTTTGGCTAACTCAAAAAAATTACTACAGAATTCAGAATCTGAACAGCATTTTGTCCTTGATTTTTAATGATTTATTTTTCTATTATTTATTTTTATTTTGACAATCGGGTGCAGGGAGGTTGTAGTAATAGGTAAAAGAGATATTTTATGTTTAAAGAGGCCTCTTATGCTCTCACTGTTTTCTTTTTAGGAAATAGGAAACAGAAATACTGTAACCAGCATATAAAACAAAGATTCAATTTATTGGTCCTGTGTGTATGTTCATATGGTTTGAGCTTACACTTATTTACTCCACGATGAACGACTGTCATTTTTAGGGCCGTGATAGCAGACCTGCGGTGGGTTCCAACACATTTTTGTTTTTCACCTTCATCAGGAACGTCCAGCATTTCCTGACTGCACATAATCATGCTTCCACTTCCATTCCCGAGCAGTACAATGTGTATAATGGCTGTCCATTCTCTTGGTGAAACACTGGAATGAGTCATCATGGGTTGGAGGACGGAGGTTGTTGTTGTTGTTGTCATCACGGCCCGTCGTGCTCAGCTTGACTCTGTGATGACATCACCAACGTTTACGCTGGGCTTTGTTCCACTGTGTTCGGTTCAGGTCCTCCTCTCCGCTGTGCCTCTGCCGGCTTCTCAGACGTGTTGTTGGGTGACTAAGGCAATCACAGAGATGAGCTCATCACCTGTAGGTGGGGCTGAGAGGGAGAGCGTGATGCAGGGAAGGAGGCAAATTAGAGAGGTAGAGGAGTTACATGAGGACAGACGAAGAGGGAGCATGAAATCAACACTAGTAGAGAGTACATGTGATGTCTGAGAGAGACGGAGGAAGAGACAATAGAGTGACACTGCATGAGAGTGACAAGAGAGGGAGACAGGAGTGAGGAAGTGATAAATCCATGTAGACTAAAGGCCCATATGCACCTTAAGCTGTAAAAGTGTTTTTTCATGTTGGTTTGTATGTCAAGTTTTGGAATAAAAGGCTGCCGTTTGCTAGATCAGGACCTAGTTGAATCCCTGGAAATCTTCCACCATAGCCCTCATAACATTTCCAGGTAAAGCAGACAAAAAGGTCATTGTTCTTACGTGTGATCCTTTTATGTGTCCACTAAGGCAATCCCTGACTTTGGTAATGTGCTTGATATGGTGTCACCATTTCCCACCGTTGGAAATCCTGTCGGAAAAATCACACATTGCAGGTACGGCTGTGGTGTTTAACATGTCGGAAATCCAACCGAACTAAGGTGTCACCGAAGAAACCCGGTGACACTGAGAGAGCCAGAGAGTGACAAAGACAAGAAACGAGACACTAGAGTCAGAATGTCTAAGCAGTTTGAAAGAGAAACAAGAGACGACCTCACAGTGAGAGATTGCAAGTGTGTGTGTGTGTGTGTGTGTGTGTGTGTGTGTGTGTGTGTGTGTGTGTGTGTGTGTGTGTGTGTGTGTGTGTGTGTGTGTGTGTGTGGGGGAGAAAGAGCAGGTTCACCAGGCTCCATCATTAGTATCTTCCATTAGTCATTTCACAAGCTGTGTGTTTTATTAAAGACTTTACTGCTTCATTTCTGCATTGATTATTATTTAAGTCTGTGAGTGCACAGCAATTTATACAGCAGTGTGTAAGCATGTATTAAACTATCCAGTGGACATCACTCACCAGTCAGAGGGCTTATTCTAGTGGCCACTGCAGTCTTAAAACTACTTATGCAGTTGGCACATTAAATCTGAACATAAGCACTAAAAAAAGTTAGATCTGTACCCATGCACACAATCTGTGCATGTCATGTAGGTCATTCATGCCTGCTCGTGTGTAGAGTCGCTCCCCTTCTCACACCCCAGTGTGTCCTCCAGATTTCAAGTTTAGGGGGGAAAAAAGGACAGAGGGGAAACGGAGAGAGAGCTTATTGAAAGGCCTTCTGCACTGCACCACGTCAGCCAGTGGCAGAGCTCAGACACGCCCCTCTTACCAACGTGAGGCCAATGGGGAGAGGCCGGAGACAATTCACAAGCCACACCCACTGCAGAAGGCAGAGATTGACAGGTGGGAAATCTGGCCGCACAGGAGCGCTGAATGCTCACTGAGACTCTGTCAAACAAGTAAAGAACTCCAAAGTCTCCAGGTGTTCTCATTTGGATTCAGCAAGACAGTCAAGACCTAGATCTTTCTCTCCTTCTCATGCATGCACACACACATGGAGGACATTGTATATACAAGTATTAATATATAAAAAACATGATAGAATTTGTTGTGATCAAAATGTGGTAACTGTTTGACTGAAGTCCCTCCAATGCTCCCGTGTTGACGTTATTTTGCAGGATGCTGTTTAGGTGCAAGAAGACCATTGCCCTATACTAGCTCTGTCCCACCATGCAATTACTGTAACCAAAAACTCACATTTTACCCTCTCCAAACAAAAAAAACCCCAAAACTACAAAAACATTTTTAGCAGTGGTTTAAGCCCTTAGTAGTTGACATTGTGAAGTACAAGGTTTCCGTGGGAGAGTAATGTGCTGTTATCAGTGTGGCTGTCTGTATGTGCACAAGGCCACGAGGGAGAGTGAAAGAGAAGAGCATGGAGCTGAACAGGGGGAGTGCAAATAGGACAGCAAAACCAAATGAAGGGGGGTTATTATCATGAAAGCCACATAAAAATGTTCAAGAGGGATAGTTTACCCCAGGATAACTCCCATTTGCTGTAATGAAACTCTGCCCCGCACCCCATCTGTTTTTCATTCCCTCTCACAGCCCCTGGAATCAAGTGAATGCTCACTGACGTGTTGGCCTTCGTCATTGGGGTCACGTCGGGGGAGTGTGGAGGGGCCGCAGCGGCAAACTGAACTGAGACAGCCTTAGATGTTCCATGACAGTATGGGCGTTAGATACTCGTCAGTTCCTGCTGTTCAACAGGCAAAGCTAAATGGGGAGTCCATCATAGGTGGACTGTCAGGTTGGTTAAATAGCTTATTTTGAGTCGATTGCTGGGCTGCACAGCCGACTGTTTAGTGTGGTCCTGTAGGTTAATGTATACTGAGTTACAAACAAAGGTGAATCTCTGTCATCTTTATGCCCCTAATAAGTTTGTTAGAGAAAAACATGAATCTTTGAATGTGTCATTCAGACCCTCTAACAATGTAGAAGATTTGTCAACATGTGCAGAATGAGGTGTAGGGTGTCAACCAGGAAGTAAAGTTCAGCTGGATTTTAAGCATCTCTGCTGTCATGACACTTATTGACCTCCTCTGTGTTTTCTGCTCCTGGATGCAAGCACATACTCACAAACGCTTTCCGTTGGTTACAGTGTTACCATAGTAACACAACCATCAGCCGCAGAGTGGGTGACACTTGGATATTTTTATAGCTTGCCCTTTGTGTGTTCGACAGTGCGCCGGTGTGTTAAGGGAGGATACAGGTCTGGCAATGTGACACTAGTGTGTGTTCAGTGTTACGCGAACCACATTAAACGGGAGACTGGATTGTGGATCTAATGCAGCGTAGCCTGCTTGACAGTATTTCCATCATGCTGTATATAGGCCACTGTGTCTCCTCGTGTTTGTGGATTGAATAAGGACACAGCAGTGATGATGGGGCTACTTTTCTGGGACCTCCATATGAAAGTTTGGCAACTTGTCATAAAAGCTGATGAGTGCGTGATATTGAGCCCATGCAACTTTAGAATATTGAACGAAAAATACTCAAGAGAAAAAGTGCTGACTTAAAAAAAAAATTTGCTGAGGTGACAGAATCTTGTCAAAATTAATAGCAAAGTATGCACTAAAATGAGTTTAGTCACTCTGATACATATCTGTGTATATGTCAGTAAATAACAAGAAATAAAACCAAAGATGCTTGAGGTAGAAACACTGAAGCCAATAGTTTGTTCACCAGACACAAAGATTATTTCTCATGTGTAAAAACTCATACTTAGTTCAAATCTTGGTCACAATTCAAATTACAGCATTTAAAGGAATAGTTTGACATGTTGGGAAAGTTGGTTATTTGCTTGCCAACAGTTAGGAGAGAAGATTGATGCCAATCTCATCTCTATATGGTAAATTTGTAGCTGGAACCAGCAGCTGGTTAGCCTAGCGTAGCATTAAGACTGGAAACAGCCTGGCTCTTTCCAGAGGTGACAACATCAGCCCATCAGCGCCTCTGAAGTTCACTAATCAACAAATTTTATTTAGCTTGTTTAATCTGAAAAAAAAAACACACACAAACAGTGAAAATGACAATTCACTGTTTGAGTGGGTTATGTGGATTAAACAAATATGGGATAAAATGTTAATTAGTGAGCTTTAGAGATAATAACATGTAAATTTTATAACCTCTGGATAGAGCCAGGCTAGCTGTTTGCCCATTTTCAGTCTTTATGCTAAGCTACGCTAACCAGCTGCTGGCTCCAGATGCATTTTTAGTAAAATTAAACATTCTGACATTGAGCTGACCAAAGTGCTGTACAAATGATATTGAAATATAAAGTCAAAGTAAAGACACAGAGAAACATACCAACGACTCTGAGCTGAGTGCCAGTAAATAAGGTCTGTGATATAAGTTGAGGCCTGATCATTTAGAGCCTTTACCATAGCATTTACCATGCTGACACGAGAGTGGCATCAATCTAACCGCAGGATCATGCAAAAAGTACAGAACTGGTTTCTACTGAACTTGGTGGAGGGATGAGGCATGGGCCCCAGAAGAACCCCTTAAAGTTTGACACTGATCTGGTTACAGGGGCAGATCCAAGACATGTTTTATCACTTTTCTGCCATGACAAGATTGATCATTTGATCAGATTGACTTTGTACAATTTAGTGCAGATCCAGATAATAATCCGGACCTGGTGGAAGACAGTGTTTGCTCTTGGCGGAGGTATGCTGTCTACTGAGTGCTATTCTAGTTTTAAGTGTTTGTTTATAGTGTCTTTATGTTTAAAAAAAAAAAAAAACATCTGGTTGGCCGTTGGCTATTTTTTTCCCCCTTATCAGTATCGGCATCAGCCTCAGAGAATCCAGTATGGGTTGGGCTATTGTGGCAAAACAACCGTTTGCATCATTGATCCACATTTAGTCTTCATCCCAGCCCAGCAAAAGTAGAGCCGCTCTGTTGCTATGCAGAACATACCAAGCACTCAAACACAGTGCAGCACTTTGCTTTGCTCAGGAGGAGCCGCGTGATGAGATTTAAATTAAGTCTGCGACGGTCCGAAATTCTGCCTCTTCCACCCCTGCTGGGACATATTAATGGTGGTGGTGCCTCTCCTCACCCACACAATTCAAACACACACACACACTGTCCTCACTGCAGTGGCTGACTTATGGAACAAGCAGTCAGGGGGGAAAACACACTCAAAACAGACAGTGAGGGAGAGAAACCCACCCCTGACAGCAGTGCCAACAGAGCAGTGTGTGCACTCCCTCTGTGCAATATGTTTTTGTGAAATAAAATGCGTGATTGAGGTTCAAAGTTTTAGTTAATGTCGCAGCAAAAGTCGTGTCCGTGTTTCTGCAGCGTGTGGTTTCTGTGCTGCTTCCTAGTCTTGTTTTGCTTGTTATTCCAGAGCGCTGGTGTAACTGGCTGGTTTGTACTTCATGCATGGCTTCAAGTGCAGGAGCCGCAGAGGTTGCCATTCATGTGCCTTTGTGTCCGTGATGACTGCATGCCTGAAAACTCTGGCACTCAGTTGGCTGTTTCTCTGCAGTACATTCATTTCTCCAGCCTTCTTCTCTCTTCAGCTACTACAATGAACCCTACCAGAATCTGCCAGTACTTGAGCTTGATCTTTGTTCAGGCTGTTCAGGAGACAGCTGTGGCACAGGACGTACAGTATTGTTTCCATTCCACACAGTGCATAGCCTTGCAAGACACTTGAGTGCATCTGATCAGTCTGGCTGCATAGTATAATTTTACATTTACTTTACTTACGATTGTCTGACTAAAAATATAGCTGCAACCTTTTACCTTAACCTCTGAGCCACAGGTACAGCAGTTACCATAGTGATCCATAAGAAATGTTGCCTCCCAAGAATTTCATCACTATACACGTCAATCACTGCAAGTTTGGCCAAGGACGTATGCATTGCGAAGTTGTCATGTGGCTACTTTGGTTCAGGTCGACGTGTTTTAACAAAAGTTATCTGTAATAGGAGACTACTTCACATTGCTTTCCCAAAATTCCAGTTTTTGAGAGCAGAGTCTGGGCCATATTTTTCCCCCACTACTTTGATTACATTAATGATACCCAGAAATAGGATCTGAAAGGAGTGTGCTGCTGTGACTCATCTGTTCAGTGTCATTCTCTCCTCACTGCTGTTTGGATAGATAGATATCTGTCCTATAGCACCACTATATTCCTGCTGTATTAGATCATCTCTCTGTCTTCATACTTTAGACAGGCTCAGTCGTACTGAGGGTTTGTATTGATTTCCCCTGTGCTCTCTCCAGTATGTATGCCAGTGTGTAGCCTAAACTGATTACTGCCAGGGCTGATATGTATTTGCTGCCTGGCAGCATTAAAGGTAACTCCTTCAGAAAGACGGCTCCACTAATACAATGCGCCAATCAGACAGCCAGACAACAGGCAAGTACAGACAGACGGGCAGGCAAGGAGCTGCCAGGCTGAGTATTCATACAAGTTTAATGAGCATCCAGACAGTACAGAGTTTGTGGCTCCAGCACAGAGCTCACACTGCACACAGAAGCCAAGACGCTGACGCGATTAGACACTTTAACTAACAGGTGAGAGACTGACTGACTGACCTAGGTTATGAAAACGGCTAAGTTTGCTTCCAAAACTAATTAACATTTTTGGTGTTAAAAATAAAGGCATTATTTTTATAGCATCTTTCAAAGGCAGACATCACAAAGGGCTTCACAATAATGATGAGAATCAAAAGTGAAAGTTACCATGTGGAAAGCTCAGGCAGCAGTCGGAAACATTAGTCTGTGCACAGTTCCTTCTGTGAGATGTTTACAGCCAAACAAACAAACGGCTCAGAGCAAAAATTTCTTCTCAAGGACACCAGGTTGATTACTTTTAATCCTTGAGAGAGGAGCCTATTAGTAAGACTATTATCAAGGTATTATACAAGTTATTCTGATAAAGTTTGAGTGACTGTTGAATAGAGTAATACATTGCCATGGTTATTAATCACACACTGTAGCAGTTCTCTTTTCCATGATGACATTCAGTGCTCCCAAGTAGCCAGCCAAGGCAGCAGGAGAGCAGCCCCGCCTTCCTCTGCTGGAAATGATAGAGTAGAGAGAGGAGGAGGCTGTTGGAGCCAGTGTATCCTCACTGCTCAGCACTCTTTACACATGCCTTTCTCTCTCTTCCAGGCGATCGGAGCACATGAGTTTAATCTTACTGCCACAACTTAAACTGCAGAGCTGCTTGTGTTTATATTGTGTATGATAATGTTCACTCTGAGTCAGCTTCCTTTCAGAAATCTGTCCTGCAGTGAACACTTTTTCTATAAATGACTCAGTAGGCAGTTAGTTAATATTCAGACTGATGTTTGATGTCATCCAGGGACTTAGAAGTTCATTTCTGAGGAACCAGTGGCAGCATCGCCAACGTTATTTAAGTTCTGAGGTAGTTGCGTTTACAGCTTACTAATATGGATGTTGCGTAAACAGAATTGCTCATCCTCCCTCCCTCTGCTTGTGTGGGTTTAGCACATACAGTAGGAGGTAAAAGTCCAGCCACAGCTTTGTTCTGTTCATCGTCAGATCCTCATCCAGCCACTGTCACCCATCAGCACATCCACAAAGTGTCCAGGCTGTGAAGTTCAGCAGGTCATATGAAGTGGCACAACAGATGCATCTCAAATTCCGTCTTACTGGAACTTGGCTACATTGCTGGATTTTGGGCAAAGGGCGGACTTTGAGGGACAGAGCGATAGTCAGTGGAAGACTGAGTATGTATACTGCAGTGTTTACATCATGTGTCCTCTTAGAAGGTATTAATCTGTACAGCACCCAGAACAGGGTTAGTAGGAAAATCAGGTAGCTTTCAACCATATCTTTTACCAGAGAGGTCTCTTGTGTACCGCCTCTGACTAGCTCTGATTTCCCTTGTCCTCTCCTTGTTGCTTGGTCCTTGACTTTCCCCGTTGACTGAATGAGTGAAGCTGAAGAAACCTCACAAATGCACCACACCACTCTGCATCCTGCAGGACAGGGATTTTTCAACACACACAGCCTGTCAGCTGTTTCTGCAAGATTTCTGTTTTCCTAAGTATTTCTCCTTTTTTTTTTTTTTTTTTTTTTTTTTTTTCATTTCTCTGTCTCTGAAACCAGCAAATACAGCACCACATGCAGCCGGGTCAGCCCTGTACATACAGTCTCAGCCAGTGTGACATGGCTGTAGCAGCTACTTGACTACAGCTCTACGTCCGCGGTTGCTATAGCGACACCATGGTAATGAGTCTGCATTCTAATGATGCCTCAGTGGGTTGTTTGAGGAGTTGAGATATCTCGGGACAATGAGTCGACTGGCGAATGACAGCCTTCAAGCCTCGAAGCGAACAGTGCCATGTGATTAATGCGTAGCTGTTGGAGAGGATCTTTTACGTGATTACAAAGTATAGTCCTAACATGCTGAGCTGACAGAAGCCCCCAAAGTCATACTATTCACATAATTACCGTTACTCCACCCTGAGTAGCAGGCTTAAATATGATCATACTGTTTGTTTGGTGGGGTTAAATATCTTTCCTCTGTCAGTCTTTACTCTTTTAAGAGGACTTTCCCTCGTCCTCTGTGCTGACTCGGCTTTATGAGACCTCATTATGTCCTGATAGAAGAGCACCGCTGCTGCATCGACTCATTTGATTTTTACTCATGTGCATATGAGTATGAAGCTTCGGCGTGAAGCCTCCAGAATATCAAGACTTTTTTCAGTCAGATAAGCGTCTCTCTCCCCTCTCATTACAATACTACCCACCTGCTCACTATCCCTCAGCTTTTCGTAACCGCTTCTTCTCGATGGACGTGTCATTTCCACACAACCCAAATAAAGCCACTCTTAGCTTTTAAAGATATGTATCTGAAGCTGCTTTTGTCTCTGGCTTCTCAATCTGTTCACTCGGTGGCATAATCTCATTTATGATTAGTCAGTACTTCTCAAGAGAACTTGTTGTAATGACAGCCGCAAACTTGTCAGCTGCATATATTTGCATATCAGCCACATTGCCAAATCACTGTTTTCAAACTGGGATGATAAAAGTTTTTACTCTGCATAGGTAGACAACAAAGTAGTCCTTTTGTAAAACTTCATGTTTGTTTTCAGTCAGAGCGAAGCTGCAAATACAGAACTTTCCTGATCTCAGCCAATTCTATCAGGTGGGTGTTGGAAGTGGGCAAAGTCCATATGGTTTCAAAGACAGTTGCTCATGTTGTTTCCCTGATTGTGCAACTGCTTGTTTTTAATGTAATTTGAAAAATTTATCTGACATAAAGTCCTTTTTTCAAAAACAGTTGAAGAGTTAAAACTGGCATTAATATAAATACTTGAGGTGGCACTCCACCTACATCTGGAAATGCAGATGTAGGTGGAATAACACTACACATATAATGCAGGAACAAGGGCTATAACCAATGATTATCTTCATAATCGATTATCCTTTATTTTGCAAAATATCAGAAAATAGTGGAAAGTGCCCATTGAGAGCCCAAGGTGAGCACAACCCAAAGATTATCAGTTTACAATTGTAGAACACTAAGAAAAATGTAAATATTCACATTTGAAAAGCATAGTTTGCATTTCTGCTTAGTAAACGACTAAGCAATTATCAAAATTTTTGCCAATTAATTTTCTTTTGATCAATTAATTGTGTCAGTTCTACCTTTGCATGAACACTAACTTGTGTATTACCCCTCCTCCATATCATGTCTGCCACATCCTGGTTTTCTGATTTAGTACTGCACAAGCAGGGCTGGTATTGTTTTGGTATTGCTTAATGGAGCATTGATAGTATACAGCAGCTGTCAAGGGGGTGTGTATGATATGAAAGGTTTTTGTCCACAGTCCATAAACATTCCCAGGCTCTGTTTGTGTGTCATCACAACAAAATGTGGTCCTGCAGACACCTTCTGTAGCGGGAACTACCACAGAGGTGGTTTTGAGGACTTTGGCAGGTGTTTATATGTGCAAGATAAAGTCATGAAACTTTACAGGTGTGTAGATGAGATTAAAATGAAGGCTGGGTTGACCCGTTAGTGCGGAGTACACATTTAATAACGTAGTAAAAACTACTAAATGCTCATGGATTTGAACGTCAACATGTTGACAGACTTCACGGTTTGGTGTGATCCCATCGCAGGATGGTCTCTAGTTGAATTTGTGTCCTATACACTGTACATAACCCCTACTGTTTTTATCTCAATGTTGCCCTTTTGACCTTTTTGTTCCAGGATTTGTCTAAATTGCGTGATGTTATGGACTTAACGCAGTGGTGAAAGCTTTTTAGGAGTTTGCTTTGTTTTAGGAGGGATGCATGTACACTGCTTTCTACTCAGTTTTTCATAGAACATTCCTGACCACCTGAAGACCGTCTGCTGTGCTCCACTGTTTGTTTGTTTGCCAGCCTCCTCTGACCTTTTTCATTTTGAGCCATTTTTACCCACAGGCTGGCTGTTGACACTTTCCTCTTTTGGGTGGCGGCTCGCTGCAGATCCACATGGGTCACTCCTGAGCTTAAATAACCAAGCATGTTGCATTACTTAAAATGCTGAAACCAGCCCGTTCACTGCCTCCTGTAGTAGGCTGCCTATTCAAAGGCACTTGAAAAGGGTATCTATGTTTTCTCATTTTTCTTCCCTCTCCACTTTATTCAGTGTCAAAATTGTCTCAAGCATCTCAGGCAAACAAAGTTCTACACATAAAGTGTCCTTATTTCTGTGACTCGCATTGAGTGACCATTTCAATTGAGGTGAGAGATGTGACCACTCACTAGCCCTTTTTCACACAGAGATCCCACTATATTACTGTTAAGACCCTGCTTTATGCTGCCTTTGCTTGTTGCACATGCCTGCATAAAAGCAGAATGCCCCCCCCCCACCATCTGCCCTCATAACTTTTTATATGGAATAAAAAGGCGTAACATTTCCCACCTTGAACAGGTTGCGTAAAAAGGACTACTGATTAAATGCTTTCAAGAGAAATGAAGGAAACCGATAAAGCAATGGTTTTTAAACAATAGGCCAAAATGAAAATGTCTTTCTATTGATTGTAATAATTTTTTCCTCTACTCTTCCCCTCTGTCTCTCATCCAGGTAGCATCCTGTCATGCAGTTCCAGGAGGTCGATGAGCACTGGAGCTGACACTGTCAGCGAGCCCAGCATACACTACACTTCAATAGCCCCACTTCTACCAGACCTTCACCTTCCACTGCCCTCCTCTCTCTCCAGCCACTAATCTCACCCCAGGGGAAGACTTTTCTTAAGACTTCTTGGCTGCTGAGTCCCATCCCACTGTCCTGTGCTTGCTCCCTGTATCTCTAGTGCAAGCCAGTCCTCCTGGCTATACCTCTGCACCTTAGACTGTGTTTCCACAGGGGTGCTGCATCCTGCATCCTGCATCCTGGGCACCGCGGCCATAGTCTCCTTTACAACATCCCTGGCCAAACACAAGCACCAGGACAAACCCAGGATCTACCATCATCATGTCCAGTCGACGGAAGGCTTCCACTCCCTGTATGATCCGACCAGAGCAGACCATGGTGGAGCTGGATGATGACTCAGAGGAATCGCACAACATGGAGGTACACTGTCAGTATGTCTGGCAGCAGCATCTGACTTTTCTTTAATGGGTGGAGTTTAATAATTAACATGACATGCTTGGTTTTGTGTAAATTTTAATATTGTACTTTTATGACTTCTAAATACAGTCACATTAAAACTGTTTCTATCTTGTGATTTTATATTATGCTGGATTTTTCTGTGGATGCACTAATCTCAGGACTCAGTTTATAAATCGAGGGCAAGAGCCAACAAATATATCTGTGTGTGGATCATCTGCCCATATTTCAAATTGCCATTTGTAGTCTTTCTTTTTCATCTGAAAACTGCTCTTTCCCTTTACCAGACAAAAACAGAGAACCATACTGAGGAGGGGCCTATGGAGGCAGATCTCTCAACAGGAGCAGAGCCATCCATGGACCTGGATCTAATGGGAAAGGCCTCAGACCCCCCAGCAGCTCCAGACAAACCTGCAACGGAGCCACCAGACCTTTCTAAGCCTCAACGTAGGCAGCAGGGGGGCTACGAGTGCAAATACTGCCCCTTCTCCACACAGAACCTCAACACTTTCAAAGAACATGTAGATGCCAACCACCCTAACGTCATCCTAAACCCCCTGTATCTGTGTGCCGTCTGCAACTTCAACACAAAGAAGTTTGACACCCTGACAGAACACAATGAGAGGTGTCACCCAGGGGAGAGCAACTTCAAATTCAAACGTATAAAAATGAACAATCAGACAATCTTAGAACAGACAATAGAGGGGTGCAGTAACAATGCAGTCATTTACAACACTTCCAGTGCCATTTCAGGCAAAGGGGACGAACTAGGCATTCTGCCACTCAGCAAACCCACCACAGTCAAGATCGGTAAACCAAAAATAATGTCATCAGATAATAAACGGACAGAGTCTCAGTTGGGTAAACTGACCCCTGATCTGGCCAAGAAACCAATCACAGCAGTCAATGTCAACGGGACAGTCATCATCCCTGAGTCAACGCTCCTCAAAGCAGACGGCCTTTCTCACATTATGCCTTCCCTACAGCGGCCTCTAAACTATACCCAGGTAAGACGCACAATGGAGGAAGAATTCTTCTAGTTTGTCATTTTGAGAAATACACGTGAGAAATGTACAAGTACATTTTCTTGTCATGAGTTGGGTGAAAGATGAATACCAAGCTCATGTTTGTATGTGAAATATAAAGCTACAGCCAGCTAGCGCTTAGCTTAGCTTAGCCTGGTTCTGTCCAAAGATAAAATAAAATAACCCTACCGGCAACTCTAAAGTACATTCAATTGCATATGATATCATGTTTGTTTAATTAGTAGTTGTATTTCCCAAAATGTTGAGCTATTTATGCTAAACTAGCTTAGCTAGTTGTGTCTAAAGGTTACAAAAAACTATCAGCAGATCTGAAGCTCATAAATTTGTCAACAAGCAAGCACACAATGTAACACATATGGAGATTGAAGTTTCCAATAATAAATGAATACATACTTCTTTTTGGGAAACTTTCAAGGAAATTATGAGGAAAATACAGACTTTACATTGAGCATTACCATCTTGTTGTTGTTTTCTGTTTTGTTCCAGGTGCCGAAGATCGCAGTGCCCCTCAACACAACCAAATACAACCCTTCACTGGATGACAACCTGACACTCATCTCTTCCTTCAACAAGTTCCCCTACCCAACACAGGCTGAGCTCTCCTGGCTCACTGCAGCCTCAAAACATCCAGAGGAGCAAATCAAAGTCTGGTTCACCACACAGAGGCTCAAACAGGGCATTAGCTGGTCACCTGAGGAGGTGGGAGTTATAGTAATAATAATATTATAGCCACTCTGTTTAGTGTATTTTCCTTAGGTCTTTTTCATCACACAGAGACTCAAACAGCATCTGCTTATTTTCCAAAAAGTAAAAATAATAATGGTGACAGAAACTATATTTCTAGCACCTCATGTTATTTCACCTTAAGTCTGAGTACTGAGAATAATTACTGTGGGCTGAAATATTAAGTGGGTTTGGGAATGCGCCATGCCTTCAGCAAATTATAGCTCAAAGCACAAGTATGGAAATTGTCTATTTAGACAATAACCACAGATCAGATTGTGGGGTTTTGCTTGATTACTGACGTGTTGAATTAAATTTAATTTTCAAAATTAATTTGAACAGTCCAAGATGAAGCATTAAATATTTGTGGTACTGTATTTACTACAGATAAATAATATAATTTCATCCATACACACAGATAAGAGATATATATTAAACAAACAAGTATAACAAGCACTTTCTCTCTGTGACAGGTGGAAGAAGCCAGGAAGAAAATGTTCAATGGTACAATCTCCTCTGTGCCTCAAACCTTCACTGTGGTAGCTCCTCAGCTCAACTCTCAGTCATCCACCAACCAGTCTGCTGCAGGCTCCAAATCCATGCAGCAAGCAGCCTCAGTCCTGCAGTCCCTCCCCTGTCAGCTCCTGGGACCGAGCAGCCTGGTGCTGACTCCTGTAGCCAACGGCTCCACTGTCACTTGTGCACCACTGGCACTCACAGTGGCTAACCAGGTATCAAAACACTGGGCAGAAATGCGACTCATACAAACGCAGCAACACAGTCAATATGTCAATATGACTTGCAACTATCCATCTTAAACTATATTTAATATTTCCTCCATGATTAATACAGGTGGCGCAGTCACTTAAACGACCCTTGGCCTCCCCTGTGATAGCCACAGACAGTAAACGACCCTCCATCATTCAAACCATCTCGGCGCCCATGGCCACATCAAAGCCGGCGTCAGCCAAAGTGCTGAGTTTCACAGTTGACCCCAATAAAACAGCCGAGCAGCTAACAGTACTGAGGTCCAGCTACACACAGTGTCCTTTTCCTGAGGAAGATGAGGTAAGAATAAGTGAGTGAAATGGCATTTTTTTTTTGTGCCATGCCTTAAAAATTCAACATAGACAGATTTTTTTGTGGCAGCTTTTATTTTCTAATTTAGTCCTGCTGCCTTTTTTTAAACACTCGACTGTCACTGATAAATGCCCGAGCTTATTGTTTCATCTTCCATTGCATCTTGTCGTGTGATAGATCTACAGGCTGATAGAGACCACCGGGCTGTCCAGAGGAGAGATAAAGAAGTGGTTCAGTGAACAGAGGCTCCTTAATCTCAAAGGTATGAGGTGTGATCAGTGCCACGCTTCCCCTGACTGGGATTAATCATACATCTTTCTGTGGCTTTGAAACGATTTCATTTTGCTTCCCAGGGGTGAGTTTTAATTACTAAACCATAACGAGCTTTTTTTAAGCACTGTGTCCGTGCTGCGTCATTTAACCAGTATTGTATGTATTATTATACCTCTGCGATGGTGACAGCCAGAGCCAGAGGCATTATATTTTCAGGTTCTTGTGAATGCGATATCTCTGTAATGCCTTGAACAAATTTCTTCAAATTTGGCACAAACATTAACTTGCATTCAAGGATGATCTGATTGGAATTTGGTTGTCAAAGATCAAAGGTCACAATTTTGCCCATAACTCACTCACTCATATGCTAATTATGACACAGTTTAACACAAATGGCTTATAAGATAAAAGTGACATTTTATATCCAAAAAGTCAAAGGTCAACTTCACTGTGACATCATAATGTTCTGCAAAAACACATCTGGCAATTATTCAACACTGTAACTCAAGAAGGGGAGATTGTGACCTTATTTCCTGAATCTTGGTGGCTGGTGGAGGCATACAACTGCAAGGTGGTAATTCTATTGTTAAAACATGAACTAGCATATCTCAGCATTTGAAGTTTCCCTCTCTTTTTGTCACTCTTGAAGGGGTTCCTCCACCACCAGTGCTAGTGAAAGCAGAGGTGATGCCAGCACCTAAAGATGGTCCTGTAAAGAAAGCAGTCCCCAGTCATTTTCCTCTGCTGGAGAGGGTGAAGGGAAAGACATCTGAGCAGCTGAAGGCACTGGAGGAGAGTTTCCAGAGAAGTGGCACTCCAACTGAGGCCGAGCTAGGTACAGCCCACCCATCAATCCTCTCATAAGCACATGTCTTAGGATGGGAACACTTGAGATTTATTACCTTGCTCTTGTTTTGGTTTAGTATACGACATAGAGTGGCTCCTGGGGGAATGTACTGGAGAAAAGTGATGTTTAGGACAGGAACAAATTTCAGGTATCAACAGATGGGGAAAGGTGGATAAATATTGAGTCATAATATAAATAGTATCATTAGAATATGTGTATGTGTTTATTTGTGCCAGAGTGGAGTAATTAAACACAAGTGGTGATGACTTAAACATTCAAACAGTGTTTACAGTGTTACCACTTCCTTGAACTTCCTTGAAAAGAATCAAACAGCTTCATTAATGAGCATTTTTTCTGTGTGCAGGAAGATGCAAGTGTAAATTCAGATGCTTAATGTGAACACATTATATTTGCCTTTGCCTACAAAAGCACATGACAGCCCTCCTGCAGATTGGGAGCTAATGAGGCACAAAATTAGCTTCTCAGATATCTTTTTAAAGATTAGTTTATGTTGTTAAATTCCCTGAGAAAAATGATGACAACTTTTAAACCACTTATTAAAAACTTTGGCACTGAAATAATATAAATTGGGTGAGATTCAGTTGGTTGTGTTCAATATCCTCACTCGGATTTAACAATTACTTTGAAACATTCTGTAGTGTTTCTTCTATTTCTAAGTTCACAGCATGTGACTTCATTTTCTTTCACCCTGGTGTAGCTGTAGGCCAGTCTCTGGTGGCTGCCTGCATGACAAGAATAGCAGAAATGTTTTTAATGAACCCATTTTAAGTCCCGTGGAGAGAGACTGAATTCTCAGGTTTACAAAAAAAGCTTCTACTTGGAGGTAGCACAGCTCATTTGACCCACTGAACTCTCTTGCGCTGCAGACCAGCTGGCCCAGGAGACCAGGCTGTCCAAGACGGAGGTGGACTGCTGGTTTTCAGAGCGCAGGGCGCTGAGGGACAACATGGAGAAGACTTTGCTCTCCATGGCCTCAAAAAACACAGAGGACAGACCAGACCGGCCCGGGGCGTTGCTGAACGGGGCTTCTCATCGAGAGCAGGACGGGAAACCTCTCCGCTCCTCCCCTCACCCACCTGTCCTCTCCTCTTCCTCCTCCTCGTCCCCTCCTGTGCTCGCAGCCTCCTCCCCTCACCCACCGACCCTCTCCTCCTCTGCATCTCCTCCCATCCTCTCTTCATCCTCCTCCTCTTCTCCCCATCCTCCCGTCCTGTCGGCCTCCACAAGCCCAGTCCCCATCACCAGCCGCTCCCTCACCCTGCTCAGAGAGGTGAGAAGAGGTGACGGAAACACGTCAGTGTTGACTGTATCAAAATATGCCACAAGTTAGAGCATTGATGCAAGCTGTAATGATATAAAGATGAATACTGTTTAATTGGAGAGGTGCTGCTAATGGTGTCAACAGATTAATGAGATGTGACTTTAAAGAGATTAGTTGATGAGACGGCACCTTTTTAATACAATCTCAAGCGAGGTGTTGCGTAAAATTAAATGATTAATCTTGAGATGGTATTGTACTTGTACTTGAGGAGAAGCAGCGTGATTGACACTACATGATGAAAGTGGCTGATACCTGAATATTAAAAGTGAGATACGATGCTAGGTGACTACAAGGTCAGATCAGATAGAGTACAGAGAAGATGTTAGAGACGTGTTGTGTTTGGAAAACAGCGGGATCCCATAGGATCCAGTATACAGTATATTCATGAGACATCTCTTTAACAGTAACAGTACTTGTTTTATGTCCAATGACACATATGCTGTCGTTTAATGGGGATCCCATATGTTTCAGCTACAGAAAATAAAAGTCTGTCAGACATATTAAGCTTATCAACAATAGCCAATGTATTTATAGTATCACCTCACCTACATAAAGGTAAATGTGTAGGATTTAAAAATAATTCACAACTGAACTGTTAGAAATGACAGTCAGTTTCACTGGCAGGCTCTGTGTTTCACTGCTAGAGAGACAAAGGAACAGCATTGACACATTGCAGCAAAGCACATTTTAAAGTTAAAATGGGCAATTGTTTATAACCAATGTAAACATACTGTGTTTCCGTCAATAAAACTCCATCCGGGTAGGAAGACATTTCATAAATCATTGTTAAAAGAGACCAAGAGTCTACAGCCATGCTAAGAGCTCTGTTCGGCTCTACTTATATTGTGTTTTAAGATAAAGGCTTCAAGCATCAGCATTCAGCATCCTGACATGACATGACAAAAATGCTGATGTTTAGTAGGTTCAATGTTCACCATCTTAGTGTAGCATGTTCAGTGAGTCAGTCAGTTCAGTATTTGAAGCCTTTAAATAAAAATGGCAACATTGCAGTATATAAATACTCATTGTCCTGTATTTTCAAGTATGTGGTACGTATTATAAGCAAAATGTACTAAAAGTAAAAGAAAAATGATCCTTGAGTGTTACATTATTAAATATTATATATTATATTACTGGTAGCTAATTTGAACTATTTTGATAACATGCTAACATTTGCTAATTACTAGTATATCTCTTTACCAGCTCTGGCAAAAGAATTCTGCCCTTTATATAAAAGCAAGTCACAAACAATCCTTAACACTCCAGGTGCTGATGTTTGAATTTTATGTATGTAACAGTGAATTAAATACTGTATTGTTTTGATGGGGTAAAATGTTTTGTGCTTGGTCCCATCATCTGTCACAGATGTTCTGTCGGTCCCAGTGGCCATCTCCTGAGGAGTACAGCCAGCTGGAGGTCCAAACAAGCCTGGGACGCACTGACATTGTCCGCTGGTTCAAGGACCACCGCTCAGCACTGAAGAGCGGTGAAACTCTGGACTGGATGGAAGGTTTCCAAAACCAGAACGTCGTTGAGCAGCAGAAAGCGGGCCATGAACAGAACAGCCAGAGTTCTGAGAAGAAACAGAGCGTTTCCTTGGAAGTCAAGGCTGTAAAAGGTGAGTTTTGGAGGAGAACATGGAGTAGTGTGGTTTTTTTTTTGTCTTTCTTTTTAATATCATTTTTGGAAAGTGTGTTATTCCCTTGTTTGACTTTGTGCTTTCTCTGTTTTTGTGCACATGCTTTATCACACAACCATTGTTGCAGTGGAGGAGGCAGGTGAGAAGACGGCAGCTACAGAGCACTCCAAGCTGTCAGAACAAGACAAAGTCCAGTGGTTGACTGACAGACTAGCACACAGTGTGACGGACCTGAGCCGGACCAGACCAGACCAGACTAGCTCTAGCGCTGCTGACAAAGGGAGGTGGGTGGAGAGACAAAAGCCAGATTTTTGTCTTATATTTATTTTGCTGTGTTAGATTCATGTTATACAGACAAAAAAGACCAGCTCACTGCCAATATTTAGTTTAAAGGAATATCTGATGAGTTATTTTAAGTTTGTTTTTGTGAAAAATAAGACAGTGCATGGTTTATGACATCTTTCATTTAATGTGCAAAACAGGAAGAACAGAAAGAATGATTTTTTTTGTTTCCAGTCCCTAGAGGGAGCCTGTTTGTGTTTAAACTTTGTGTCTTTTTCTTTGCCAGGTGGGTAAAGGTCAGTGTGGCAGTGGGGGAGGAGACTGAAGGAGAAGTGGAAAGACAGAGGCTTGCAACAGACTCTGATGTTTTGACCTTGGAGCAACCAGGGAGGGTCACTGGTTGATGGTAGGTTAAATAGGCGAAACAGCCAATTCAATTAATTTTACTGCATTAGAATTAAAGTAAAAACATCAAGTATAGACAAAATTAAGACATCAGATGTTGACATTACACTACATGTACAAAATGAAAGGGACATTTTCTATCTAATGCTGATGAGATGGATCAAGTTTAAAGCTGCTTTTAATGAGGTTTTTTAAATTTGTTTTGGGCACTTGGGGGCAGAACTTTACAACAAGCAAAAAAAAATCACACATCTGGCCTTGAGAAGATTATATTGCTAACACGTTAGCATCCATAAATATTAGCACTGATTTGGAGAAGACTCTGGCCACCTGATGAACATCTGGAGAAAAACATCTGGCTCTTTAGGTTGCTAGACGCTGTGCGGAACTTGCTGATTGTTTCTTCACTTTTTCTGCTTGTGGTGCTAGGCATGAAGCATACAGTGGGTTTATCAAAGCTGCCTGTTGTGGCTGGACATGAAAGTTGGGGTTTGTGAAACCAAAACAATGAGCTGAAAGACGCTGCAAAGCTCGATAGAGCCCAGGGAAACTGCAGTCAGGTGATAATTCTTTGTGGATTCATCATGAACAACACCCTCCACATAACGCATAGTAATTTGAAATGTTGTTAATATGAAAATCCTGATCAGTGCAGCTTTAAATAAATGAAGATTTTATTACATCTGTACAACTGTGCCAGTCATAAGAGGGTTAAGTGTAGGTGAAACCAAGAAGACAAATTACACATGGCTTTTCACCCAGTGCATGCTGGGATATGCTCCAGCCCTCTGTGACCCTGACCAGGAATAACTGGCTATGCAGAATGGATTGATGGACAGACAGATGCTGGAGTTGTAGATGGATTTTGAAAACGTCACTGTGTGACTTGGCTCATGTCAATGAATAAATAAATGGTGAGCTGTTCGTTTAGGATGCCACAGCTGCAGCCCCCAGCTACCCAGGAAGTTATTAGTGTGTAATTACCTCTAACTGGTCCTTCAGAAAGATGGCATGCTGGGAAGGCAGGATGATATTTGGACCACACCATCATTAGCATCGTACATGTTGACAGCTACCCCACCCCACACACACACACACACACACACACACACACACACATACACACACACACACACACACACACACACACACACACACACACACACCATTACTGCAGATCGTGGAGAATTTCCATTTCGTTTTTGAAAAATTTTCACTTTAGTAGCCAAAAAGGTTTTGTTTTTATTTCATGTCCATAACAATTGATAATTTTTAAATTTCTCAGTGACCACTTCAATCACTTAATCTGGGAACGGTGTTGATAAAATAATAAATGTCTGACATCTGATTATGTTCCAGGTTGAGCAAATCATTGACCTCTGAGTCAGACCACCATCCGACGACCCTGAATGACTGAAATGTGGAACCAGTGATGTAATTGTCTGCCTGTGATGTCATCACAAAGCGCCGGGGACTTTGGAGTGCCACTGTTAAAGCACTGATGTGAGGTGCAGATGCTGACATTAAGAGGAGTGCCAAAGCTGGACTTGATGCATTGTTCTTACTACTACTACTAGAGTTTATAAAAAAAATCACAAAAAACAAAAAAACAAAACAGAAGCACCCTTGTAAATATTTTTCTGTATTACAAAAAAAGTTTGTACAGTTTTACTGGGAGGGCAAGTTTTGTTACATTTTTAAAAAAAAAGAGAAAAAAAAGTCTGACTGGTGCCCCAAAACCTGAAATGTTTTTTGTTGTTGTTGTTGTTGTTGTTGTTTTAAGATCAAAGTGTATGAGTCTGTTTTTCACTGAAAATCAGTCCTAACCCTTTTTTTTTTTTTTTTCGAAAATCATACTTGCACACTTCTTTATGAGCAGTCTTTGATGGCACTTGCATATATCCCTGCTGTATCGATAGATATTCTCATGATAGGCCTCTTCATCTCCAATTTCAACTTTTCCTTTTCTCCTGCACCGTCACCTTGACTCGCATTCATAGAATCACACTGGTGAAGGTGGAAATCACTCAAACGCGCTAGAGAACCAGTTAGGAGGAATAACAGTGTTTTGGGTAATCTGAACGCAGCTACAGCTACAGCCTCACTGTGGAGGAGAGTGAACACAGCCACATGATCAGACCAAGACTAACAGCATTAGGGGAAATGAATGAATGCACTGTACATCCTAACTTATTCTATCTTTTCTCATCAGCTGTATACCTGGGGCATGTTCATGAAACAGTACAGAATGTTCCTTTTTTGGCAAATGATTAATCACACAGAGAGAAGTGTCTGTTCAATCACACCATGCTGCCTTTTCAGCTCTTATCTGATTTCAACGTATCAGATCTTTTGTTTTTAAAAACTTGAAATATTCTCGACGGAACTTGCCAAGAACATTTTGGTGAAAGTATTAAACGCATGATAAAATAAACAAAGTTCCTTTATTTGAACCATTTCAGAAATCCATTTTCTCTGTGTTGTGATCTGTGAACACACCTCTCATCTTTTCTCTTGGCTTTCTGGCTTTTTATAGGTCCATCTATTCCAAGCAGAACCGGGTTCAGTTGATTCCTGCTCAGTCAGTTCACAACAACCAAAATGGGGCTCATGTACCTGTGTTACAGAGATAAATGATCAAACTGCGGATTTTATTTGAAATCGTTTGCAAAGCTGTCATGAACTGCTTGCATGTGCTTCAACAATTTTCCTTTTTTAAAAATACATTTTAAGAAATGATTTAAAGGGATTTCTGTGATTTATGGGTGTAATTCCTTGCAATATTTGTGCAAGTGAAAAAAGTTCAGTCCAGCTGTCATTTTGAATTGACGATAACCCTGGTTTGAACAGCAGGTGTATGGCTGTTTGCTGGCTGAATGTCTCTGCTGCTGCTTTAGTTTCATGTTCAGACAAGTATCTGAGATACTGTACACTTGGTTCGCTAGTATGGAAAACCGCTTGCATTTTCATTTTCTACTTTAAGTCTGCTGTAACTCAATAAACACACAACTGACTGTAAAACCCTCTTGGTCTTCCAGTGTAAAATGTATGAAAATTAGAAACATAAAATGCTTGTTTACTCCAAGACAAAATGATTCTGTACAAAAGTGGCAACAAAGTGGAACAAAGGTCCGGTGAAGAGTGGAGCACACAACAAGCCTTAAAACACTGAAACGCCTGCTTCGCCTTGTTTCTGCTGGGTTTGGTTGAAGTAGACAGGGTCTTTTTGCATATTTGAAGTGATGCATTTTTTTGAGCCCATTTTTAATCTCAAGCAGCTCCAATTATTTCTCCTCAGTTTGTTAAGGACTTAATTTGGACCATGGGAAATGTATTTGTGTAACACAAAACATTGTACGTGTTTGCCTTTTAGTCTGTTTGCAGATTAAGTGGCAACTACAGAGCAGTCAGTGGAACAATATGTAACAAAAACTTTCCTGCCATCAACCCACTACAATAACTTTTACCTTTTTGGGCACAAATGTGAGTAATAAAAGCCTGAGGTCCATAAAGTAATAATAAATCTTGATACACTTTGTGGCGAGGTACCTCACTTGATAGCAGCCTCATGAGGGGCTCTGTCAATTAAAGCTTGAGTGCCCATTGAACAGTATGTGCCCCTTGTTCAAATGCAAATAACCAATTCAACCAAAGCTTACCATAAGAGCACAGATGCATCTTTTCATTTGCACAAGAAATCCAAGGAAGTGCCAATAAACTGGAAAACAGAGCAATATAAATATATGTGTGTGTGTGTGTGTAAAGCTGAAAAGGATTAGCCCATACATTGATTTGTTGATTGCCAGTTTGATAATGAATTACTGCTCAAGTCAATTTTCAAGCACAAATGGAAAAACAGACTTTTAAATTGTTCTGATTTGCAGCTTATCTTTGTTTTATGACAGTGAAATGAATATCTCGGGGTTTTGGTCTGTTGTTCAAACAAACAAACAAAACTTTTTTCACAAATTTCTGAAATTTATAGAACAAGAATCGCAAAATTCATTGGAAGATTAATCGATCACGAAAATAAACGTTAGTATCAGCCCCAATTGTACTACACTTAGATGTGATTAGCTGAGCTGTCCTGACTCTTGGAATGGCTTAGAAAAATGAATAGCAGGATAATCATACACTCAGACTCACTTGTCTTTTCAATAAACAACTGTTATATTTACAAAAAAAAAAAGAGCAAAATCCCATTTTCACCTCATTTTGGTTAAGATCACATCTTTAGACAGAGAAAGATCAGGTCTGTGCCACAGGGGCTTAAAAACATCTTACACCCATGTAAATTCAGACCTGGAAACAGCGCTCTCTAAATAGCTTTGCCCATGTTCTGTGAAGGGAGGCTGAGAGCACACTCCCAGTGCGTTGGTAATTACAATGTAATCTGATATGGCAACACAGAGACAGAGAGGACAGGAACCCAAGAGTCAGAGTCAACAGCGTGCTGGTGTGCAGCTGCAACATCTCTTGTCTTGACAGTCCAATGGCAGGGTGTGGAATAAAGGTGGAGGAGGGATGGAAAGAAGAGTACAGAAAGAAAGAAGAAAAGGGGAGAGGGGATCAAGAATCATCACATAAAAAAAATGATTTATTCAGATTTTCTTCTATCTGCTTCACATGGACACATCCGCAGTAGTTAATAGTAGAGCTGGCTTTACTTGGTAAACTGAGCCTATAGCCAGAGTCTGAGTCCTGCTGTGTGCTGCTGTCTTAGTTAAAATGCGTGCTTCCTCAGATTTCATCCTGTTATAACCTTTAAAATTAAACATGAGGTTCAAGGTTTCATCCCCTCAAACAGAGAAGAATGTGAAGAAGCAAGCATCTTAACCTGCACCATCAGCTGCACGGCCATTTGTTATTGGGAGCTAAGGAGGAGGGTGTCGCCATCTCCTCTTGCCTCCTCTCATTCTCCCCCCAGGCGGAAGCCTTGGCCCCAGTTGTGGCGTCCTCCCCCACCGCCGCCTCCTCCTCCTCCTCCCGCCTGCTCCTGGGCAGCTGGTCTCCTGCTGGGAGGGACTCCAAAGCCCGACACCCCTCCCCTCTTGTTAGGGAAATACCGATACCTGGAGAGAGAGGGAGAGAGGTGAAAATGTGATCTTAAAACATTTGAAATGGAGGAATTTTATTAAGAAAACTTAGTATTAGCATCTTTTGTTATGTTGTTGCTGTGTGACTGGGTGGCAAAACTAGCTTTGCCTCCCAGAGATTTAGTCAAACATCTAAAATACTTGTTTGGAAGTAAAACCAAAACTGAATTCAAATTATTGTTTACTTCTTAGTCAAAGCAGCTGCAGGAAAAACCTGCACACAAAGTACAGATGGTTCAAGTTGAAGATGTAACATTTACAACACAGTGTTTGGGAAATAATCGTAACCATCTCACATGTTTTTCTCAGCTCACTGGGGCAACACGTGGTAATTATAGCATAATGGTAAATGCAACAGTAACAGACAGTCAGAAAAATAAGCACTGACGTTTTCAAACAACAGCTACTATTAGCCACAATAAGCAACTGGTTATACCAGACCAAGTAAGTCTGGAGCCAGAAAACCCCTGAGTGTGTTAAAATGAGTAAGTGTGCATTTTATTCCTTATGAATTCATCCTTTCATTTGTAAGAGGACAGATGTCTTATTGCTCCTTTAAGAAATTATATAGTCTCCCTTTTAAAGATGTGTACAGCTCATCCTAGATTCTCCAAATCTCAGCAAAGAAGTTGGTGAGTATAACATAAAACCAAGGTTGTTTAAAAATAAAAAAAAAAAACTTACAAGAACTCTGGTGTAGAGAGAAAGGAGCGTCCACCCAGGTCCATGGGGTATTTGAACATGAGGAAGAAGTAGAGGTGACCCACCAGGTTCCCTGTCAGTTCATTGACAAAACTGTGCAGTGGCAGCAAAGAGAAGAAGTTTTTCAGGTTATTAACTACTACTGAAATACAGAAAAAACATTTCTTATTAACTTCAAGACATTGGACCTATATTTATGGTACAGTGTGTTAAAAATCTATTAAAATAATCTATGAAATGATTGACTTTAACGAATTTAAAATTGTTACTTACGAGCCTCCAATGATGAAGTTGAAGACCAGGATGACCCAAGGTAGATAATGTGCCTAAGACAGGGCAACACAAAATATGAAGTATATCATTAATGTGACTATTACAATTATCTCCATGTTGAGTAATTAAAAAGAGGTCAACTTCAGGTAGTAAATGTTACATGGATTAATGATGACAAGATGGCAAGATCCCATAAACACCAATATTACTATGAAATATGAGCTACCTTTTAAAAGACTGTTTACTAGGTTAAAATGTACCATTTGATATGTAACAAGTGTTAAACATAAAGCATGAGGTACCTTGAATCGTGTGCCGAACCAGAAGGACACAATCATGTCTTTGTTGAACTGAGCCCAGACGTACAACACTGACATGATCAGTGGGATCATCAGCAGCTGAAAACGCAAACAACAACATGAATCCAGCCAAAAAGCATCAACACAACAGCTGTGTACAGACTATATGTACTTTTCCTCTAGCCTTTCTTTACCATTACTGTTTTTAAGTGTATCACTTCTTCAGTCTGTTCATCATAAATAGATAATCCATTCACTTCACATACTGACCACTCAACATGTTAAAGAAGACAATCATAATTAAAAGCCTAATAATTCCCACACTTATTTATGGCTTAGCTTTTATTATACCTGGACAGGAAAACCCAGGGCTGAGTGAGTTTACTGGTAACCAGCTATGCTCAGTGAAGCCAGGTGACACAAAGAGAGTCCAAGCTGAACTTCCTTCGTGATACTGGTTTGCACAGACTTGATTTTTATTTTTTATTTTTTTTATTCCTATCACAAATGTGGTAAATGCTTTATAGACTCTACGGTGACCATAATTTGATGTTGTGATATAAACACAAAGAGGGAAGTGGATTCTCACCCGCATGTTCATCAGCATCCCCGTTATCTACAGCTTCAGAGTCAAGGACACCAACTTTATCACAGCGGGAGCCTTAAGATTACAGCAGCTGGTGACTGGAAGGTTGCCAGTTCAAATCCCCACACCCCCGCTGACTCGAACCCACCACCTCCTTCCCCTTGAGCAAGGCATCTGGCCTTGACAGTAAAGGCCCTGGCAGTTGACAATCACGTTTCCCACTTGGGATAATAAATTGTCTGAATGCTGAATCCAGATCAGGCCTCATATAATACTTTTTTTCCACCCATTCCTACAATTTCCCTGAGGTGACAAAAACTGAACATATGGGTTAGATTAGGTTTAAAAAAGGAGCATAGAAATTTGCCCAAATTTGTCTGAGTGTATCTCCTCTCCCTCATGTACTGACCCTGTACTGGCAGCATTTTTTAAGCGAATGTTCAACAGTGTTTCAAGTCATGTACTGAACATTATTAAATAGTGAAGAAATGTCTGAAAATCCAGACAAGCAGTAAGACTGTCAGAGCTGAACTCATGACAAAATGACAGTGTTGAGATGTGGGCCGGGCTGCACTGCTGGTGCTGCATGTGACCTAGATTAGGTTTCTCTGCTCTGCAGGGGTAGACTGACACTGGGCCACTGGCACAGAGCCACCCTGACATGGCACAGTGCTGCAGAGAGAGAGAGAGAGAGAGAGAGAGAGAGAGAGAGAGAGAGGAGAGAGAGAGAGAGAGAGAGAAAGAGAGAAAGAAAGAGAGAGAGGTACAGAAAAGACAGATGAAATAGAATTGCAGAGGGGAAAGAAAGCAGCAGCGTGTTTAAATTAATGGTAGAGTGGGAAACAGGCTAACGGGGATGTAACCTTAGATGTTGCAGGGATGATTTACTGTAGGTGGATTTCAATTTATCATCTAAACAGAAGGTTTTAAATTGGTTTGGTATGTTGTGATGCCTGTCAAAAGGATACAACAATGCAAATCCAGTTGAAGAGGAGCATGAAGATATAGTCTGCAGGTCTGCCATCAAACGCCCCTGCAAAATGACACAAAGAAAAAGATTAGTGTTTTCAAATGGACTTCACTTAGTCTAGTCTCATCAACAAATCAAAGCCCTTTACACTACATTCACCCACTCACTCGCACATTGACACAGCCTCAGTGTTTAAACCACTGAGGCCAGTAGCCTCACCTGTCTCTAGCCGAGAAGAGTAGTGGTAGAGGAAATACAGGTTGACCAGGTACAGAAACCCAGTGTTAGGAGTTATCGGAAAATACAGGGTGGCTGTCACTGGTCTCCAGAGCTGAAACAAACAGAAGAGACATTCATCTAAAAGAAATGTAGTAAGACATCAACATGGCTGTGCTTGTGTGCAGATCCAGACTTTCAAAGTCGGCGCTCAAAACACATATTAAGTCTCATGTGGAAACGATTTCAAACGATAACTCTCAAGCACTTAAAAAGTGGCGACAGACACCTGGTGTGCCTCTGCAGAGTCTCTTATCTCACAGCTGGATTCAAAGAGTTTGTTTGATGGTAACAGAAGTCAGATGAATACCGGATTTAAGAGGTGATGACAGGACAAAGGATCTCCAGTGTTAAATGACTGTTAATCAAGATACAATTATAACATTCAATACTGAAGAAGAACAAATTGTCACTGTATGATAAAATTAGAGTGATTATTTAGTTGATTAATTAATTAAAAAGTAAGAAAATTAATCTGCAACAATTTTGGTACTTCATTAAATCAGCTAATAATATAATAATCGGCTTCAATTAAGTAAAAATGCCAAATATACTCTGTGGTTCCAGCATCTCCAATCTGAGGATTTAATGCTGTTTTGTGTTGTACATCAGTTAAAATTCAGTGTCTTTGGGTTTTGGACTGTTAGTTGAGCTAAACAATACATGTGAAGATGTCACCTTGTGATTTTTCACTATGTTTTGACGTTAAATAGTCTAATAAAAGGTCAGGAGGTTATCTATTGTAGCGCGATAATCAGTTTCAGTTCATTTCATTATATGTATTACATCTATATTGCATAGTAATAACAAAATGATCACGGTTGCAATCAGTATCTCTGAAGGTTGAGATTTTATTTTTTATTTGTTTGTCAAGCAACAAAACAACCCCTCATAAATAGAGAAAGCTGTCATAAGCTATTCAACTGCAGCACTGCCTGTGCTTCTCTGAGAGTAATCTATTGTGACTATCACACCAGCTTTCTGCCCTCTGCTGCTCAAATAACCAGTAGTGGAAGAAGTATTTGAGTAAACGTAGCAAGAGCATAGCATAAATTAGTCCAATACAAGTAAAAGTCGTGTATTCAAAATTTTACCTTCATAAATGTAGATTAGTAGTAACAGACACATGTAGTTGAAGTATCAAAAGCACTAATCATGTTATTATGCTCACAAGCAGCCCATGTGAGTTTTATATGTTGTATATATCAGGCTATTTTAATGCGTTATTGTTAATGTTGCATTAATGTGGAGGTAGCATTTTCCTGTTGTAGCTGGTGAAGGAGGAGTTAATTTTAACTACTTTGTTTGATTAGTATTTTAATGAAATACAAATACTCAAGTAAAGTACCTCAAACTTGCATAGAACTTGAGTAAGTGTACTTAGTTACAGTTCACCACTGCAAATAACTAGGTGGTTACAGGGACTATTTTGCCCTGAGTGGAGTTTTCAGGAAACATATTCACGTCCCTCCTCCTAACCTTACATATTGCATAACATAACAGTTAACCTCGTTTGTTGTGAGTTGTGAGTAATGCACAGTAAAAACACTGCCTGAGGTGCTCATTTCAGAGCAGAAAAGTCCCTCTACAATTAGTCTAAAGTACTGCCTCAGCCTTGTAGCATGTACAACAGCAGCAAATAAAACTGTTTTTATCCCACCAAATAATATAAAATGCAACACTTCGGATAGGTTCTCTGGTAGTTACAATACTGTTTCGGACTGGTGTTAAATTTACACCTTATTTCAGTGTTGTTAAATAAAGTATCATTTTGACAGCAACCGGAAGTCTTAACATCCTACGTCTCGCCCTCTCATTGGCTGTCACTCAAGGCCCGTTCAGTGAGCCCTGCTAGCCACCTGCTAACTAGCCGAGCACATCCAAAACACAACTGCCGCTGAGTTTACTCCAACAAAAACAGGTGAACAGAGCCGAGAAACACTTACATGAAATTTGTTATACACCAACTCCGGGACCAGCATGAGGTGCCTGAAATCAACCAATCCTAGTTTCCCAATAAAGGGAACAGCTATCGAGGCAGCAAACCAGGACCGGGTGATTAAAGGGATGCTTCTGAACCAGTCCCCGATATCTGACATCTTTCCATAAGATTACTGCCCAGCTATAACCCTGAAACAAGAGCTCCTTGCCGAATATAAACCACTATCCCCCGAAAAACTGCGACCCCCAACAACGTTGATATCACAATTCCTCCACTGCTAAGTTTACATGACGTGGCTAATCACTGGGAGCTAGCTTTACATATGATAAAGTTACTGAGGGCAGATCAGATGTATCCGGTTCAACTTTTCAAAATAAAACTAAAAAGTAACACGACCACTACTACTAGGCTACTGCTACTACCACGAAAGCTACTAACAATTATCACAATGATAATAATACAATTGTAATAACAACTATACTATCACAACTCAACACTTAAAACAGCTTGTTGCTGAGAAAATTAATATTTTTATGAGTTGAGACACCCAGTGTGGATTGATTTTAGAGAAATGTCACAAACATTTCTCTTCAGATAATCAGAACTTGCTCACAGAAAAAGACACTTTCCATTAAACAGTACATTTTAGAGATTTCATCTAGAGTAAATTGATATTAGGCCTACCTTTTGTTTGGGCTCTTTACTTAATTGTTAGGAGATATTATTGAATAATAGTAATCACTGTTTTGTTCATAGTATGCCATTAAGGATGTCAACATTGGGCACTAACTTGGCAGTAAATGCAGGCAACAACAGTGGCCTGTCTTCTTATTTATCTTGCCAATTGTGGGCTGCACATTCATTAATTTATTATATCACGCTCTTAGTTTGAAAGAAAAACCCCAGAACCGGATGTGCTTTTATTATCTAACACCAACATTCATGTTGTTGCTTTGTATTGTTATAGTACTTCCTGTGAAATTTGCAACAACTCTTGACCATCCAGATGCAGCCAGCAAAAGAAAGAGGCGTGACGCATGCAAACCTTCAGCTTGTCCTACAGCAGCCACATGTGGAGAGCGTAGGTCGAGCCAATGAAGAGGATGAGCAAGGTGGGATAGGGTTAGAATAACAGCTACATTTGTTTGACATAAAGTAATTCATGTAGATAATAAGCTAATAATAACTAATAATAAACTTAATAATATTACTAAATGATACATATTACTTATGATTATCCCTTTTTATGAAACCTCACTTCACTCCATAACACATGTTCAGATAGTTTTTAGATTACAGGGTTTTGGGGACGTATTTTGAATAAAGAAATGTGAATTCTGTGTGTTATTGTCTAAGGGAACATGTGCAATTTTTACTTTGTTGTAGTTGGTTTTCTCAGTAAATCAAAAAGGCTACATTAATATTTTAGTTTATGTTTATGTAGTTCAGACTATTGCCGGTGGAAGTATTGTGCTTTGGTTGGTATGTTGGCATGACAGGGTTGTGACTGACTGGGGGAAGGTCAAAACATAAATAGCTGGTGAATCCCCTGCCATCACTGTCATCCAGGCTGAACTAGCACAGCCGCCTACTCCCAGCCAAAAACCAAACTCTTTCCCTCTACCTGCTCCTCAGCTTGGCTCAGAGCAGCAGGTAGACGGAGGCTTCCTGAGCATAGTTCAAGAAAACTCTCTGCAGCTGTTTCCTGTCTGAAGATACAGAGTAAAAACTATTCCTCAGTTTAATTATTAATTTGTTCATATTGTTCAAGGTATTTTATGGTTTTACATTATATCATTTCTTACAACTCAGTGGGCTCAGTGAATGATCATTATTCTGAAATCATCCACTTCATGTTGGATTTGAAATTATTGGAATGCTAAGATCCTTTGAAACATCATAAGTCACTGATTGATTAGTTAATGTTATAACTCCCGCTCATTTCTTGACACCTGACAGCTACAAAATGCTGCTCTGTGACTGAACCAGAGGCAATATGAGAAGGAAGCATTAGACAACTTCAAAATAATTTATTGTTGTAGAGAAGAGAATATCCAATGTTTTGACAAATAATATTTTTAAGTCAAGATCCAATTACTATCTTTTTTCTGGAGCTATCAACCACATCTTAAAGACTACTAAATGCAGTGGCAGAAGAAAGTAATTAAACTAATCAAATAGATTTATAGTGCAGTAAAAAAACAAAGTACAATATTTCCTCCAAAACATAATGGAGTAGAGGTATGAAGTTGTATAAAAAAGGAAATACTGTGGTAATGTACATGTACTGTCCCTGAGAAAGTAGTCACACATATCTACAAAATGTCAAGTAGAACACAATAGAGTTAAAGACTTATTTCCAGTGTGGTCCTATGGGTACTCTTGGTCCTTTGGCCACTTTTTTGAAAAGACAGTATAGTTTAAGACAAAAGATAAAGAATATTCAGAAACACAAGTCAAGTATTGTATTATTGTTTGTTGCAGTCACCATTTGTTGCACTCTCTGCAGGGAGTTTGCAGCTTGAAGTTAATACAGACTGAGGGCACATGCTACACCGTGCAGCAGTACTTGCATGATGTTGTCACACTGTGTGGTTTCTTCTGTGGATTTACTTTAACCTGAACACACTACACTAGACTTCCCTCTCAGGGACATAGAACTTCAGTGAGGTCTACAAACAGACCATTAGAAACAAAGTGTGAACAGTTGAGTTGCAGCAGTTGACCCATAAACTGTACTTTTGTTTGAAAATGAGGCATTTTATTGAGACTCCACTATAGTCACGATTCACAAAATTAACATGGTGAAAAGTAAATATACTGTTGAATATTTATCTGGGTAATTGCAAAGAAGTGGCGCAAATGCTAAATCATGCAGATATTATATGTAAATGATTAAAAGACAAGTCTAAAAAAGTCCTGCTCATACTATGCATTGGGGGGATTTAATCAGCTGAATCACTTTTTTTCTTTTTTCTTTTTTTTTTTACCAGTATTTAAATTCAACAACGTTTGGACCAAAAAATGAAAAGGAAAAAAGGTTTAAAAATGTAATTTCAAAATGTAATTTCTGGCATTCAAGCTTTGTCACAGCATAAAGACCTTCATGGTGGACCTACAATCTATGGGTGGGACATAACCATTGAGCTTGAGTGAGCTTTTGTACTACGTTTCCCATAATGCACACTTCTGTTTACCCATTACGTAGACTTCGGGCGACAAAATAACCGTCCTCAAAACAAAAAAAACCTTCTGAAACTGCAGGTTGAAGAAAACTGTTAGCATATTGTCTGTCACCTTTTATGGGGATATCTGAACTCTAAATAACACTAAATGTTTCTGAGCTTATATCTATATTCTTTATGGTTTCTTTGGTTGTTATTTAAAGCTTTATAAAGTGAAAGTTGCTCGTTCAAATTTCGCGCTGTTTACTCCGCCTTTACAGGGATTAGCCGGCTAGCCCGTTAGCCAGCCATGTCACTGTAAGATGGGACAGTAACACGAAGTTAAGTAAGGTGGGAAGTCTCCTGTTTGCTAAATGTTTGCACTGAGTCTCCATAGACCTTTTTAAAAATGGAGGTGACAGACATCGGAAACAAAGAAGAGGGGAAAGTCTGGCATCGAAAACCAACCCAAGGCAAAGGGTAGGTTTGTAAAAGCTAATGGATACTTGATTAGTCTCCTGTGTGCACCTGGTGCTGACAGCTCTAACTGGATTATGTTGTAAAATGTGTCTGTGGCACAAACTGAACCGAAAATCAGGTGCTTACTGTGTGGTGTGTTTGTTAGGTCACACTTGTTGCACTTGTACATTCATACAAGCAGCAACACTTGAATGCCAAACACTCAATATAGATAGCCTATAATGTTAATGTGTATTATATACTCCCAACAGATGCCACTTTAGATTTTTTGTTGTTGGCTTATTGAAAATCACACCTGGCATATAGGCATAACTGGCTATATTTGAAGTTGAAGGATAAAGATGGAAAATATCAAATCTCTGCTTGGTTAAAATTAATTCCTCATTTTATCACCCACTTTTGAGAGCCACCTGTCTGTGAAGAACTGGGCCACGTTTCCCAAAAGCATCTAAAGGATAAGTTTATCTCTGGCTTAATGTATGTATACAGATCTGTTGTTGAGGTGGGAAACAGGGTCCTGGCCAATTTTAATAAAATGAAATATTAGATATATTCTAGCCAGCACCTGGATATTATTGCTTTGACAATATTTGCTATTGGAGTCAGTGCTTTCATAAAGTGTTAAGTCCAGTCTAGGTTGTGGAGGTGGCTAGAATCTTTATTAAAACTTTAGCAGTCATTTCATGTTCAGAAAATTATATCACTGTTCAGTTTCAAGACCAGCAAAATAAAAGTAAATCAAATCTCAGTTGATATGTAGTCTAATTATGATTTGTTATATCTCTTAGCTGCATGGGTAGGTAATCACAGTTCTAGTGCTGAAACAGTTGTTCATACAATTAATCGGTAGATCAAAAAACAAAATTAAATTGCAATTTACTTTTACTTTTCATAATCTTTAATTAAAAAATGCTGCTGAGTTGCGCCTCTTCAGCTCAGCGGCATCAAAGTGAGTTTGACCATTAGGGAAATTGCAGGTAAACAGCATTTCTTCCACTTTTTTCATGGTGAATTGTAACTACTAGAGAGCACCCATGAGTTACTGAAAAGCGTTGAGTTTAATGTCAGTACTGTCTGAATGTACATTTCCCCTGTTTGTCTTCCTCAGTTTGTTAGTGACGGTGATCCGCACTACTCAGCAGGCCAAGACGGTGCGTTTCCTCCATGTGGCATTTGACACCACAGGAGATTCCTTCCTGGCTGGAGATCACCATGGCAACATCTATGTCTTTGACATCAGTAGAAACAGGTGATTGACTCTGCTAAAAGGTCCCTACATAATTAAGTGTTTGTTTATCACTTGGAATATATTTTACAAACATGATTTGCTGTGCAAATGTTGGCAACATCAGAATTATAACATACTTGCTTACTTCCCCCATGATTTTATCAATGCTAGTCATAACCATTTAAAGTTAAAAAAGTCTTCTCTGTGTTTAGAGTAAGAAAAGATGCAAAAACACCTGCATCCATGTTTTCTTTTCATCCATATAGACCTGACAGTGATTAAAACATAAATGTTATAAAAAGTTATCCTTTCATTTTAGAGCAGAAATAACCTCAAAGTGGCCACCTATGCCTACCCTAAACCTCAGCATGCTATCACATTTATCTGATGTTATGTTTTTATTGCTCCTTCCTTGGGGCAGATTTCGTCTGGTGCAGAAGACTGGGCAGGCATGCACTGCTCTGGCTTTCAGCCTCCGCAGGACCACAGAGTTCCTTGTGGCCCTGGCTGACTACACCATCAAGTGCTTTGACAAGGGTAGGGTGAACACATGCACATAAAGCATTGGTTTGTTCTTTTACTTGTGATTATTGGATATTCTCTGTTTTTAGGTTTTTAAGACACAGGTTTTACACAAGTTCATTTTGAATGAAAGTTGTTGTTTTTCTTTTGCTCTCTGCTGCTCCCTTATTTTGTCTTAATTATATTCTTAATCTTATTGTAACTACAGACAGCCAGCAGTCAGCATTATCCTTCTTTCAAAGCATCTGGTCAGTTTAGTGCAGGGCCAAGAGGGTGTGTTGCATTCACTTCTCTGCATCACTCACTGCCACAATTAACTATAAATAAACGTGTTCACTTCCGTTTTCCTTCTGTTTCTTTGCACAGACACAAAGCAGTTGGTCAGTTGGATGCGAGGTCACGAGGGAGCAGTTTCATCCATTTCTGTCCACAGCTCAGGCCGCTACGCCATTACCACGTCCTCAGACACGGCTCAGCTCTGGGACCTGGACAGCTTCCAGAGGAAGAGGAAGCTGAACATCAGGCAGTCTGTTGGCATACAGAGGGTAAAGGCGCAGACATACCAACTGAAAACAAGATTTATAAATAGTAGTTTGATCACTACGTGAAGGTAATCATTCATAAGAGAAAGACTGATGAATGTGTGTAGTTTTGTCAAACAAGGATTTAAGATATTGGTCTTTTTAAGCTGTCAATTCTATGTCATGTAAATTTATGTTTTTCACTAAATTTGAAATTTGTTAATGGCTCACTGTTATCTGTGTTGCAGGTGTTTTTCCTTCCTCTCAGTAACACCATCCTCAGCTGTTTCAGTGATGACTCCATCTTTGCTTGGGAGAGTGACACACTGTTCTGCAAATACCAGCTCCCTGTTCCTGACTCCGGACCTAAAATCTCCTACAAGGCCTTTGCCGTCACACGGTGGGTCTCTCACATCACAACCATTAGCTAGCTTGGTGACTATGTAGCTCTTCAGTGTATTTCTCCATGACTGCATAACACTACACTTCATAAGCACAATAAAAGTAACAAGGGATCAGAGAGACTCATCAAACATTGATATATGTGACTTGTGTTGACAGTGATGGTAAGAGTCTTGCAGCAGGTGGGCGCTCCAACCTGATGCACCTGTGGTGTCTGGACAGCAAACAGCTGCTCAGAGTGATTCAGATGCCCACGCAAGTCCGAACCGTCAGACAGCTGGAGTTTCTGCCCGACAGCTTTGACGGTGGAGCGAGCCAGGTACACAGACAACATAACAGAACAGACCAGTAAACTTCTGTTTCTCATCTTCTCTGTTCTTCTGCCATGGAGTCACATTTGTTTCATGTTTATAAATATTTGATATTATTTTCGGTGTTTGTGTGTCTGTGCATGAGCCTGTAGTCTGTTTCTGTGCCCGTCTGTGCTAACTGTGTTTAACATGTTATCTTTTTTCCACATGATGCATGTGTTCATGGCTCTGTAGACACTAGGTGTGTTGAGTCAGGATGGTGTGATGCGTTTCATCAACATCCACACCTGCAAGCTGCTTTTCCACATGGGTTCCCATGATGACGCCATCACAGGAGTGGCAGTCAGCCCCAATGGCAGACATGTTGTGGCCATCATGGATAACGGCAGCATCAATATCTACAGTGTCCAGAGTCTCACACAGGAATTAAACAAGGTGACAGTCAGATATGATAACAGTTCACTGATCCACAAGGTGACAAGAGTTTTCAGATTTGTTGTTGATAATAAAGTGTTCTTTAAGTGTATTCATTGTGTTTGGGTGTCTTCTTCTCTGGCACAGCCTCCTCCCTCCCAGGTGGCAGTAGTCTCAGGTGGTGATGCTAATCAGGAATTGTCTAACCTAAAGGTCAAGGTCAGATCTGAGGTTGTTCAAAGACCAGTCATGAGCTCGGGTAGAAGACAAGTGAAGATACTTAGACCCCCTGCTGTGTGTGCAGCTGATGATAAAGAGGTAAACAGAGAGAGATACACACATTAGTGTTCAACCACATTGGTTCTATACCAACTGTGTTATTTCTTTTGAGGGTTTGTTTCATTTTCTTTTTTCACCCACAAATACACAGAAAGCATTTCTCTGCCTCTGACTAGATGTAGTGATTATGTGGTTCTTTGAGCAGAATGAACTACCAGCTGGTCTGAATAAAAAGAGACTGGTTGCTCTGCTGAAGGCCTTTGGAGAATATCCTGCTAAATACAGGTAAGTGTATGATTCATGTGTGTATCTGCTGACTAAAACATGCATGTCAACTAATTTTTAAGATTTATTTGTATCCATTATATATATATTTTTTAAAGATTTACATGATGTGTGTGTGCGTGTGTGTGTCAGGATGTTTGTGTGGCGGTCTTTGCTGTGTCTCCCAGAGAACCATGCAGCATACAGCAGTCTGACTGATAAAGGCCTGCACTCAGCCTACCTCACTCTGCATGATAAATACCCCATCAAAAGTCACAAGTTACAGAGAGGGCTTCAGAGGTGCTCTCTCTCTCTCACACACCCACACAAATGCAATTCATTATAAGTACACAGTTAAACCTTTGATTTAAACCTTTATTATTTTTTATTTGGACTCTTTTTTTCCTCCACTTGACAGGGTTTTGTCTGCATTAGCTCACTGGGCAGCCATCTTTGGAGAGCTGGAGTACCTTCCCCTGGTGGCCTTCCCCTTTGTCAAGCTCTTCCAGAACAACCCGATGCTCTGCTTCGAGGTGGTGGCAACTGTCATAGGTACTAGCTTTACGTAAACATATTACAGGATTGTTACATGAAAGCTTTTGAAATTATTGAACTACAGTTTTCATTGTTGTGTGGCATTGTTTCATGTGGCAATGTCACTTATTGTCAGTTTAATAAACGTATTAGCAAGAGTTTTATCGACTCAGATGCTGTATTGCAGTGAACTGGTGCCAGCACTGGTTTGAGTATTTCCCCAACCCTCCTCTGAACATCCTGAGCGCGGCAGAGAATGTTCTGGCTCATCACGACAAGGAGCTGCTGCAACACCTGATGGACTGTGGCATCACTTCACAGGTATGGAATAGGAAGATGGACAAGAGGTCGGACAGACATCCATGTGACCACATCTTCCTGCCCTGATTAAGTTTATAGCATTATTTTGCTTCTCTGTGTCTGTCCCAGCTCTATGTGTGGCCCCTGCTGGAGACCCTGTTCTCAGAGGTGTTGACTCGTGATGAGTGGCTTCGGCTCTTTGACAACATTTTCTCCAACCATCCTTCATTCCTGATCATGGCCTGTGTGGCTTATATCACCTGCTGCCGCGAGCCTCTGCTGCTCTGCTCCCAGAAACAGGATTTTGAGGTAAGTACTCTACCCTCTCTTTTCTATTCATCTCCTCTTAAAATAAATAAAATTTCCATCTCTCCTCATCCATTAAATTTTCTGTCATCTCTTCATTTCCCTCTTTTCAGTATTTTTTTCACCATCGTAACAACCTGGACATGGCAGCCATGATAAAGGAGGCCTACCGGCTGCTGAGCAGCACGCCTGCAGACATCCATCCCAGGACTATTCTGTCTGACTTTACCCCACTGACCACGGGCCAGTACCCTGTGTTCAACCACTACCCAGAATTCATAGTGGAATATCAGAGCCGGGAGAGGGAGAAGATACGATTGCAGGAGATGGAGTATCTCCATGAGAGGTGAGATTTAAAAAAAATCATAATAAGAGAGGCAGAAACTTTTATTTATTTATCTCAAATTCATATTGGATAGTAAAAGTCTAAGTGTTGTGCAAAGATGCATCTCATGTAAGCGTATATGTGTTATCTAAACAGGCAGGAGGTATCAGCGCATCGTACAGATTTTGTGCGTCGTCAAGCTGAAGAGGAGGCCTACTACACTCAACAGGTAGATGGGTTTTGCAGCTTTTCAAAATTCACATAAACCTAAACATAGATTTTATACTAATGTATATTGTTGGTTTACTCATACAGTTTATCTGCATATGAAACACAAGCATGAAAATGAAAATGAAGTTAACTGAATCATTGTACTTTGATTGATTTGAGCACAGGAGCTGCTGCAGAAGGCGGAGGAACAGCGCAGAAACATCCTGGCACAAGAAGAAGAAAAACTAACACAGCAGAGAGCAAAGTACAAGCACAAGACGCAGACAGTTTTATAGTTAAGTTATGAGAGAAAACAAATTAGATGTATCGAAATTGGTTGTTGACACTGCTCCATCCTCTGTAGGTTGGCAGCCATGAAGAGAGAACTGAAGGTGAAGGAGTTACAGCTACTGGACGCAACTAAAAGACGCTTCCTCAAACACCAACAAGACCTGAGAGCCTCACAGATACAAAGACTAGACCAGGAGATCAGTAGAAAGGTAAACACAGAGTTTTCTGGCCAAACGCAACATGTAGTTTATAGATTCTTTTAATGCCTATTTGTTTGAATCTAGTTATTTATCCTTCCAGATGTATTATGATTTGAAAATACACATGCTTTTAAAGAATAAGTAATATAAGTAATTAAAACAGCACAGCTTGATGATGATGAATCTACACCAAAAACTATATGTTTTTAGTTCAAATATAAAACGTACAACATTTCAGTGTAAAAGATCCTAAACTTGCCAGTGAGCCTGAGCTGTAATAAGTCACATCAGTTTATTCTTTTAGCCCAAGAAACAGAAATGCTTTTTTCAAGTTTGGAAGCTTCCACTAAAAGCTGCTTTCTTGGCTGGATTATGTGTTTTGCTGCAGGCGAAAGTTGCTCACCGTTTGTCTGTCTCCAATATTTTAGCATCTTTACTGCATGTATCTATGATTCTTCTCAGTGACTGGCTGCTGCATCACTTTAACTTTAGTTTGGTTTATAAAGTAGAAATTTATCGCATTAATCTCAAAGTGAGTCAATTTATTTTCAGGCTGGTTGCGAAGATTTGTGTTACTGTTGATATTTTTAATTTATTCTACTAAAGATGCATCTAATAGCTTTCATGTTCTGCCACAGATGGATCTGCGGGAGCGAGAAACAGCTGCAGCAGTCCAGGACCTGGAGGTCAGACAGATGGAGCTAGAGGCTCAGAGGAGGCGACTTGAACAGGTGACAAACACCTCACATGTAATGTCCCTCCCTTCCCTTTCTGTGGCTTGTATTTGCATTTGTTCCTGAATAATGTCTCTAGTCAACCTAGAAAGCTATTTGCAGTCGTAATACAATAAAGCATCAGAAATGAACACTGCTTTCTTACTGGACATTGAATAAATGAAAATGTGTGATAGCAGGTTTGAATTTTGTCTCATTTTGTATCAAAACTGAGCTAAGAAAAAAAAATCTCCTCCTTGTGTTTTGTTTCTCATAGAGATGAGTTTTGACCAATGTTGCAACTATTAAGTTGATGTTTTTTCCATGACCATTTCCCTCAGCACCTGCTGAAGGAGCAGGAGCGGATGGGACGGGATGTTGAGGCAGAGGTGGAGATGAGGATGAGGAAGGCAGAAAGAGAGGAGGAGAGCTACACAGAGCTGCTGCACAGCACAGAGACAAACATGCAGGTTAGTGACACCTTCCAGTATGGAGCCAGTGTAATAGTGTTTATTGAACTGTGTCAGTACGGGGCGTCGCGTAGCGCAGTGGGTTACGCAGGCGCCCCATATACAGAGGCTACAGTCCTCACTGCAGCTGGCCCCCGGTTCGACTCCCGCATCGGACAGCCCTTTCCTGTGTGTCATTCCCCCTCTCTCTGCCTCCCCTGCCTCCTGTCTATCTGCTGTCCTGTCCATTAAAGCCCAAAAAAATAACTTAAAAAAAAAAAAAAAAAAGAAATGTGTCAGTACATGATCTTAATGCACTCGGACATTAATCTGGCTTTACAAGAAACTATCAAAGCCTCTCAGTCATCCAAACTCTGATTTTGGCACAGGTATCCGTGATCTCCTGCCCCTGAATCCGTTTACTTTCTCTGCACACAGATCCTGGAGGAATCCCTGGCGGAGGCGTGCCAGCTGGGCCTGGAGTCAGACTGGCAGAGAGAGGTGGCGGAGCGCCTGCAGCAGGTCGACGCCGAGCAGGAGAGGAAGAGGGAGAGACTGGCAGAGCTTCACAGGCAAACCCTGGCAGAGGAGGAGAGATTGGCTGACACCATGAGAGATGTGGCAGGAAGAAAGGTGAGAACAACAAGAGTATGTTTGTCAACACATGAATTCTCATGATATTTTGGCTTGTCTGTTACATGTAAAATTACTATGACATAATTTATGGGCTTTTCTGTTGCTTTCTGTGCTGCAAAAAAAAACTTTTAAGAATAAAAATTCTGATAAACTGATATTTGTGTTGCTCACTCAGAAAAACATCATATCTGAACATCTTAATGTCTGAAATATTGATTATGAATTATCAGTGTAGACAAATTATGGGATACTCCTATTCAATTAAACAATGAGTTCTTGATTTAATTTGCAGTGGGATGAAGTGATGAGTAGCAGAGCCCAGTTACAGGAGCAGCGACAGGCCTGGTCTTCAGCAGTCACAGGTATTACTCCACACACACACACACACACACACACACGTTTTGTTTGTGTCTGGTGAGCTCAGCTCTCTGGACGTGGATGTAATATTACAGTGTTTGCTTTGTGTCAGATGGCCAGAAACAAACGAGGATGAGGTCACCGGGTTTGAGCAGAGGACTTCCTCAAAAACTGGGCACTGCCACTGCAGTTCATGTAGGAACCAGCGGTGTTGGTCTAGCAATCAAACAAGACACTGCCACCACTCCAAGGCAGGCAGGAAGCAACATGGTGTGTCTGAACAGCAGTTCACCTTCTGAGAGCACCTCCACCAACTGTAAGTCAGTGTACATAGGATATAGTTTCTGTTGAAAGGACTCTGTTTTGATTTCTCAATAAACAAATGCAAATCATTGTCATGGCAGTGAGGCAAGATTGTGATCTTAAAGACATATTTTGGGTTATTTGATGTGGGGTAGTCATGCATAGTAACACATAAGTGTTACCTGCAGTAGATTCAGATGGACAGGCAGCAGGAAACACTGGCACCACTAGCAGAGTGATGTGCTGCTGTGTACGGGGGCCAGCAGAAAAAATGTGTTTTAGACACTTTTACAACGTTTATTTTTTTTCAACTGCTGAACTACCGTATTCCTACGCACACAGCTCAGCTGAGTGAATCAGAAAGCGGTGTCTGGTAATGGTGTATTGCAGAGACCACACAGTGAATAATAACCAGTCACCACAGACAACAAGGGACCAAGATTGGTTATTTCCTCAATGCCAGCGACAGCCAGAGCCAGAGACATTATGTTTTTTTTCAGATATGTTTTCAGATTGATTGTCAGTGTGGCCGTATGTCCCATTCTTGTGAATGTGATATCTCAGTAGTACCTTGATGGAACTTCTTCAAACTTGGCACAAACATTCACTTGGACTCAAAGATGAACTGATTAGATGTTGGTTAAATGTCAAAGTTCAAAGTCACTGTGACCTTTTTGGCCATAACTCACAAATCCATACACTAATTATTACACAATTTAACTCGAATGTGTATAAGGATAAAATGAAGTGATGACATTTTATATCCAAAAGGTCAAAGGTTAACTTAACACTGTGACATCATAATGTTCTGCAAAAACACTTCTGGCTTTGATTCAACGTTGTAGCTCAGGAAGGGGAGATTGTGACCATATTTCCTGCAACTTGGCTGGTTGGCGGAGGCATACAACTGTAAAGTGGTGATTCTAGTTTCTATCAGTAATCCTCCTGCTTGTCCTTCTTTCTCTTTATTCTGTAAGTCTCCCTAGACCGAGGCCGGGCCAAGCTGGACAGCAGCGAGAGAGAGCTGCTTAAGGAAATCAGAGAACTGCGACAGAAGCTGGCGGCCAGAGCCAGAGAGGGCAGCTCTGCCTCCTCACAGTCTGTCCACACGCTGTCCTCTGTCTCCCAGTGACCACAAACTGCTCTCCATCTTCACAGTGTCACAAAAACATATTCTCATCTCAAGCGAGCTAGAACGGCAGAAACAATGACTCAAGCTGAGAGCTGAACTGGCGAGCTGCTATTAGTTTGCCCATTCAAACAAGTTGAATATCATCAACCACTATCTCTTGAAAACCAGTCTATTACATTAAAACTAGTACACCTCTGACTTTAATATCACACCACCTACTATTTAATATTCATTTGCATATATTCATGGTCTTCATTGACATTTATATGGATAATGACTCACACAGTTTTTTCATTTACATGTTCTGGTTCTCCATTTAGGATTTTTATTTTAATGAATGTTTTATGATTTGTCTTATTTAAAACCTGTTGTGGATAAAATGTTTTTTTAAAACCTTGACTCAACAACGTGTCTCACTGTTACCTTTAAAATAATTCTACTACTCACTACGTCTGTTACCTCCTTAATTGTTAGTAAGCAACAGTAGAGTGATTGCGGCAGTAATTAAAACTCTTTTACCATCCATTTATCACATTCAAATATATTTAAAGAAAATTGTAATTTGCATATGTGTATGCAGGAAATTCTTCTTTTTTTTTTTGCCATTTCCTACAAACACTATGCATAGGCTTTATAATTAAGATAACAGGAATCATGTTTTCATTAGACATTTTGGGGAGTTTCTGCTCCACGCTCTCTGTCTGGGTGTGCCTGTAACTTTGCTTCTGCTCCTTTTAGCACTCAGGTGTTGTTTTGACATGAGCTGAAAAGACAGCCATACCAATTCCTGTCACTCATTCTTCTTTCTCCCTCCACCCATCTTTTATCTGTGCTCACCCACTCTAAATCACTCAGTCTCAGGCCCTGGAAGACAAACTCCAAAATGAGTTGATAATTTTTTTGCTCTATCATTCGTGACCTGGTTAATCAACAAACAGAAACACACACTTGGCATCTGATGGAAATATTGGGATATGTCTTGAAGGGAAATTTCATCATGTGTCCTCTCTGACACATGATGCCACACACTTACCAATGATTGAATATTTTTCTTTTCCATACACAGACATTCTTCCCTGTGTATGCTTCTGGAAGGGAACATCACAATCTGATAGCATGAATTATGCTCTCAGTTCTTACCTGTCACTTCTCATCCCTCATGAAACCATCTTGCCCTGAGCGGGGGCGTGTCTTCCATTTTCTCTTTAACCTCTCTCTCTAACCTTTCTGTCTCAGCCAGTATTTCTTTCATAGATGTCAGAGAAACACAGTTAACCCTCTCCTTCAGGCTCTGTGGGTCATGCACAGCTGCAACATAAGTCTATTGGCTCGATTCTGAACCCAAGTTCAGCCATGGAAGCCAGCAGTGTGTCTGTGCTGGGGTACAGGAGGTCCAAACCTCTGGGGAAGGTCAGGCGACGGGTTCAAGACCTCCGCATCCCTTCCTCTTATTACTATGACTTTACAGCCGTCAGACCCATGTTGGACCTGAGCCACAACGAGAGCACTCGGCTGGCGGTGGACTGCCTGCTCACCCAGGGCGTAGAGGGGTACCAGGAGGTGTTAAACGTAGAGGGGGAAGTGGACTTTCTGTCAGAGCTGGAAAAGAAGTACATCCTGGAAAATGGAAGAGAAGGCAGTACAGGTTGTACATGTTTTTACATTTTTATTGTTCCTGACAGACTGATGTGTTTGACAACACAAAGACTGATTCATTGAATTCATTGGTTGTTTTTGTGCTTTACACAGCTGATCCTGGTGCATATGATGATGATGACGATGATGATGATTACAAAGATTTAGTGAGCTCATCAGCTGGCTCCCAGTCTGCCACACAATGCCTTGCAGACTCCACAGACAGCGATCCCACAGTGGCAGGTTTTGACCACAGCAATGTAAAAGGTACTTCAAGAGTAGAAAACTTTTCTAGAAGCAGAAAACTGCCAAAAAAAAAAAAAGAATGCTATACTGATGCTGAAGTACAGTCAATCCAGTGTTTTCTTGATGAACTTTTTGGTTCTCGTTTGCAGCCGTCTCTGATCGTGCTTTTGCCTCTTCCAGATGTGAAGTGGACTGATCCTGTCCTGAGTGAGCCCCGTGTTCAGCTTTATTTCCAGTCAGATAGCAGAGGAGCTGGCATGAAAGATGTGGTCAGGGAGTTCATCAGAAAGGCTAAACTGGTAGGCAAGGAGTAACTTTATTTCTACTGTCTTTCTTTGAAAGTGTAAAGAATGTGTGTTATTTGTTCTAGTTTTGTAATCTGTGAAATTGACTGCCGCTGTGTGTGTGTGTGAGAGAGAGAGAGAGAGAGAGAGAGAGAATGAGAGAGAGAGAGAGAGAGAAAAAAAAAAAAAAAGTGGTTTGCGTGTTTCCATATGCGTGGGTGTGCATCCAAAAAGGAACATGATGTGCCTGTACCTGTGACGGAATATGAAAAATGTCAGTACTGGTTCTTATGCACTGAAAGGTCAGATACGCTGACTGATATCTGTCTGTGCACGCTTTTGGTATGGTGACTGACATCTTTACTAACATGATGTGTGTGTGTGTCTGTGTGTGTGCGTGCGCGTGCGTGTAGGCCCTGGCCATAGTGATGGACAGCTTCAGTGACGTAGAACTGCTCTGTGATCTTCTGGAGGCCAGCAGGAAGAGGAATGTGTCTGTTCACCTGCTGTTGGATCATCTCAACCTGAACCTGTTTGTTACCATGTGGCAGGACCTCAAACTCAACAGTAAAAACTTCCCTGTGAGTCTGTTCATCTTCCTCTCTCAAATTATGCCAAAACTGCCTATGCCTAAAATGCCTAAACTCCCTAAAGAGAAAAGCTTAAGTCTCCAGGGTGGATGTGATGTGATGTTAGCTAGAACCATCAATCTACACAACGTCATGAGTGTCATTTAGTCATCTTCTTGCTCTCATGACCACACAGCCATAAATCAAACTAGCAGACGACCACAGCTTCCCTGCTGCAGCAGCTCACAGCACAGACTGGTGGCTGCCTGCCCAATCTAAATACTAGACACAGTGTGCATGGAAAGCACCTTGGCCACTGTGCACATCTGTTTTCCCTCTTTCACCTTTGATTTTCAGCATAGTGTTGATGCACTAACCTAAGAGCAGGAAACTTTTTCCTCAGAGTCCAAATGTGTTGCTGGACAATTTGATTTAAAATAAGTGCACAACCTTTTTGAACATTAGCAGTCACTGTTGTCATGTTCACAATGAACATCTGACAATTACATTACAGCACAGTGCTATGCCTTTTATACCATAATGTAATGCTCCATATTTAACATATTTATATACTGTAATAGTTTTTGCACTTCTATCAAGTCTGCAAACATCTATAGAGTTTGTTCAGTGAAAAGTAACTAAACTGATTTATGTGCTTATTCGACAGAGCCAAACCATCACACTATCATTATCACAGGGATTTGTTTCTGCTTAGTGAAAAACTAACAAATTCTACGTGCAGAATAATTGCTGTCTCTCGTGTGTATAGAAACTGTCAGTGTGCAGCGTCAACGGACAGACCTACTGTGCCAAGACAGGCAGGAAGCTGACAGGTCAGATTGCTGAGAGTTTTATCATCACTGACTGGACTGAGGTGCTGACTGGCTCATACAGGTACACACACACACACACACACACACACACTCACACTGATGCATGAACTCACATTCAAAAAACAAAAAACAAAAAAGCATGTTTTTGTATGTCTGAACAATGCCACGTCTCTTTTGTTGCTGGCTGAACAATTGTGTGCGTGCGTGTGCGTGCGTGCGTGCGTGTGCCTGCGTGTCTGTGTGTGTGGTCTGCTCAGTTTCTCCTGGCTTTCCTGGCAGGTGCATCGGAGTCTTGCTGTTCTTGTAAAGGGCAGCGCCATCACACCTTTCCACGAGGAATTCCACAGGCTCTACTCCAGCTGCAAACCAGTCCCCGGCTTTGTCACTTTTATCGCTGCACCTCATACTCCCCATCTTCACATCACATCGCATGCAGCTCAAAATGAAAACATTGGCATTAGTAAGTCAAAATCAAGTCAGACCAAAACAGTGTGCCACTGGGCTTGGAATGAAGATGCTCAAAAGACTCAAACAAAAGCAAAAATGCCAGTTTTAACCAATCCACAGAGCCCAGAACTGGAGTGCAACAGAGGTGATAACCAGCCTCAACACAGAGCAGGTACAGGTACACAAACAAACACAAAACCTCCACTGCTGTTCCCAAAACCGCTGGCTCAGCCAGGAACATCACAGAGTGTATCTGTGGAAAAGCCAAAACATACACTGATCGGTGCCTCTGCGCAGCATGATGAAAAAACACAGGTGGAACCTCTGGAGAAGAATCAAACCCATGTCCAGAATCATTCAAAAACTCTTGGTCAGACCCACGTCTCATACAATCAGTCGCAGGCTGCCGGTCTTACAGCCGCCACCACCACCACAGATGAAAAGAATGCAAAGGTTCAAGAGTCAAACCCTCTTCACACTGTAAATCCCACACATGGACAACATGAGACTGTCTGTTACCAATCCACCTTGAAGAAGGATTCAAATCTTGATTACGACAGTCTGGGTAGTGAAGGACTTTTTTTTCAGCAAAGGAATAGAGACAGATTGACAAAACCTTCAGGGATTGCTGCAGGTCTCAACACACAAAGAGGACAGTGGAACTACTCACTTCACTTCAAACCGAATGTGGAGCTTCAATCAGATAATCCCAAACTACTGTCTCCTTCTACATCACAGCAACAAGTAAAGACAGGCTTTCAGTACTCTTGGATCAATTTAAGAGGACAAGTCTCCTCTCTAGAAACCAGGAGACAAGATCAGTCCCAGAGGCTCCAGCAACCCCCCTATCAGTCGTACCCAACCACAGAGGCTGCAGCCATGGGAACTCAGCTGACGCCTCATCTCCAGGCAGATGAGTTGTTCTCCACAGGTACAAGAGCCAGGCTGCACCTACAGCCCCTAACCTCTCAGCAGGCGAAGCCCCCTCCAAGGCTGAACTGGATGCTCCAGAGTCACACCGCAAGACCCAGGCTGGTGGCTCAAACCAGCTCCTTTGACACCGCCAACGGGGCGAGACAGAAAACGGGTGGACAGCCAGGCTGGAGGCCTGTTCATGGTAACATGAACGCGTCGCTGGGAAGGAGCAAGAGCTTGACTGACAGACACACGGCAGGATTCAAAGGAGCAGGACTTGACAGGACCTGACAGAAACATACAGACTGTGGAGATATGAAATCCTCACACACAGCAGACAGGTGTGTTCACCTGTTCATGTGACATATACTGTACTTTCATATTGTGTATCGCTTATACTTATTAGACCTGTGCATTTTGTGTGTAGCATTTGGAAAAAAGTTACATGAAGTTTAGTTAACTGTAAAGTGTTGATTTAATTTAGCAAAACAACCAAGGCTTTGGTTTGCTAAATGTTTCCAAACCTCAAGGGCTGTAAAATGTTATTATATGTTCGAGGTGATTTTGTATTGCCCACTGCATGCCGCGAAGGGTGTTTTCAGTTATTAGGTAATTAGCATTCTGCTCAGGTTGAGTGGAGCTATGCAGGGTGTTGACACAAAACCTGAACGGGACAAATTACATAGCAAAACTCCAGAGTCCTGAGATGGGAGCAGTAATCAGGCAGTGAAGTGAAAACTGTGCAGTCGGTACGTTGTGACTTTTATTATCCATGTAATGCACATTCTCATTCTCAGTCTCTGACTGCTGTGAAAATGATTGAACAACTCTTTCAAAAAACAAAACAAAAAAAAACTACATAAGCATAAACACAGCATGTTCATGTTTTATGAGCATTTTAAGGCAAAAGTTACATTTCAGGCAGAACATTCAAAAGATTCGAGCGTCTCACTTTGTTTCCTGATTCTATAGCAAACAGAGTGATATTTTACACAGTAGGAAGTGGATGAAACATTCAAACAACGACTACATTCACTATGCAGTTCTCTCTGCGTGCTTCAGTTACATGAAAGGATGAACATGAATAATTCAGTTACATCTGAACAGTCTGATTCATACTTTTGAATATTGTTTTGAGATTTTCAGCATTAAAAGAGAACATCTGACCTCCAGATGTATGGGGACTTATTCTGGCATCAGTAAGGCAGACATAATGTGCACTTCTGTCTTCGGAGTAGGATGTGGTTTTCACTTCATTCACTCTGTGTGTCTGTTACTCTTTGATCTACACAGTGACTGAACGATCTTCATCATGTTCTTCAGTCTCCTCCTGTCCGACATCTTCTCTGTAAACATTCAACATCAGGACTTTGTGTCAGTCTCTAACACTCCTGTCAGTAAGATCTTGTTCCACCAGCGCTCTCTGAAGCTCTGCACGCACACACTAGCCAGACTCTCCCCGTCCTGGTAGTCCTCCCTCATCTTCTCCGGGATCAGGTCCTCTGACATCACCTGGGAGATCAAAGAGAAGAGAAGGTGAACTGTGTAAAACTCAGCCCCTCACCTAGACTAACCTTAAACTGCCTGAAATTCAGATCTGGACACAGCATGTATACCCAAAATGAGGAGTGTGCTCACCTCAGTGAGCGTCTGCAGTGTTGATTCTTCGGGATTTAGCCGCTGTAGCGCCTCATCTGCCGCCTGTAGGCTGCTTTCACTGCGCTGCAGCACAAAGGAGGACTGCTGCTGCCGGAGGATTTTCAACAGGAGTCTGAGGGAGATGAAGGAAACAAGGCGACATTAAGATGCTACGACTTACATTTAAGCTCTTCATCTTTAATTTGTCACACGTGCAACTGTGGCATGACAATACCTTGTGACTGAATTGATATTTTATTACATCAGAAAAAGCATCGGGCCGACTGCTCCTTCCAGTGACTTTCAACTATTACAATATGTTTCTAATGGTTGTTATTTTGTGTGATGTGTGTATGGGACATACAGTGTGTAAACATATTGTTTACAGTCACATGCTTTACCTCGTCCTGATGAAGCAAGTGCAAGCTTTGAGTCGGATTCTATGCTCATCGAGCTCTGCTGCCTCCTCCTGTTGCTCCTCAGTCTCTCCATTGTTCTGCTCTTCGGCTGATTCACAACTCTTAGGGAAACACGATCCTAGTAAAGGGGAATACAACACAGCACATCAGAACATGAGGACAAATATTATTATGTTTCATCTACATGTTTACAAGATCAAAGAGAGAGAGAGCGTTCATTCACATCTGCAATAAAAAACAAAAACAAACTTTTAACACATTTTATGGTGGTTAAATGAGTTGGTAAATGAAGTCATGCCTACTTGCGGTTCTGTCGTTCTCCAGCAGCTGCAGACACATCTGGCCCAGGTTGAACCAGTGCCAGGGGTTGAAGGGCAGCATGCTACACAGTTGCTGGAGAGATGACATCTTTGGTCCTACGGCTCCAAAATGCTGGTAGATGCTGACCTATAATAAAAGTTTTCACGTCAATTACATGGAAATGAGTAGAAATTAGTTTGTATCAGTGCAAGTGTTGTGGCTAATAATCCTGACCTTAAGCAGCAGGAGGCTTGTCAGGTGGCAGGTGTTAGAGGCTTCTTTGCTCTGTAGAGAGATGATGTAGAAATTACTACTGAAGTTTGACCATGTTCCAAGCCAAAGCATTTAGACTGACTTCTTACTGCCGTTTTAGAGGGCTTTGAAATTAAACTCCCTCAGAAGGGTATAACCATCAAAGAGAACATCTACTCAAATTTAGATTTATCAAAGTTATGTTATTATTTCAAGTATTCAGGGGTGGTGGGTTCATGTGCTGCTGGAAAGCTAACATCCACGATTCAAGAGACAACTACCCACACAGGCAGTACTGAGCTACACCGGTGAACAATTTAAAACAGGAAACTGGCAATAAGCAAATGTGGAGTCTTGTATATTTGAGTATTAAAAAAGATTCCTGTTTGACAGCCGACTGTAATATTGGAGCTTCCTAGGGCATATAAAAGAAAATAAAGGCTGTCTCAAGGAAGCTTTGAGGTTTGGCAAGTTGACTTTCACATTACACCATCAATAAAACCCAAATAACTAACATAAGATCAATGAAAACCAACTGGCAGCCTGGAAGGTAAGAATAAAACATTTGTTATTCATAACTATTCTAGACTTTGAAAAATGGTAGGTGTAGGATTTGTCTTTTAAACATACAATTAATTGTATATTATATAATGCACATACTCTATTTACAATAAAACTTCAGCCTTTCTGACCTACTGTTCACTTCCTGCATCAGACAAAATATCTGGAATGGTGAAATCTTGTTTTGGGATTTAATGGTTGTAGATTAGATAAGATAGATCAGGTTCAACCTTTTTGTTTGTCATGCAAGGAAGCTGATTCTACTCCAGCAACCATCTAACAAAATGAACAACCATTAGCACCATTGTGCTATCATATACCAGTGATATATATACTAATACTACGTCACGACGGTAAGAGCAAACAAAAACATTATTTAAGTAAAGCAGAACTCAATGTATCAACATGGAAAATATGTGCACAGAAGAATTACCAGTAGGTCAGCCAACTCCAGTGCCCTGTCTCTCTGTCCCAGTTTGGTGCAGCATCGGGACATCCCCTCCAATACATCTCTTCTGATGGTCAAGTTGTTGTCGGCGATCCACTCCAGGCAGCAGCTGTACGCTTCCAAGGCTTTCTGTACCCATCACACAATGTGACGAGAAACACAACAAGGTTTTTCAACACCTCAAAGATGACAATTTAAAGTGGTAAGAACAATAGCAAAAAGAGAGGTTAGCATGTGGCAACAATTATGAGCCAAGTCAGTGTTTTATTTTCCTTAAGCCTCAAGCAGCTTATGTTGGTATTATTACTGTTAAAGCACTGAAAAATAAAATCATTTATTTTCAGATCTGTAGCAAGAACAGGACATTTTGTGTTGGTCTGTGAGCCTCCCTTCTCATTGGCTGACTGTTTTCTGAGCAATGCAGGTAACAGATTGTAGCCTATCACTGTAGCTGTGGTAAAACTCTCTGGTAAATGCAAATGACGATAGTCAGTCAGCGCTGGTTGAAGTACTAAGTAATACATCTATTCAATTAGTGCAAGGAGATCAAGTAAAGTAGTGCACAGACAGTGCATAATAAGTGCTAGTTAGGCATGTTAGGGTGCTCTCAGAAAAGATGAGTCGTAATAGATTCTTGAAGATAAAGAGGGGACGCTCCTGCTCTGATTGACTTTGGTAACTTGTTCCACCATCAAGGAGCCACAGATGACAAGACAAGATTTTCACTTCGCCTTTTGGTACTGCCTCAGTGGAGGTGATATCAAAAAACATCCCAGGTACTATCCACAACTTTTGCCCAGTGGAAAATCAAAAAAGGCCAGTAGAGTAAAGTGGAATTGAGCCAGTACCACATAGTGGAAACAGGCTAATAGTGGCTCAAAACAACAGTTTTGCAATAAACGAGCTGAGTAATGAAATTAAAGATTTTTAAGGAGAATTAACTCTGAGCATCTATTCCTTTTTCTGTCACTGGCCACCAACTTTACAGGTGGTTTAACTCCAATACTGGTGAAGCACAGTGGTCTTTGATGAATATTTGAAGTTAGAGTTGATTGACTGTTTACTTACCTGATAGTTCCCCTGTCTCAAAGCCAAGTCAGCTCTAAACTTATAAACTTTCTGCTTCTCCAAAGAATCATCTGTGTCAAGGGCAACACTCTCACAAAACCACTGCAGAGAAAAACAAGGTGAGAAAAGATGACAACAATTTTTAAGAAGCACTTAATTGAGTATTTCGAGTCTGCTTCATTTAGTATTAATTGGTCACAAAATGGGATCTGATTGAAATACTGCTGTGACCAAATAAAGATCCGCCTCTGATACAAGCCTGTCTGAAATAATGGTCTTTAACTTATGTGTTTGATGATGATTTTGTCAGTGGTTATCAAATCAGGATTTAAACAGGAGCAGCTTAGAAATGGCTAGGAAGGGACTGCTGGTTAACATGTAGTCCTAATGGGCTGTGTTTCCGTCACTATTTCAAACTCGTTACATTGTCTGACAACAGAAACAAGAACAGCTTTGTTGGGATCTGCTGTGTTAAAATACTGTATATGTGAGCACAGAGAGCAGGAGAGAAGATACAGATAAAGGGCTGAAACTGGCTAACCCCATGCACAATGGAAATATGACCTGATGAGATTTGTTTCGCGCAATAGTTTTCAACTACATCCTGAATTCCGCACACTGACCATACGTGGTCCAGGTGTACACTAGGCTCTGTCCTTCTCCTTTGTTAGTCAAAGTAGCTTAATCCTCACCTCCAATGTGGTTGCACTGACAGGACTCCAGTTACCTTTCGCTGGAGTCATTAGGATAGAGGTTTACAAATTCTTTCTAAGCTACACTGTGAATATTTGAATGATGTTTTCAGTATGGACAAGAACAATACAATGATCCAAATGGCTCACTTACTTTCCCCCGACATTGTATCTAAGACGAAAAGATTTCACTAAATCAAAAAACAAACACTTCACATACACAGAACATAACAGTAAAAATAGACTACATCTAATGTAACCGGATCACACATTTAAGGCCATTCACTCAAAAAGCAAGTAGCCAAGATATGTAACTACTTAGACATTGTATTTTTATTTTGTTTGTTCCTTAGCTGCTTTTACTGCTAGCCTTTAAGTCAAATGTAATATCCACTGTATGCTACTTTGATTTACGGCTAATATCTTAGGACGTTGGGTGAAAAGAAGTATAAAGTCTGAATTTATTTAAAAAGAGGGGCGTTACATGGCGTTTATCATTATTTTATTTTTAAAAAAATGTGTCATTAATAAATTACATGGTTCTGTTTTTTGGAGAAAAACTCTAGCTGTGTTAAAGTTAGCAGGCTAACAGTTTCACTCGTAGTTTTATCGTCCTGTCAGTGTTCAGTGTCTTGAGGTAAGTGCTGATCTTCCAGCTCTAACTAATGTTAATCAGTCAGGTTTGTGTTGAACAAAGACTCACCTCTGGTTCACACAGTTTAGCGTTGTAAGAAGACAGAGACACACAGACTCGGTCTCTCGCCTCCGAAAACACAGAGTCGTCAAACGTGCTTCCTAATATCTCCATCCGGACCCGAAGAGTAGCATTAATTCCCAAATTTCAATATGAAACAAAACGACAGGTAACTGTAGCTCGTGTACCGTTTGTTTACTCCCTCGTGATTACACAGTCGTTTAACTGCACGACAAATACAATATCCCGTGACTATAGTTCCGGGCAGAAAGGTTCCGGTTGATGCTGAAAATATGCAGCACACTGAGAATGTACAAATATCTCAACCTTTATTTAACTCGATATTGACATAACAAAAATATGCACCGAGAAAGGCAAGTTTGTCTTCACAGTGCCCAAGTCAACCCACACATGAATATAAGCAGAGCTTAAATATAGGTAATGTATTTTCTATCCATTCAGAGGAAATAAACATACAGAAAATGCAATTCAAACAAAAATAAATAATGAAAGCTGTAAATCAGAGTGTTTTATATCAGCTAAGGTATACAAAATACATAAATGTATTTAATATGACGGGCAATTTTCCATTTCTGTAAATTTGAGATACATCACAAACATTTCTGAATGAGTATATTTTTTCATATCAGAATTAATCAACAACATATGGATAGCCGGTTCATGCCAATGATCAATTTTCATGAGGAGAATAAAAAACTTTTCTTAATGATCAGTGATTACATTTCAAAATAGAGGGAGCAAAAGTCTTAACAAACTTGCAGTTATTAAAACAGCAAACAGATTTTTATTTATTTATTTATATCAGTTTATGCTTCAGGTGAGAGAAGAACAGCTCTTTGCTTTATCCCATCTCTTTTATCTGGACAGCTGCTGCCTGGACCCATCACCTAAGACACATATTAGAGGAGAATTCATCACAACACAACAATGCTGCCATTGCCACATGTCCAAATTAAAGGACCAGCAAAACAAAACCTTCAATTCTCTTTCTTTGAACAGATGAAATTAAACGTCTCATTGTCAGGCTTGCTGGACCAGACATGTTTCCCTTTTACGTCCATGGCAACACTCATGCCGCACTCATTGACTTTTTCGCCTTTGAAGCAGTTGTAGTTTAAGCCATGATCTTCAATCCAGAACCAGAAGTCCAGGGTGCAGGTATAGCGTAGGCCCAGCCACACATGGGGACTTTTGGCCTTTTTGACCTCCAGCTCAGCCCAGACCTGGTCCTTGTCATCAAGGATGGAAGCCAGGTCCATGTCATTGTCCCTGCAGTAGCGCAGGGCCTCTTCCCACGTCTTATTCTGGCTGATCAGTAAAAAAGGTGATTCTAGAAAAAAACAAAAAAAACGAGTAATTAAAACAATTACAATTTTTTATAGTATATAGTATAGTATATGGCTTTGTAAACATAGAACCCCATTGCACTAAAAATATTCTATTTATTTTATTTATTTGTTTATCTATTTGCTTATGGTTCTTGTATGAATAGACTATTTGTCTACATTATACTGGAAAGGAGAAATTTCAGTATTTATGTAAGGCTACTAATATGTCATTTACAGTTACTGTATGTGTGCACTGCATTAAATAAGCACATAGTTTTGTGGATGAGAACGTGTTGCACCTTTTAAGCTGCCCCAGATCTTCACGTCACACAGAACTGTAAAATTTGTTACTGGTGTGAACACAAGCACATAGCGTCCCACCGCTTCTCCATTAAAATGAAAGTAATTGTATCTGTCCATTGTGAATTTCGTGATATTTACATGCCTTGAGGAGAGAAAAAGATGAACACACAGTTAGAGACAGAGAAACAGAAAGGGCTTGAAGAGTGATGTTTTGTGGTTCTGAGATTAAATCTCTGATTGTTTTCTTCGGAGCTGTGGAAGCTGAAAAAGATGCTGTGATATTTAACTTAAATTGTAACTCGCTGAAATCAAGCCACAGAGGTACAAGTTAGAAATGTGTATTATGGCAAGAAAAGAATGAACATGCCAACGCCTGAAAACGCAGCATGAAGGCATTACGTGTTGGTTTCAGTGCTGTTGAGAGAATGGATTTCACGGGAGTTCCCAATGAAGATCTGAGCACCAGTTATATTAGCATTGTTATGCTTGATGTTGTAGATAGCGATACAGGAAATATTGTAGACACCCAGCAGGTCAATTCTCCACCAGGAGTCGACCGTCTTATTGGTATGAGCACAAGTCGACATATTCCCATCAATAGCTCTGTCAGATGAGAATGTGCCTGTTCCATCAATGTAGTTTGATGACTGAGTTGTGTTCCCTTTCAGTGTGCTGTTTGCTGTGTTGTTGCAGATAGCTGTAGATGAAAACAGAAAACAAGTCAATTCAAAATGTTGCCCTTATATATTTATATAGAAATATAACTATCCTTTTTGACATGACTTGAAAAAAATTACACTAATTCCTGTAAAGAGATGCATTAATTCCTACCTGTGCCATTGTCATTTAAGTTTGTGCCTGCTGTGAAATCTGAAACAGCAGAAGATTATATTAGAATTCCTGTTCCCATTTCAAGTTTTTTTTCATGTCATGTCACGTAAAGTTACTGGCAGCTATATTATTGCTTGTTAGTTATTTGCCATTGCTTACACACTAAAACCAATCAGTCTTAGCCTTATCGCTACCGATAGACCTCAGGTGAGCTTCTGTGAGAAGAACTTCGCAAACATGGAAGCAGTGAGGGCGAGAGGAAGAGGACGACAGAGAGGAGGTGGAGGATGAGGGCACGAACAAAGAAAGACCTGGCAATAGACACGTATTTCAGATGAGATAAGGGCCCCTTTGGTGGAGCAAAGCCCAGCCTCCCTCAGTCGCTACATGGCAGCAGCCATAATATGGGCATTGAGATTGGAGAACGGGTCTTTCAACTAGACTGTACCTTTCAGAATATCGACCGACTTACGATGAAGCAGCTGTACAGGTTCCATTTGAGAGGAACAGTGTTAGAGCCAAAGACCTTGACAATGAATATGAGTGAGTAAGTGGCAGTAGATTGTGCAGTGTTGCCAATGCATACATTCAGACAAAGCTGTACCTATTGGCACTAGTGGTCCCATACTTGTGTATAAAATTGTAATTTGTTTTTACACCAGAGTTACTTTACACCATATTCACAGTACAGTGTAAACATTTTCTGTTACAAAATATTCAGAAACAGTTACAGTAATTGTAAGTTTTTATAAAACAGTAGAATTTACAGGCTGCAGCTGCATCAAACTCCAGGACTTTTGTGTTATGTGAAGCTGTATGACAAAATTAAAAACATTTACAAAGTTGCAATGACTGCAGTGTTTTGTGTTAAGTTCATCAGCGTGTTGTTGCTACTTTGGAAGAGTAATATAATAACAGATATGTCATTTAAAAAGATGTTTAGCTCCAAGCGTTCTGTCACGTTTGGTTCGTGAGGAGCTTTGACACGAGTCAAATTGTGCAATAACTGTATAAGAAATCCCAAGATCACAGAGCACTCATCCTTCAGTACTTAGTCAATACCTAAGTCAAATCCTCTTTGTAAATGATGACATTATTTGTGCTGTACTGGGGAGTCTGAAGCAAGTTACAGCAAAACACAATGAACTAGTTTGTTTTGACCATTTACAGTAAGATAACTAACATGCATGAGCATTAAGTGAGCTACTTACTAATCAGAGAGAGGGGCAACAGAATCCACAGCATCTTTACTGTGGAGGAGAATAGCGACATCAGATGACTACGGACAAGTTGAATGTTCTAAACAAATGGACATAGACAAATAAACTGAGGTCAGTAATAGTTTTCAATGTCTTTGAAATTGCACATATGTTGCTACTGACATCTAAGAGACAGAAAACACTTTGTGAGGACTCTATAACATTAAAGGTGTGAAACAAATTGATCATTTCAGTTGTACTAACCTCACTCGTCTTGTCAGCCTGTTTTTCTCTCCACACCAACTTTAATATGATGCCCTCTCCAAGCCACAGCTGGATTTATACTTACTTCCCTTCTCTCATCAGTGCCATTGACATATTTCCTGTTTGCCACAGAGTCAAGGTATTATGTCACTAGTCAAACCACATCAAGGCTGATATTTGCATCTGTAAACATACATTGCTGTCCCTACAAAGTAAGTCTGTTAATGTTCCAACACATGCAAATACCTCTGAAAGTTAAATTTTCTTCAACAGAGGAGGTTGTGAGGCTATATAATATTTTTTTATTTTTCAAGTTATCATGATTGGGGGGGGGGGGGGGGGGGGGGGTCACTGATGATTCAGTTTATTAACAACAGTTAACAGTGATGATAAATTAATCTGTCAGGAATGGTGCTGCGAAGACTCAGGGGAAACAAATGGTGACTGACTACAGGGTCTGAAGGGGATACTACTTTCAACTCATCTTGACTGATTCATATCACATTTGTGTTCAAAGGAAAAGATGCAAAATACTGCGCACAAGTACACATCTTCTGATCAAAATTTATTGGGGTTTGTCCTCAAACAAGTATAAAATATAAATCTTTTCTAAATCAAGCTAAAAATCAAGCCAGAGCGTCAACAACAGCCGGGATTTTAAATTAACATTGCACAAATTGTTTGCCTCACAGCTGGCAGCTTCAAGTTGATGATTGCAGGGGCCACATAGAATTTGTTTAGCTCTCTAAAGCAAGCCTGCAGAGGCGATAGCACATACATACTGTGTTTCATCAAACTTTATGACAGATACTCTCTCCTTTTTTTTTTTTTTACACATTTCCGATGTACAGGCAGAGCGTAGAAATAGATGGAAATGTCAGTTCCGTAGACACAGCATAAGATGAAGTTGAACTGTTTAGTTGAGTTTGGTCATGAACGTTGTAGACAGAAAAACCATCTTTGCCTGCATTGCCTGCAAAGAGTTTAACCTCAAGTAAGTCAGTTTCATTCCCAGAATCCCCTAGAGTCATCAATCGGGTGTACTGGGTAAGGTGATCACAGCTTATTTTTAAGAACTGCGTCTCTCAGTTAAAGTCAGGGGTGACATCATTTTAAAATGGCACAGTAAATATCATTTATGAAGGTAGTGTAATACAGTGAGATCATTGTATTCGTCCTGCTGTATCTGTATCTACGGAACCGACTGTTACTCAACACAGGAGTCTGTCATCACTCAGTAAACAGATCTGGAAATATGAGTTATACTGAAGCAGGAACAAAGAGAAAACTGTGCAGTTTGCGGTTAAAAGCAAAGCATGTCCATCATAAGCAATGACTCGGGGTAAAAACTGTCAGCAGATAAAAATTAGATCAGAATAACCAGAAAGTGAAAATTCCACCGTAAATGAATTTAAAAAAATCTCCATTTATACGTACAGTATATTACATTTCTGACAAAATGTTTGTTTTGTTTTTTTACCAAAAAGCTGGCTGCTATATAGTGAAAACATTTGAATCTCTGATAGCTGTAAGAAACATTCAACCAACTACTTGTCTAAATACAGAAAACGAGTGAGGACTATAGCGGAAGTATAGCGAAGGATACACATATGACATATGAGCATAATAGGACAGCAGGTAAACTACTCTGATCACAATGTTAGCTTGTAGCTCTACTGCACAAGGTTAACTGGGATACATGATGAGTGATGGATATTAAACCACAACTCAGAGAAGAGACACAGCACCTCAGAAGACCTGGGGAAAATATTTGATTTACTGAACACAGGTTACACTGTAGTGAAGCCAAGCTGGCTCTGTTTCTACCAATACTCGTATCATTCACCTGATATGGAGATAACATTAACTGTCAAAAGGCTGAGATATCCTACCTTTATATCTAGTATGCTATGCACCAAGCTCCAAAAACACCAGATGCTACATTTCCCACAATACAACAGATTTGTCTTTCAGTAGACTCTCCTTTCCTTCTAAACCCCCACTTTTTTTTTAAACCCCACACCTCTAATTTACAATGGAGAAGAATCAAGACAAATCTGAGATGACCCTAATGACATCACTATGACATCATCAGGATTTTTTTTTTTTTTTTTTTTAAACTATCGGAAGCTCCCCCTAGAGCCACGGAAGACATCATACAAAGGCTGAGTAGTACTCCTCATGACAAGTAAAACTTCATGTGCAAAGTCAATGGAGTGCCTCTCTAAGCAACTTAAAGTGTTGCTCATAACATTTATATTAAGTTTTCTGTTATATTGAATGTATCTTTATGAAACAGTTGATGTGTAGAGCCTTATATTTTTTACAAATTATTAGCAAGCAAAATAATTTCCCAGGTGCTTCCAGAATTGTAGTCTTTGCAGTTCCTTTAACTAAGTGCATGTCTTTTCTATTGAGTTCTGATTCTTTATTTTTTGCAACCAAAGTAACAAAAAGCCACTCAGGCAACACTGGCTGAACTCTAAAGCAGATTCTATTTCAAAAACACTACTCTGTTGTACGTATTGTATGAGTTGGTATTGTTAACAAGCAATCCACTGATGTCTGGACAGAGTTGTAATGACACAGTTTTCATAGATAGAAACATATAAAACCATTCAAAATGGACTGGCTATAGTAAAGAAAGAGCACACTGTAAAAGACCGGGGGTTGGATACCTGGACACAGGATTAAGCCTAATTTGTGAACTAAAACAAGCAAATTGGGGTCATCCATGTTGTAGCATGTATACAAATTTGCATGTAGTACCAGAATTCAAATAGTTACAAATGAGCACAAAATGGCTGCCAAAAAATTACCACAATTGTGGTCAGAGCAAATGACTACCTTAACGTGTTGCTCAAAATGGAGCTAGGTACTCAATGCAACCTTGGCCAAGCTAACATGGACAAGACTTTAATGAATGGTTCTAGAGTCAATGATGAAGAAATAAAATTCGAATCATTTTTAAGAAGGAAAACAGGTCCATGGTTGAAGTCAACTTGGTAATTATAAAGTAACTGGTATTAATACAGATAAAAAATAAATGTAATCCCAGATTAGGCTTCTACTGTGCCAAGTATAACGACCCAAAACACTCTATGTACAAAATGAGCAGTTGTTCGTCTTGGTTATTGCATGCAGTATTAGACAAAAGGTACCTTGACATTTTGAATTTGTTATTTTTCATGGCCAGGCAACTGTCACATTATGACACACTGGTTTCAACTCTCCTTTAGTTGCCATAAACTAGCTAGTTTAGCTAGTTTAGAGCTAACAGGCCACACTGGTTTCAAAGACACTCATTAAAATGCATTTTGTGTCGCTGAAGGTGCCAACATGTAGTGTGACAAGTGCTTGGTAACAAAATACAATAAAATTCGGAACACCAAGGTATTCGTTTAAGGACTTACAACAGAAGTTTGCAATGTCAACTTCAGATTATCTAGGCATCTTTTAGCGTCAGCAGAAAGCAGAGCTTGGTCATGCATCACACCTTAGTTTGAACAAGCCTCCTGTAACAATCAGCCAACAATTTCTGATTTCCAAAGCACTCACAAACTCTCTCATCTTTTGTCGAGAGTTGCTGAAATTATGTTCAAACAAGTATACGAGCCATGTAGGCACATAGGTTTATCTGCAAAGCTTCATCAGAGTCTCTCCCCTGTCAGTGAAGAACTGTATTTGAGACAGTTTTCAGTCTATTGTCCTGTCGTCTTAATGCAGTAAAGCATGAAGAAAAAACAGTGAGAAAGAGGAGCGTTATTTGGTAGACATCCCACCACAGAGGGAATGCTGTGCTGTTTCTTCAGGCATCACAATTCCCTCCACGAGAGAAAAAGTGAATTTTCCAAGAATGTCTTTTTTTTAAATTTTCTGAATGGTTTCAGTCTTACGAAGATGTCTCTATAGCCCTGTCAGTCTGTCTGCTTGTGTTGTAGACAATTTAATGAGACGGAGAACCAACAGGACACTGCTAACATTTGCAGAAACATGTGTTAGGAAGTGCACATCTTGAAATCTAGGCATTTATTTTACAAAAGTGGACTGGACAAGAGGGCTAAATAGTCAGGGACAGGGGCATGTGGGAGCAGAGAAGGAGATGGGAGACACTTCTCATGATTTAAAGCAACAGTAAAAAACATAACAACAAATATAACACATGCGCATTTTTAAAAGGAGAAATGATTAAAAACTGGGCTCAAATTGTGCAATTTAGCGAACAAAAGCGGCAGGTGATTGTTCTACTAGTTTTCTGAGCCGTATAAACATCCAAATATGAAACAACACATATTATTAGAAAAGTGGATAAATTGGTAATATTCCTCCCCTTGAAAACACACTTAGGATAAAAAAAGGCAAAATACTGGTTCAGTTCTTAGTCATACAAAACAGATTTGGTCTCTCAGAGCCATTTCATGGTATAATAAGAGATTAAGGTGCCTAATCATGATTTAGTCCACTGTGAACACAAGTGGACAAAGTGCATTTTTTAAAAGTTTAGTTTAGGTGCTTCACATTATTCTCTTCAGTGCAGACTGGAGTCAAATTATTATTTGAAATACTGTTAAACAGTGTTTCTTAAAGTACGGGTCAGGACCCAAAATGATTCATAGGCCTCGTTTTTGTCATGAGCCCCAACCTAAAAGGCAAGGTGTCAGTGATTTGGTGGCGACAGCAGTCTTGTCACTTACTTTAAATTCACACTGGAGCTGCAGCTGGTGCTTACATTTACATGATTTGGGGAAAACTGCAACCCATTGTAAAAATTTAGTCCATCCATTCAATCCATCATAAGCCCATCACGAGCCATCTCTAAGTGAAACACTGCAGCAAAAATATTTCTGTTTCTGTTTTTACTTCAGTGGACCCAGACGTCTTCCTCACAGTGGCCATTATTTAGTTCACAAACTGTGCCACTGCTTCAAACTGTAGCTCACTGCTCACAAGACAAAACATTCAACTTTGGCACAAAAGCCTCACACTGTCTGAATCTACACAAACCCCTTTAAAAAGTTTTTAATAGCACAGGATGAGTTCTATCAAAAAAGTGAAAAATTTGTTTAAAAACATTAATAGCAGTTAATATTAAACACATACTGTGGAATTTTTCCATCAGATCTATAGGTGCTCAGTTAAAAATCTAGCATACTAATAATATTAATGAACAATGAGCCACTACAGAGGGAAGACTTGAGTAGACATCCTGCGCTCTTTAAAAGCATCATGGCATTGGCATTCATTCAGCTTTAAGGTACGTTTCCCCTATCATGTTAGGTCTTTATCCCACAGAGATAAAATACCTGATTTCAATGTCAGCTCAAACATCCTGGTCTATGGCGATGGTGATCTTCACAGGTGATACAGTAACATGAAAAATCAACCAGTTCCACTTTTGGATGTATACCAGTTTCATTGGGACATTGCTCAGCAGTGACATCTAGCGGGGATAAGTTTTTTAGCACCTTTGACACAACAGATATGTCTTTTTTTCTGTATGTGCAGTTAGTTTGGGACCAGGGGTGAAACATTCATAACACTAGAGACCGAAGTTTGAATTTGGGCCTGTGCTCACAACAGCATAACAAACTCCTGCTCAAGGAAATGCAGCATAAATGTGTAAATAAATCTCCCTTAATGGCTTGATTTAAGAAAGCAAGGAGTGCAAATTTAACAAGGAGCATGGTGGACATTTAAAACTGTCAGTTCCTCCTAAAATCTCTCAGGTACAACAGTCGGTATTCATCAATTGCTTCTAAAGAACGATGTAGTGGGTGGATATACCATCTTCTTAGGCAACTTTTTCATCTCAACAGTTTTCATCTTCAGCTCAGCTTGAAGATTTCACTTAATAGTATTCTTCTTTTTTGACATAATATTGTGTAACTATTGTTTTTTGAGCTTTATCAAAGTTTGCCACTGAAGATTTGTAGGGTTTGCTACAAACTCCCACTTTACCATGATAATTGTCTGTGACACATTACGTACAGCTAATAAGATAAGTATTGAGAGAATGAGTTAAAGTTAACAGTTCCATGATTCAGAAATAGTTTGAAAAAACAGTTAATTAATGTTGTAAATGTGTACACAAGCAACCAGTGGCAGAAAGACTTGGTTCAGCTAACTCTCCTCCAGCATTGATCATCTTAGTATTTCTCTTGTAACATTCTGTAATGTTTCACCAGGCTTTCCACAATCATTAATCTTCAGAAACTGACAAGGATTTCCTGACACTACGTGATGGTTCCCAAACCTCACTGTCGTCCGTATCATCGGCATCCTCCTCCTCATCTTCTTCATCATCGTCTTCACCCCCCCCCCCAGTGCCGGTCTGGTCCTCGGTAGCTGTCGATGCCTCTCCCTGCGTCTCCTCTCCCTCCTCCCCTCCTCCTTCGTCTCCGACCGCCCTCCCTGCAGCTGCCTCCTGGAAGGGATCCAACCCCATGTCTAAGCGTCGCTGGACTTCGGCAAACCACTCCCTCACCTTTTCAAGGACAGAGAAACATGTTAACTGTGTGAGAACGGCAGAGTTGTTGCTCTTATTGAGGACACCAGGGTCATGTCATCCGTGATATTTCTGGGACTTTGGCAGTTTTAATGACATGAAGACAAGTTTACATTCTACTATTACACGGGACCAATTCAGATAATAAACATATTAAAATCTAATTAAATAAATCAAAATATTTAATATAAACATTTCATGATGGTGGGTCGTTGGAGTACTGCTAGGGGAATTTGCTCATGGCTAATCAATTCAAGAAGTTAAAAATGTTTTCAAAGAGTGTTGCTACAAACACTTAAACTTTTACACTTGTTTCCCAAAGCAGAACTAAGTGCAACTGCATGTGCATTAAGAGCTTCTCCTGTTGACTTAGAGTACAATGACGATGTAAATGATGATGGTAAGCTGCACTATATAATTAATTATAATTAATTCAGTCTTCAGCTTGTTGCCCTTGTTGACTTTATGATTCATGTTACTGGGTAGAAGTCAGTTTAAGAGAGTAAACACTTGATTTAGCTGCTGCATCGTGTGTTTGCTGTGTGTAATTTAAACATCATCACTCATTTTGCATCTAAGTATCACTTAATAGAGAAGTCATGACAAAAGAATTAAATTACAGTGCTTTTTGGAAACACCTCTTAAGCTTAACAGTGTCCATAAGATGGATTTTTAAGCTACCTGAGCATTAAGAAACGTTTGAGAGACGGGTGCCTTGGTTGACAGGTCAGGAGTTAGTTATAACAGAATAACATGAAACATATTTTCATTACCTGTTCATAGCTCATGTTGGTCTTGGTGACAAGCTCATCGAGGTCTTGCTCATTGAGGAAGTGGTGCTTCAGGTAGTATTCCTTCAGGATCTCCCTCCCAGTCTTGAATTTCTTTGCCGGTGGAGATCTGTCGATATCTGCACTGGAGGAGGCGGACCGTCTTGGCTGCTTCCTGGTTCGGGACCGACCCCAACCACGATTTCGACCACGTCTTTTTCGACCGCTGCCGCTTCCCATTTTATTGCCTCCTCCGACGTTCGCCCCCTCGACGTTGCCACTTTGGTACTGAAAGAACCATTTCAGGTTTCCATTCTTCCAGGAGTATCTAGAGTCCCCGAACCAGCTGACAATGTAGGACCGAGGAAGGCCGCTCTCTTCTGCCAGCTGGTCGTACTCCTCTGGTGTGGGCCACTGGGTCCGCACAAACGCAACTTTCAGAATGTGGAGCTGCTCTGGAGACTTTTTAGTTTTATCTTTTAAGTCTTTCTTGTTGCTGCTGGTGGTAGTGGGCAGCTGCTTACTGCGACCGCCAGGAGGAGTTTGACTACCTTTACGAGATGAAGAGGCAGAAGGAGAAGAAGAGGTTGCTCCTCCCATTCCTCCTCTTTCTCCTGCTTTCCCTCCATCTGCCTCCATCTTCCCTCCCTCTGAAGAATCCGGGGAGGAGGTACTGACAGATGGCATTTTTCGTCTCTCAGTGAACCAGGCGTCAATCTCCCTCCTCGTCAGCTTAGTCTCTGTCCTCAGGCGGCTCAGCTCTTCATCTGATGGGGTGCTGCTCTTCTCAAAACTCTCCTCCAGCACCACCAGCTGCTCCGGTGTCTTCTCCTTAAACTTCTGAAGGGTAAAGTCTGGAAATGGGTTCCATGTTTTGGGCCGTGTCTCCTTCTCCTTCACAGGAGGTGTGCAGGGAGGATGGGGAGATGTGGGGTTCTCATCACTTGAGTCAATGACAATAGTAGTGCTAGCACTGCTACTACAGCTGCCACCTCCTCTGCCCCCTCCATCATGGAAAACAATGACATGGCTGTTCTTGGAGTTGCGCTGGTTGTACCGGGTGTCACTGAACCATTTCTTGATCTCTCCCTTTGTCAGGTTGGTGAGCTTCATCAGTCGGGCGATTTCAGCATCAGTGACAAAGTGATTTTTCAGGTAGCTGGCTTTCAGCTCTGCCAGCTGCTCTTTGGACTTCTTAGGCCGCATACTGAACGTGTCAGCGCTGAGGGCCGAGTTCTCCTTAGAGAGAGAGAGGGAGAAAGTTATATATTAAATAAGTTTTACTTGCTCATTGACAGCAATGACTGATTGACAGTATTTGACTGAAAGCCAGCTTGAAGTGTTGTCTCCACCTGTGGAGAGAGAGAGGGAGGCTGGACAGTGGTAGCCCGTTTCAGCTCACTGTTTGTTGGGGTAGGCTGGCAGGAAACCCTGCTGGAGCTCTGGGACTGGCTGGGCAGCCCTGCCACTGTCAGTGTGATGGGACTGGTCACTGGAAGGTTTCCCCCTGGACCGACCTACAAAGAGTCAGAAAATGACACACAGAATGTGAGGATGAGACATATAATCAGACTGAGATGTATTTGTTGTTTGAGTGATTATTGTGTATTATTAGTGTATTATTTTTGACACTTTACTGGGGCCCTAAAACTGCACGCTAAGTGAAAAAGAGGTAGGTCTCCACACACCAAATGGTGTACAAAAATTCACATATTCACTCTGCAATATATCTTCAGTGTAATGTGTGTGTGGTCTGCATGTGTGTAAGATGTTATTTTCACAAGTAGTTGTTGTTTCCCAGAAAATCCTCAATTATGGCATGCTCTGTGAGATTGCAGTAAATACCATTATTTGATCAGTGTTATTAAAAATACACTAAAATAAAATTCAAAACGGAAGAATCTTTTCAACACATACCTATATCAGCATATAGGAAATTACCTGAAAAATTACCTGAAATAACCTGGATTACAGAGTAACCTAGAGTATACCGCTTCTATTACCTTGCCCTGTTACTGTACAATCATTAAGAGTAAATTAGATAGACACCACAAAATGCTAGACCTATCTGCTAACAGTTGGCATTTTGAGACAAAAAAAAAAAAAAAACATAAAATCATTAGTAGTTTTGAAACTGCTGTAAAAGATCAATGGGCAAATATACATGCCATGTTAATATTGTGTTCATGTTCATGTTCAATCAAACTTGTTAAATGCATTCAAAGTCAATCTGTTTCAAGTCAAATCAAGTTGACTGAATACAAGTCACTTAAAATGCAACAAAAGCATGTCAAAGTCTCACTACTTTTACGGTGACTGGGTTCAATGCAAGGCAAAGCATCAAAGCTGAGTCTTGTTAGACATGGCATGTTTTCTTTCCTTACCTACCTGTGTGAACACCAGGCCAGGCTGGCCCACTATCTGGCAGGTCTGAAGAATGGACTGCAGACCGTTGGCAGCAGCTGAGAGCTGGTGAGCGGGTATGACAGTGATGGTCTGCGGCACTGTGTGCACTGTGCCGTTAAACTGTTTCCTCCTGGCCTCCTCCACTTCCTCAGGGGTCCAGCTGACACCGTGCTTCAGACGCTGAGCTGAGAACCACACCTGGATGGAGATCGAGGACATTTGATCACCATTAACAAAATACTGTATTCATATTATATTATATTAAGTATATTTCAAACTTAAATTCCAAATTCATAATTAATTTTTTTTAAATTTATTTAGCAAAGTATACAGAGTAAGGAGCTTCTATTTGTAGCTTTTTGAGATATCTTATAGCAAAGAGACAGACGGGGGGGGGGGTATAGTTTGTCAGGAGAGGTTATTTGACTGACACTTTCATCTACCTTTATCTGCTCCTCTGTGAACTGTGTCTGTGCTGCCAGGCTGCTGATCTCGGCCATGGAGGGGTAAGGAAACTTCTTGTATGTGCTGCCCAGCAGAGGGTTGGTGTCCATAGCTGCACTATAGGAGGGGATGCTGCTGAGGGGAATCAGAAGCTGAGGCTGAGCTGCTGTCGCACTCTGCTGGGCCTGGAAAGCTGACAGCACCTGGAGTAAATTAAGAGAAGGAGGGAGATGAGAAACATTGAGATGGCTAATGCTACACAGCGGCAAAGGTGTGACACTGCTGAAGTTAACTTCTAACTTCCCTGTTGAGAATATTTAGCATTATGACCATCCATTATCCAAAACCTACCAGCAGCTTTGAGGAGTGCAGACTGCTGTTGAGTCTGAAAACATGTATGAATTTTTCACAGATAGGTGTAAATGGAGTGTTCTTACACCCATGCTGCTGAAATACGTTTACTAAACCCTTGTATAATCAAAGTCCTCTACCTGTGCAAGGCCAGCAGGCAGGACTGTGGGGTTTAAAATGGATGATTTCCTTGGCGGCTCTGAGGGCGGGCTGATAAGCAAGCCGCCACCTCCAAGCTTCATGGAGTCATGCAGCAGCATCTCAACAGGAGTCATTGGGCCCAGAGGGGCTTCGATGGGCTCCTGCTCTCCTCCAACCTCTCCCTCGCCACCTCCTCCAAAACCGTCCACTGCCTCGTCCGGTGATTTCAGGGACACAGCGATCCTCTTGGGTTCAGATTTGGTCTTCATCCTCATGATGGGTGTCTTGCTGAGAGAGATGGCAGCAACTGACGCAGGGTCTGCTCCTCCCTCCTCGGGCACATCACACTGTTGTTCCTGGGTTGGCTGGTCGATGCTTGGATCGTCAGGAGGGTTTGTAGCGTTGCGCCTCAGTGAGGGATCAAGGACTTCACTGTCTTCTACAGTAGAGACACTGGGCTCATCTATAATAATAATAAAACAACATTCATTGTGACAAATATTTCCCATGTCATTCCTGTTCATTCTGATGTACAGAGCCTTTGTGTACAAGCTGGTGTATATTTGGGCTTATGAAGTGCTGTTGTTATCTACACATGAGAGAGCAGTCAGAAAGAGTCTTACAGTACCTGTATCTGGTGGTGTGGGGACAACCACTACAGCCTGACCTAGCTCCTCTGCAGTTGGCCCCTCTTCTGCTGCCTCCTTCACTTTCCCCTCCTCCTCTTCTGCCTCTTCCTCCTTTGTCCTTTCCGTTTTCTCCTCAACCTCTTCCTGCTCCACCACATCAGAGGGCAGCACCATGCAAGGTGTGGTCGATTTCCGGCGGCTCGACATCGTCAAACCAAACTCTGTTTACTTCTACTCAGGGTAAAGAAGATCTGTGGCAAAAGTGTTGAGGCTCACATGTCTCAGGAGGTTGTGTTCACATGCCAGAGTCATTGAATTATTTATTTCTGTGGGGGGGGGGGGCACAAAACAGATGAATTTGTCATATACATAATTTGTCACAAAAACTAAAAATGAAAAGTGAAATGTATATATAATACAATATACTGATACTTCTTAGATAGCCATTGATAATTTGCCTTTAACATCTCTTACAAGTCATATAAGTCAAATAAAACAACTGCACCCTCTCAGTATAAAATGAATCATTAAAGACAAAGGAATCAATTTTATTTTCACAAGTGAAAGCTGCTGTAAATTGCAGTCCCACATATATTTCAACAAAGTGTTCACCAAATAAGTATCACCAAAATCTGCGATAAGAACAGGTTCACATTATGACTCATAATACAGCAACTATATTGCCCATTAACCTGTATACTCACATTAATTAATGGGCAATATAGTTGAGATTAAAAACAAGATTACACTAAGATTTTTTTTTCCAATATCAGTATGGACAGCAAGATATGGTAAATGAATGCAAAATTATGTGTAATACATTCACATTAGTGGTCATGCAATACAATGAATTGGTCAGTTGACAGAAGATTATTCAACTACTTTAATAATTGATTCATCTTTTGTGTCATCTGTCAAGCAAATACGCCATATATTTGCTGGTTCCAGCTTCTCGGATTTATCGGAGGTAAGACTTCCTGCTTTCTTTCTTTGCGCTTCTTTTGTTTTATATCATTGTTATGTTGTTTTGGACTGTTGGTAGACACAAGCTCTTAAAAGATCTCACCTTGGGTTTTGGGAATTTTAAGAAACATATCACCAGTTAATCTTTAATCGAAATGCTTATTATTTGAATCCAACTCTGGGATTATCAGGCCCGGTAGATCAAACTGAATGAAAACTGGGCAAAGAAGGCAAGAGCCACAGTGTCCTCTGCTCTCGGGAAGGCACTATCACAGTGTTAAAAATGGACTGTGGTCATTTATTTGGAAATTGTCATTACTAAAGCACAATGTCAACTAACATAATAATGACCTTGATATTCATGCCTTGTCTTGTTGAAGCATCCCCTGTCAAAATCTAGTTATACCTCTAGTTAGACCTTCATTATTTCACTTGATTCTGTGCCTACATAGATCTTTTTTAATCAAAAATGACCACATAAGGAAACCTGGGCTCAGCTACCACTCTACCAGGTTATTCCCACAATGTTGGTAGGGACCACACTGTTACAACACCAAAATAATCTAATTTATACCAAGATAATAATATAAATTATATCAGAATGATAATCTAAATTACACTATGAATGTAATGTTACTTTACAAATGGCACACCTTGCCTGGTGGCAACTAATATTTTATTTTAGTTACTATATATGTCTTTGTGTTAATGGTTATCACTCAGTTTAATCAGATGGTTACTGCCTAATTTACAAATAGGTCGTTCATGATGACACACGTGCTACAACAAAGGTGCAAATGTTCACTTCTAAGACATCAGTGTGAAAGTCTGCGTGATAGATCAGTGTTTGAAATAATAATAAAAATGCTATGCTGCATTGCCACAATGAGGTCATTTGCATTAACAGATAACAGCACAGTAATTTGGAGGTGTGAGCTAGCTAATTCGTTATTATTTAAATGATGTTAAAGCAATAAACTGACACACATGGAGGTCTAACTTAGCCCAGCAGCGTCTAGCATGAATATAAGGTGGGCCAACTAGCCAGTGTTAGCCGGGCCAGTCATTATTATTGATCACGTCTGGCGGTAAACTTACTGGAACTACTGAAATGTGCACTGTGTTGCTACCAGACTGTCGAGTCGAGGCGAGGAATAATTTCCTGGGTCTCGGCAGAGCAGCCTTCGGGTTTTGTTTGGTGGTGTCTGTCGTTGTCTCTCCTTCCCCCGGCTAACCATTCAGTCCAGTCTGGCCGGGGTTACAGTGGCGTTAACGTTATTCGGGCTTGCGGGTCTCCCGAACCCAGCGGAGGGAAGCAGACAGACGGACGAACCGGTCTAACGGCTACGGCTCCCGTCTGCAGATGCTGGAAACACCGGACATCTCTCTCCTCGTCGGAGCAGGTTATTTTAGACTCAGGGCGCGTGTTTGTAAAAGTTATATCGTCAAACGCGCAGTAGTTACATTCATAACGTGACGGTTGGTGCTGTGTTAGTTTGCTGACCTAATTCTCGGATATTTTTTAACGGCAGATTTTTTTAATGATCAAACGGCGTCATCATTCAATGTGATACGTCCTGACGTCATTCCTCAGCGACTCTCGGTGCTCTAAAATTTTGGAAACTTTGTAATATTCCACCATTATAATGTATTCTTGATAAGGTGGGTTTAGCTCTGTGCTGTCCCGAAATGAATAAGATATTTAAGCACTGTTTAAAGTGAGCTGTAAACGCGTTTGTCTCCCGACCCGGCTGTGTGCCAGAATGTCCTTACATGACCTGTCAGGGCAGTAGAAGCTACTTGAGGACAACATCGACACTGCGTTACACCTGATCCTGTCTTGTGTTACAAATCAGGCTTTTCTATTGATTATTTCAACCATCTCCACATTTTATTTAAATAGGAATCTTGTTTATGACAGGCTGATGTGCAAATGCCTTATTATTTAATACCTGTGCGAAAATGAAATGCCATTGTTGTCAAGCTGAATTTGTAGCAGTTAGTAATTTCACAGTAAAATCCATTTCATCCTGCAGCCACTGGTTAAAAATGACTACCACAGGTGAACAAATGCCAGAAAACAAGCTATTACGATGGCGTAAGTTTAGGATTGTCATGTGCTAAATACAGAAATTGGAGGTCGGTCAGAAGAAGTGTGTAGCGACAAGAAATCTGTGGGATTTAAAACACAAAAATAAACAATGATGCAGCTGACATCGAGATATATTGACTTTTAGTGTCTGAAAAGGGTCAGAATTAAAAACACCGAATCCTACATTTTTCATTACCAAAGTTGCACTTAGTATGTGTCTGTCAAGGCCAAATAATCCTACACATGAGGATTCACGATTTTCTTTTTCCAGATCCGGATTATTATTATCTGGATCTACACAAAATGGTACAAACTCATAGACAACACCATAAATATATCTGATTTTTTATTAAGATCCCTACATTAGCATTAGCATACGTACTGAACTGATTTGCACCAAATTTGGTGTCGATCCGTTTAAAAAGGCGTATTCAGGAATGTTTGTTAAAATCAATTTCTTAAACATTGCGAGATAAGGCATTTTTCAGGAAATAATGTATGGATCTTGATATGTTTAGATCTAGATCTTTGTTCAGATCCAAATTATAATCTGACCCCGATTAAAATCTGGATCCCACAAACGTGTAGGATTGTTTGTCTTTTGTGGAAGTATATGCTCTACTGAGTGTCACTCTAGCCCTGAGGGCCAGTTGACTGAGAAGGTAAATCTGTTTCTCTTGACTTCAAGCTACTTTCCATCATACAACTCTTTGCTATCTTTTGATATATCTAAATCTAAATTACATTTAACATGTAAAATTGGTGGAGTGACCCTTTAAGAAAATTATTTACGGCAGCGGTTATTTTTTGCACAATGTTTTTTTTTAAGGTCAACCACATGTCCCGAAAAACAGGAATAGAAAGCCAACATGACACTTTCTAATACAAATTCCCCTGACATGCTGGACAAGTGAATCAGGGTTTGATGGAAATTATGGCAAAGGTCAAATTATCAGCTATGACATGATTCTTCACTAGCTGTAGCAGCATTAGTCTGAAGGTTGAGCTCACAAAAAGGTACATAACATTTAGAGGAAATCAATTTTATTAAATATAAACAAAAGAGGTTACAAAGTTATAGCTAATGCACAAATAGAGGTGCCTGTAGATTTCTATGAAAATAGAAACAATGTTTGTATATTTACACAGCTGTGAAGATGATGAACACATTTATCAAAAATGGTCACATTATAGTTGTAGAAAGGTCAACAGAAGTCTTCAATCTCCTGCTCCAACTCCTGATCAAATAAAAAAGACCAGAGAAGCACATCTGATTAGGAACATTACAGTAAAGCAAAAAATAACAATCTACTGTGTCAAAAACATGAAATATACATCTAATACTAAATAACACTGGCAATATTCCACATTAAAGGGGGCCTGTCATATGCATATATGTGTATAAATATATAAGTATATATGTATGTATGTATGTATGTATGTGTGTGTGTGTGTGTGTGTGTGTGTGTGTGTGTGTGTGTGTATTACAATGTTGGATGTCCATATTAAACATTAAGCGGTGGTGTTCACAAACACTGTGTGAGCCACAACTTAGCAAAGTTCTGGATGTTTGGCGAATCAGAAGAAAGTGGGCTTTAAAGACACCTGAGCTAATATGCCTGATTAAATCAAAGGCTTGACTGAGGGATCATGCAAAGCTGCTCTAGTGGAGTCCCAAAATAAAAATATAGAGCTGGAAATAAGCATAATTGGTCTCCTTTAAGGCTACATGTAATTATCATTATCCTACACTTCTCTTGGACAACATTGCTACAATAAAATATGAAAACTGAATATCTTAGGTTTTCTTCAGTGGAGACTTTTTACCACATCATAACAGTTCCAGGACACTATTGTTGTTCACACACAGGTTCACTGAGAGCCATTGTTAAGATTATTACTTCACCCCTGTGCGTTTCCTCCTATGACAAGTCAGAATATCTACAGTGAAAAAAATGCTACATCTGCTCATCAGTACAGTCAAGTACAAACCTGTATTAGTGCTGTTTTGTTGAAGTCTCGTCTGTGTCTATAAATGCTCTGGCAGAGCAGTGCATAGAGTTTCTCCAGCTTGTAGACCTCGTAGCCCTCAGTCTTGGTCACCACTCTCTGCAGCAGCTCCTGATGAAACGAAGAAAGGACAGAAAGAGGAATGACATGCAGAAGACATTTTTTAGCAAACTCAATATACAAGGAGCATAGTACAGAAAGAGGATTGACAAAAAAAAGTCATCTGCTTTTTAGGGCTACTATAACACAAGTCAAGATGCAGAAACCCAGATGGACGGGTAACTATAAGACTGTAGAATAAGCCAGCATGTATCCCAGCATGTATCCCACACCTTTAATTTGTCTCTGTCCACCACCAGAGGAGGAATTTTCTGGTCCAGTATCTGCAGAGCTTTGTCCACATCAATCATCTGCTGCTGCAACACAGCATTCTTTAGAGCCCGAGTCATTCGCCTCACACTCCGCTCTGAGACACAAAACACATGCACCCAAATATTAAGATCACTGTAATAGATGACAGACTGCTCACACATTGGCTCTGAGGCACAAAGCATAAAGAAACACTTAGGCTGCACCTTTCTATCTCTAGAAACACTACACTAGTGATTTTCTTTCATGAGTGATTAAGTGGATTGACGGTCAGCAATCCTCTTCATATATTCTTTGCCAAACTCTGACTGTGAGACAGTACTGATATCCAACCTGTGTTAGTATCCTCATCTCCTCTGACAGCTGCAGAGGCATCTGTGGTTGAGGTTTCAGTCGCTTCCACCTCCATTCGCTCAGCATGGCTCTTCGGCTCTGCTTCCTCTGCTGTGGCTACTTTGTTGTTCCTGTCAATTGCCAGTCTTCCAGTTTGACATTTCACAATTTCAGTTTCTGTCAGCTTTTGTCCGTGGGTATCTCCCCCTGTGTCAGTGTGGCTGTCTTTGTTAGTGTTCTCTGAAATGGTTTCACTGTTCTCATTTCCTCCCTCTGTCATCGCTATGTTTCCTTCCGACTGTCCTGGTTCATCTGTGACAGATTTATCCACCTTTTCTTTTTCATTCTGCGTAAGGTCGTCATTTTCTGTTTTTTCGCTTTCACACAGGATAACCTTGTCTTCAGCAGCTTGACTCCCCTCCTCTATTCCCTTCTCCTCCTGTTCCCTCTCAGTGGGCCCTGAACCACCTTCCTGAGCTTCTGCAGGCCCTGATTCTACATCAACCTCCATCTGATCCTCCTCTCCACCAGTCCCCTCATCACGCTCTGCTCCTGTTTCCTTCTCAGCCTCCTCTTCGTCATCTCCATCTTCCTCATCCTCATCAGAGTCCAACTCTCTGGATACATGAGGAGAGGAGGAAGACTTCTTCTTTGCAAGTAAGCCAGCAGACCAGCGACTCTTCCGCCTTTTCTTCCTATGGGCTGGGGGAACAAAAGGAGATAAAGATTTATTTGTTATAGTTCTTTTATGTTACTTATTTGTTTGTTTTTTGTAATCTAAAGTAGTTTTTACCTGTGTTTTTGGGTGTTGTAACAGTAGAGGCACTTGTATTGGGGCAAACGGCAGCTGTGGCTACAGCCTGATGTCTTTGTGGGGTCATGTCAGTGATCTTGGCCTCGGCTGGAGGTTTGTGCTGTTTGGGAAGGACATGGTAAAAGGAGGGAGCAAACCTGGCAGTGGAGCAACCTGAGGTAGACAAAAAACAGAAAGCACACTGCTTTTTTCTCCACCTTTGCACTTCTGTGAAACTACTTTTGTTCACCTAAACTGAAAGGTCTGGTTTAAGTGTATGCAACTGCGCAGTCTTGATTCAAATCACAACCAAATTGTACTTTGAGGGACAATACTGAGAGAAGTACAAATGTACATGACAAAATTAAATATGGTAGTATGAAAATAAAAGCATAAATGTTGTCTAAGGTACTTTGTAAGAGGTTTTCAACGTTAGCCGCTACATATTTGTCAGAGTCAAGTCAGTCCAAGGGTAACTAAAATTATCTACACTGGTTAATATTTAAAACTAGGCTCACACAGAATGTCAGAGTTAAAATTAGAGGCTAGGACAAAGTTAATCATGAGATTTTCTACTATCACACACAGACACACAGAGCATCTACCTCGTGTGCTGCGCGACGCTTTGATGTCCTCACAAATCTTCTCAAAATCTTCATCCAGCTCATCTGTAATGATGGCATGGACAGTGTCCTTCAATGCACATGCTCTGTGGCGGATCTGACGGTCTGGAGGAAACACACACAGACACACACATAGACACACACACAGAGTTTAGTGTTTCATTCATCATCAGAGACTATATATAGATATAACAGAAATTAATTAGTACATTCTGCATGAGTTTGATTTACACAGTAGTGTTCTTTGTACCTGAGGGGTCTCTGTCTGGGTTGTATTCAAGGGCATTCTGCCAAATGAGATCCACATCTTGCAGGAACTCTTTCACTGTCCTGTACTGATGGAGATCTATCTTGGAGAGAACTGTTGACAGGTCCATGGGCTTCTTGATCACCTCAGCGTAATCTGGAACCTGACACACAAAGAGACTGTTGTGAATACGACCATAAAGAAAGGAATCTAACTTAACATGGGAGTTCAGTGTATACAGTGGGGTCCAAAAGTCTGAAACAACTTTACTTATTCTCTAACAGAATAAGTGTCAGCAGCTCACTGGGTTGCAGATAAGCCATTTATTTACCATTTTAACATAACTATATGTAGGATTTAAAAATGTCTGACTTCGGTGCCACCCAGGGGTACTATCAAAAAAAAAAAAACTGTGGCAAACAGCAGTGTAAGCCACCAAAGATGGTCAAGTCATCTCTCCACTCAGTGGAGATGCTGGAAACAGGTATTAAAAGAAGATAGACCACCATAGAGTAAAACAACACTGAACAGCAACCTACTTCCTGGCCTAACGGGATACAGTGCAAAACACAGATATCACAACTTGGCCATTAGTAAATGAGCTTCAAATAAGGCAACTGATTAGGAGAGAATAGAATTTAATTACAGCTACCTCATCTAAATCCACAGGCTTTGTAAAAGCCTTGAAGCGTTTATCTTGGGACAGTCGGTTGGTGACATCACGCAGGAAGAGGCGGAGCTCCCTGAGGGTGTTTTCCTCCTGCCCCTCCAATTTTTGGGTCTCTTCTATTGTCAGCTGACGTGGAGGAGGTGGAGGGGCGACAGGGAGCGCCTCCAACACATGTAGCACTGAGAAGAGGGTTGACAGACACAAATGCACTCAAACCTCATACACTTCATAGACAATGCATTTTATCAGTAGTTTTAAATTAACACTCTGCACTATGCCCTGAAATATGCTGCATTTTTTGCTCTATGACCCCTCTCCTCATCCAGAATTAAACTTTACAAGTTTAATGCCCATTCCATAATTTTCATTATACAATTGAACCCCTGTGGTTTTCAAGGATGTTTCAGCAATGTTATGTTTTTCTGAACACATTACCTGAGATTAGAAAAGCACCAAAGCCCATGTCAATCACATACTACACAAAGCTAACTTAGATATGTAGTTTGTTACCAAATTCATGTATTTCTCACCAGCTTTCTTTTTTGAGGCAGGGGCCTTGGCAGCCTGGTTTAGGATCAGGTCCTCAAAGAAGTTTGTTCTCTCTCTGCTGGTGGGGACCTGGATGTGGAAAACCTCCCCGTACTCCACGCGAAACAATTCTTGAACCTGAGCCAAGAAAGTGAGGGATGAGGGAAGACATTTTTGTAGAGTTTTTGTCTACATTTCAGAAAATCCTTCTACATTGTGCTTTGACATCTTATTTTCACTCCACAGCAAGTCAATATTGTATCACTCTTCTTTTGATACCTCCATACTGAGTTGGTTGTATTGCAGGTTGCAGGTGGCCAGCAGCAGTATAGGAGAGAAGGCAGGGATCGAGCTAAGCAGGCTGAGGAAGGTTGCTCTTAAGGCAGGACCCACTGTTTCCCACCACTGTCCAATGTGAGGGATGTAGAGGATACTGGGAGCTGTCCGTTTGGCTTCAACAAAAATCTGCAGAACATATGACGAAGAAACACTAATATATGGTATGCTTTACAAAAACTGGAAGTTAATCTACAGATAAACATACAGAACAGGGGCACTTTCACAGAACACGATACTGGAACTGGGGCTAGCTAGTTAGCCAATTTAGCTAACTTCAGTAGAAGAAAAGCAGTGATAGAAGAAGAAGAAAAACGAACTAAAGCTAACGTTGCTTTCCACTGCTGGAGACAGTGGAAACGTGCAACGTTTCTTCTACACTGGTGTGAGCAGGTAAACCGATGTTAATGCTACAGTTGGCTCTGTAACAATAGCAAAATGTACAAACAGCTCATTTAAACCCTCGCTCAAAAGTGAGGATTTGTTTCCTTTTCTTCTCTTTAAATTGCTGAACACCTTTGGGTTATTTTATGATTAGAAAAATAAGCAATTTCAAGAGATCACTTTGGTAATGTCTACTATTTGTCTGTAGTACATATTTATCCCCACTGTCCATGATGTAATGAGGTGGGGCCCATGAACTACAGTCTCTGTGGCAGCCATTTTGGCCAGTGAGGTCCATTGTAAAGAACACACTGAATTTGACAAGGCTGCAAGAATAAAGAGCCCCTCTAGGCTACATCAGTTCTGTGTGAGGGCAGTATTTATGGATCTGTTTAAATGTAAATGACCCAACTCAAAGGCATCTCATGAAATCTTATTTGTTGTGAAATATCTACATGAATATGTCATTTACCTGAGCACAAGTCTCTTCTGGTGCAGTTGCACTGGCTCCAAACAGCATGGCCATGTCCAGGGTGTACACAGTGAATTTCTCCAGAGCATGGAGGACAGCAGGGGCCAGGTGGGAGCTCTGACCGGAGCCTGGTCTGCCCTCCAACAGCAGTCTTGGACGGTAGGATGTCGGCTGGCTTAGCACACTCCTACACAAGGAGAGATGACAGAGACTGAGATAGGTGAAATAGTGAGGATGTTCAGACTTATTTTCACTGAGGTTTTCAAGGGCTCATTAAGTTGCTTAAATTATGTTTTCAAAGCAAAGTAAAGATAAAGGGAACAGAGGGAAGACAAGTACAACACACAAAACTAAAAGTCTAAACTCCATAGATATAGTCGTAAACAAAATGTTTTCTGGGAAAATTCCACATTTAGTTTATTTTTATTTTCTAAAGGGAAAGAAGTAAATACTCATTAAAACAAGCTTTTTTTCACATGTTAACAGTTCACCATTATGTTTTATGAACTCAAAAATAGAAAAGTTAAGGCATCCTTCTAAGTTGGAACTTAGAAACCCCCCATTTGGCAGATATCATAGCTTGCAAACACTTTTATCAACTCAGGAATACTCATCAGCTGGCGAATCCTACTGACAATACTTGACTTGGCGTCCAAGTCCTACTGAGTTAATTTAGGCCTAATGAGTTAATGAAGTTCTAAGTGTTTTACAAGTGGTAGGGTCTCCAAAGTTTCAAGTTCATGAAATAAAAAGTAACAGTGCATTAATATTTGAAAGTCACATTTTGATGTCTCTTTAGACACAGTGAGTAAAAAAATAAACCTGCAGCATAAAATTCTTCTCTGAATAACGGCTAACCCACCTGTTGAGGTTGAGGAGTCCATTAGCAGCAGGTGTTTTGAGTTTAGAGTGAGGGGTCTGTACGTTGGAGCAGATCTCCGAGTCCTCATCCTCACTGAACATCAGGTCATCCTCAGACACACCACAGGCCACATCTGGAAATGAACACACAAGCACAAACACACACTACAGCAGTTATTCCAAGTGGCCGACTGATGCTCCAAAAGAGGTTGGCAAATGAACAATCAATCTAGATGTTATCTATTCTATAATTTCTTATGGACACAGGAAATTACTTAAAATTAAATAAAAGAATGCACGACCATGAACAGAACACAAGGGCCAGAATAAATTAATGCAAAACAGAGCAAGAGAAGAGGACGAGCAGGACTGTACCATGTTCTCTCTTCCTCTTTAAGCCCTGCTCAGCATGCGGGAACACTCTGCTGACTGTGTGGAGGATGTTCTGCAGGGCGGAACTCAGCAGAGGACGGATGGCAGGAATCAAGGCCTTGGCTGGTGACACTACCGCCCTAAAAATCACAATTGGCATCATATTTACTGAATGACAGAGTAGTGTTTACACTAAAAAAAGGGAGACAGCCGCAAAATACACTACCTCTGCGCAGCTGGCACCATCTTGGACATGGCTGACATAAAGTCTTTGTTTGTGATGGCAATAGAGTTGACATCAAGTACAAGTTTCTGTGATGAGGAGTAGATTTGTGGGTAGCGACGTCGCAGTGCACACAGGGCAGCTTCTGAACACACTGCCTTGATGTCTGCTCCACAATAACCTGCCAAGTAAAGACACAGCTTATTGTTAAGGGCCACTGAAACCAGCAGACAAACTTTAATCTGTAGTCCTGATAGTACAAAACTTTGTGCAAGTTTCCCCTGTAGAGATTCATGGATGGACTTGGAAGGATTTTGGTTGTGAGACACAGACTTTGTCTTGGGCTCATTCTAGGATAATTTCACATAAATGCACTTAAAAAGAATAAAAACTACTATTTTTGTTGTTATACCAAGTTGGAGAAGTTTAGCAAGATGTGTAATTTTTTCAAGCAGTTGGGAACCACTATGCAAACATACCAACACATTTATCTGCCAATTCCTCCAGAAAAGTGTCAGAGGGTCGAGGAGTCCACTGTCTGGTGTGGATCTTCAGAATGTCCTTTCTAGCCTGCAATAAAAATGAAATCACAGCATTTCAAGACCAGAAGCAAAAGTCTGCAAGATAAAAACTAAAAACCATTATCCCCTTGTCCCAAAATCATTTGAGAATGTGCTCAGAGTTGCTTTTCTTTTTCTACAACCTAAAGATGCTGCTCATTTTAAAATATGTAATAGAATAAACACCCACCAGCAAAGTAATAAAACCAATGATGGTACATTTCACATGACTATTTGAACTAAGACAAATCTAAGAATCAGGAGATCCTAAAGAACCAAGTTTTTATCTCAAAAAGTTTCCATGCATTCAGAAAACCGAAAAAAAATCACCTCCTATACATGAACAGGAGTGATAGGTGCAAACTACACAGAAATTACATTACTCCACATCATACGTGTCTGCTGATTTTTGAAAGTTCATTACGATTTAACAACAACCTACATGTAAAATGTTTTATTATAGCTTCTAACCAGTAAAGGGTATGTAGAGTTTCTCACCTCTCTGTCAGGCAGGCCAAAGAGAAACTCTCTGTCAAAGCGTCCTGGTCTTCTCAGAGCTGGGTCGATGGAGTCCAGTCTGTTTGTGGCTCCTATCACAACAACCTCGCCTCTACCATCTAATCCATCCATCAGAGCCAGGAGGGTCGACACAATGGAACTATACAGAAAGAGTAAGGCTCAGATTACCATCTGACTCTTGGTCAACTGAAGATGCTGGATTGTAGTGACGACTATATCAAAGTCATAGATTTAGTTGCAACAGAAAATGTAACAGAAAATGTCTTCTTCCAAGGACAGCAGCTTGATGCTGTCCTCAAAAGTGAGGATTTGTTTGCTTTTCTCTTATTCACATTGCTGACCACCTTTGGGTTATTTTACTGATGATCAGAAAAGTAAGCAATTTCAAGAGATCACTTTGGTAATGTCTGATATTTGTCTGTAGTACATATTTATCCCCACTGTCCATGATGTAAGGAGGTGGGGCCCATGAACTACAGTCTCTGTGGCAGCCATTTTGGCCAGTGAGGTCCACTGTAAAGAACACACTGAATTTGACAAGGCTGCAAGAATAAAGAGTACCTCTGGGCTACATCAGTTCTGTGTGAGGGCAGAATTTATGGATCATAGGTCTATTTAAATGTAAATGACTCAACAGCGTGTCCATGTCCACAGTGTTGATGCTAACACTGGCTATGTAGCAATAGCCAAAACCTACATATATCATGGACAGCATAAAGTAAGGAGCACAGCTGACCTGTGGATCTGGTCTTGACGGCTGGACCTGACTGGGGCCAAACCATCAATCTCATCGAAGAAGATGATGGATGGACGCATTTGGTATGCCTACAAACAATTCATTAAGAATTCAATCAGTCACAGATTGCCTTATCTTCTGACCTGATACTTAATAATAATGTACAGGCCTTAACTTAAATAATTCTAATCTACAGGTTATTGTATCAAAATATAGTGAGTTAGCTTTGTAAAAATATGTTCTCTCTTTGTTGGTAGTTTTATCTTTGTTAAAAACAGGACACTAATAAAGTTTTCAAGAAAGGAATAAATCTCAATCTGTCCCAAAAACCATCCCTGAAAGTCTTAGTATGTTGTACATTGAAGAACAGTTTGATTTACCTGGTCAAACAGCAGGCGTAGCTGTCTCTCAGATTCTCCCACCCACTTACTGAGGCAGTCAGCTCCTTTTCTCATGAAGAATGACACCTTTCTTTCCCCCTGACTGCACTCGTTGGCCAGGGCTCTGGCTACAAGGGTTTTCCCTGTGCCTGGTGGACCATAAAACAGACAGCCCCTAAGGACAAAAGAAAACATGACAAGGAGCAATAATGGGGATTTCATTAGGATTTAATTGGCATTAAAACCCAACCGAAGCCTGAGGCAGCAGCAGACTGAGAACAGAAAGGACACGCAAAGAAGAAAGAAAAGCAGGAGACAGAGTGAGAGAAAGGCACAGAAATAGTGGAAAAGTTGAATATACGGCAGTAAACACATGTTGTAGACAACACTCCACTTCACCAACCCAGTTTGACACCACTTGTAGATTCTCAACCTATGGGAACACTGTATATGCAAGCAAGCGTGCCACTTTCACTCGTTCAAACACACACATTGTTTACCTGGGTGGCTGTATTTTGAACCTTTCAAAGACTTCTGGGTAGAGGAGAGGGAACACCACCATCTCCTTCAACGCTGAGATGTGTCTACTCAAACCTCCAATGCTGTCAAAGCACACCTGGATCACAAAATAATTTTGTTTTCTCATATTCTTCAAAAATGTAACAGTATTTTTTAAAGATGTGAAAAGTCTTGTTTTATGTTTTTTCAGAGTGCCACTTCAAAAACATAATCAGGGTAATCTTATGTTTGAATCAATATAGCAGTGTGTATGGCCCCTGTTTAGTCAGACTGCTTTCGCCGTATCCTCTTACCGTCCTGTCTATGTGCATGGGGTCCACATCAGCGAGGCTGGCTCCAATCTTCATCCTGTCCTTGTGGATTCCCAGCAGGTCTTCTTTCACAAGGTTCATAGGTAGACATCTGCATGAAAAACACAAATATCACAATATTTCTTAACAGATTTTTCTTGGAGACACATTTGTAAGTGTATCCTGTCTTATCCCCTTTACACTGCAGGCAATCAAAAGATCAATTAATGAACTAGAGACATAAAACTTGCTTTGTTTGTCTTTGTGGTCCACCCACATGCTGAAGAACATTGCTGTTGTCTACTTGTAATTGTGCTGTATGACGGCTGCTGCTGCTGCTCTCACCTGTTGACTGACCTGCTCCTGTTCTTACTCCTCCTTCTCTGGAATTTCTCATCGTCTGAAGATGAGGAGGTGGAGTCGCTGCTGTGTATGGCATGTCTCCTTCTGCAAGGGCAAAGGTTGCAAAAACAGTTGATCGTAAACAAAGAGCTCCAGCAACATCAAGGTATGTCACTCTCTACAACACAAGAATTAATGCTGTTAAGTGACAACCAACACTAACTTGAACTGGAACACAAAAATTCTGACAAACAAAAATACACAACACCATTACCACCCACTAATAAGAAAGTATTCACATACACAAACACATTGCAGATGTAAAGGTGAAAATCCATGAATTTAGAAAAAAATGCAAGGCAAAAGTATTTGATTATGCATTATGTGCAACAACAACATAGGGGTGACTCATCCAGCCAGTTTAAATGACACCATCACCATGCATGAAATCTGACCACAACGACACACATGGAGGGCTTGTCTTACAGAATTCACTTTAAAGACCAAGTAATAAATAAAGTACGCAAAACTCGTGGTTCCAAAGGCAAGGGATGCTTTGTGATAAGATGCACATAAAATACTGGCTAATAGAGACTCAACCTTCAAAACAATGGATCTTTCTTTGTTTAAACAAAAGCATAAAAATAAAAAAGTTTGGGCGAAATGTGGTTCAACGACTCAATACTTAAACCATACTGCCACCCGAATGTGCCACGCCTACCGACAACCATAGTGCTAGCAGAGACAGACAGCACCTCAAAGACACACTACAGACTAACCATAAACACTGACAAAGACTAATAGTGAGGGTCTTACCTCTCAGAACTACTCCTGAGGGTGGGATGAATCAGAAAAGAAGAGGAAAAAAGAGGATTTTGGAATGGATTTTTAAATGTGATAATGCAGGCGTGTGTGAGTGTATGAGCTATGAGTAAGTAATACAATGTAATAGCTGTCACACTGTGAAGAAGCGATTTATTAAAAGGCTCCATCTTCCAGGAAAAGCTTTGATAAACCTGAGTGAGAAAAGTGAAAAAGCATCTGTTCCAATGTTATAACTACAGTTTATCCTGGCTGCATTAGTAATAAACTAGTATTTGTATTACATACAAATGTAAGACTGATTATAGGTGTGATCCTGTTCTGCTACTGTACGAGTCAGACCACTTTTGCCGATTGGTACAGTAAATTGGAAGATTATTTAATACATTATAAATCTGACCATTGAGTGTTAGTGAGAAAACAGATTGCAGATGTTTTGTTTCTCAGTTATAGAGTAATGTGTCGTGACTAAGCAGTCATACTAACCGGCTGGTTCTCCTCCTGTTGTATGGGCTCCTGGGGGCCGTGGAGCTGAATCTGAACCTTCGTCTGGTAGGAGATGAGTGGTCCTTGAAGTACATGCTGCGTTTCCTTGGCTCTCTAGGTTCTGACAAAACATTTACAAACCTCAAACTGTGTCAAAGTAATGCAAGCAGAAATTGTGATTAATTGACCTTAAAGAAAACACTGGGGATTTCCTGCATTGTGTCTCTTCATAACTAATGACACCTTCTAAACAAGGTTTACAAAAAGGTACAGAGATCTCATGTTTTTATAGCAATCAGCTTCTTGTGGTCAACACCAGCACAGATTTGCAGGGCAAGAAACTGTAGCCCTATCCCTTAAAATTTAAGGCTGTAGTCAACCAAAGAAAATCTTGGTCGGCTTAAATTATACCTATTCTTCAGCGTAGAGTAGGTCATACCTAGTCAATTCGTCGTAGGGAAAAAAACCTGCATGTGTTCTCTAGATTAACTGAACTGTCCACAGTGCCCCGAGTGCATTCTACCTGGTATCACTATTCGCCTAAATGAATTATAAAAAACATAAAAGCTAGTATTTGCAGAATGACATACTGAAATATGCCAATTCTGTTACAGTTAGGTATATAAATATTTAGACAGGGACACAATTTTCATAATTTTGCCTCTAGATCTAGACAAAAATATTGCATTAACCATTTAGGAATGTGAAATAATAAGTAAAATAATCGATGTGGCACTTCTCTCCTTATTAGTAACACACGTGATTGTAAGACCAATGAGAATTTGGTCGGACAAGAGCATATCAACTAACCAATTGACCAGGAGACTATAGCCCAAATTAATATTAAATTACATTTTTTAGCATTTATGCATTATCAGATTTCAGTAACAGAACTGTCTCCAAAAGGACTCATGTGATTTCTGAGTCTAAAATTAAGCTAAAATTGGAGTATTTATTACAAGTGTTTCAACCCTTTCACATGCTGACACATCTACCATCTAAACAACATCAATCAATAGTTTTGAAAAGAAGCAGTACCATCCTGCGGGGCCTGGTAACGAACCACTGCCTTTCGCTGTCTGAAGTCATAGCGCCTCTGGTTTTCTTCTTCTTCATCCTCATCCTCACCATCCTCCTCATCATCATCATCTTCCTCCTCCTCCTCATGTTCTCTGTCTTCCTCCTCTTCTTCATCGTGATCATCCTCATCCCCTCCTGTGAAAAAGAAAAAAGAAAAGAATTCATAACATAAACTACCGCTGCTCCCTAAATCTACAGACAAAATTTATGGTACTTTTTATAATTATTATTATTATTAGTTTCACAATGAGGTTCTTGCAGTTTTGCACTTCAGAACAGAATTTCCAACTCATCCTGTAGCTGACTACTTCCTAGTGTCTGTCTAAAATAGAGCCACTAGACAGCCGTAACAGCACTAAGCTCAACTAAGGACGCACTGGAGAGCTGGTGCGAAGATCAAATCATTGCCACTGCCTGAAAATCAAATCAGCTTTGCAAATTTACAAAACATTATTCAAAATATCTGGCTAATTACAATTTTTAAACAATATATAAATTCTGTTTTGGATTACATTATAAGGAGATAGCCCATAGACCTTAAGATGAAAACCCACCAGTGTATGCAGGTGTTTCCCATGTCTTTGAGAGCCTCCATGTATAAAACTAAACAAAGTATCTGCAAAACTGAATGGCATGCTTTGTTTCTAACAGCTATGTACATTATGTTGTTACTAAACTTAATCCATCTCACCTTGGTTCTCCTTAGTGTCTTTATTCTCCACATTCGTCCTCACAGACCTTAGCATCCGGCCCCTGGTGTAAACACCCAGCTGCTCAGGGCAAACAGGTCAAATGCTTATTTACTCACTGCTTTGATTTTTTTCAGTTTGTCAGCTTGAAAATCAAAGTGCAATGTTTGCTGATTAGGGTTTTACCTCTTCTTTAGTGTCTCTATCTCTGCTCCTCAGTCTGCGTCTCATCTTCTTCATGTCATCCATCTTCTGGAGGACAGCTTCAGCAGTGCTAAGGTTAAATTAAAGACAAAACTTTTCTCGAAGTTCATCATGAAATTAACAAGTCATTAGTTTCAAACTGAGCTCCAAAGTTGTTTGTGTATGTGTCTTCAATACTTGAGGTGGTGCTGCAGCTTTATATTCAACAGAACCAGTGGGGGAGGTAGAAACCGAAAGAAACTGGAGTAAATGTTGCTGAACTCACTTGGTGATGAGGCGGTCGTAGAGCACTGACTGGTTGCGGGAATCCAGCTTGTATCTGGTGATTCGGGAGCTACGTCGCACTGAGCGATCCTCCTCTTCCTCCTCCTCCTCCACTACTTCTCGGCTCTGTAGGTTAAAGCGGCTCCTCCTGGGAGTGGACTCCACTTCTTCTGGAACATCTGAGGCACCAACAGAAGTGCTGTTTGTTAGCCTCTTAGCAGTGTAGACCCTCCTAAAACAACTTTCTTGTGCAATATAATCTAAGCAATCTAAGTGCTCTATGGAAAAACACTGTAGCGGACTGTACCTGCTTGCTGCTTGCCACTGGATGCTTTTCCTTCTCTCTGTAGCCTGGACGATTTCCTGAAGACAGAAAGAACATATTGCATTAAAAATTAGTTCCTTGTGTCATGTCATTGCATTGTGTGTTTGCCATATTTAGTAAAAAACACGAAGTATTAGGTTTTTTTTATTTTTTTTCACAAATATCTGTTGCACATTTAACACATTACGAACCTAAATGTTTGCCTTTGCAACAGAGCCCCGGCAATGGCCAAGAGCCATATTTAGTTTGTGACCAGTTTTCCACATTTAATCCCTAACCTGCAAATCTACAGGTAGGGGAAAGTTGGCTAAATATTGACACTAATAATCAAATAGTAATCAAGGTGAGTGGATCTGTATTACCTGGTGCAGAAGCCTCCAGCCTTGTCTTCATTCACAGGCGAACTGGTCTGTGGCTCCATGTTGGCAAAGGAGACCTCTAGTTTAACTCTCTGTCCTCTGGTCCTCAGAGAGTGATGGAGACCACTTTCCTCATCCTGCTTCATTTCAGCATGTCCCTGGAACAGTCAAATTACAAGTTTATCATTTACAATATATATAGTTCCCATTTCCAAGAATTCAAGTTAATTGTGGGCTGGGGTGAAGAATAATTACTTGATTAACTTCTGGTTCTGTGCAAAACTGACATGGGATACACATCTAGAAATCAGCTGCCACTATGACTCTCTACTTTGCAGTAACCAGTAGGAGTGTGAAGCAAACAGAGTTTGTCATTATTTACATGTAACATTATCCATAATCCCATTCATTTCTATTCATTTGCTTCAGCTTTATTTGAAACTTTTTCCAATTTGCAAATATCTTAGTGCACTGTATTCACCGAACCATCTGCCTTATGGGTTCGCCTGCTGACCACTGTATCAGCAGGCACTTTGATGAACTTCTTTGAATGTATAGAGGAGGTTTTGTTTTTGTATTGGAACTAGGTCCTAAGAGTTAAACACCACTGTACAGAAAACCGTTTCACTCCGGGAATACACTTTTAAAAAGTAGTTTATGATAAACGTTACTTAACATCAATGTCAAGTATATGTGTACAGACAAAATAAAACATGTTTTTAAAACTGGGGTCAAAGTTAAGAAAGCTGTAGTGGAGTATGTTTTACAAAATAGTGTCTCTGAGAAAAACTTGGTTACAGTATATCAAGCACATTTATTAGTAACAGAGGAGTCTGAGATAAGCTTTAAAGAATGAATGAATGAATGAGTTCATGAAAAAATGGATTGTAGATTACTCACCCCCTCCCCCAAATCAATCACATGCAACACACCCCCTTGCTGGGCAATTAACTTCTGACATCTGGGAAGTATACTTGACAACCTGGTCTTGTAACCTATAGCACTGTTTTATGACCATGGCACATACCACTGAACAAAACATTATAACAGATTGTTCACTGGCTGTATAATTTGGACTATGGAGTTTATAAATGGCCGTTACGTTTAAAATAATAAATGTGCAATAGACATGCGAGTTTCAGTAAAACGTTAAGAGACTTGGGGTGTTCATTCAGATAATTTGGCAGTAGCCTAACTAAGTGTCTAGCTGTCAATGTAGCTAGTTAGCTTAGCACGCTAGCAAAACTAGCACAGTAAAGTTACGTTTATAAATAATTTAACCACCTAACAAATGGTGATCTATCTATGTAACCAGCCGTGTACGAGAGTATTCTCACATTCGCCGTGTTATTTTCGCTGCTGCTGAAGCTGTCATCCAGGGCCCGAGAGGACCGGGTCAACCGGGCGGACTTTCTCTGCGACGCGGGAAGCAACGACAGAAACTCGGAGCTTGTGTCCAACTCAATCGACCTCCTCTTCGGAGTTGCCACCGGATCAGCGCCGACAGTGCCGCTGCTGCGTAGTATCACCATCTTGACTCCAAACCGAGCTTATACCAGCACCAACGACGGATAATCAGCCACTATTCTGCCTTAAAAAGTCTAACGCTCACAGAACCGCCAACATAGTACAATAACGGTAAATATCCGCCAGCTGACACACACACTACTATCTCCTCACTAAACCCTTGATTTCTGGCGCCATAAACGTCATCGGAGGTTATGAGGTAGATATCCATGAGCTGCCGCCAGGAAAAATAGATCTCTTGGAAAATTGTACATGAAGTGAAATTATCAAATTGATTTTATTTTCATCACATTAACGATGCAGAATATTTTCGCGATCACTGTTGTTGTCGTAATCACATCAGTCATAGTATTATTTTAAATCTAACATAAGCGGAGCGATACGTATACAATTTGAAAAGGTGTTCCAGTTGAAGTTAGAGCGCGCTCTGCTCCAAACTGTGCACTAGCGCGCGCTCATTATGTACACAAACCATGTACTGACAGCACATTCATACATTCTCCATTTTAATCAATAAAATATCTTTAACGTTCCATTTAAAAAATATATATATAATCATTTAATACAAGGAGTCAAACTGGAATCATTATCTTTTATTTGAACGTGACAGATTACAGAAGAGAAAATACAAACTCTAGAATTGTTTCTAGCCTGAAAAAAAAGTACATTTTGTAAAACTGCTGTACAGGCAACCAGATCCTGACTGCAAATTCTCAAAATTTTCCATTGTATCCTTCCTACTTGCTCCCTTATGTTTATTCTCCTTCCTAGTGTGTTAGAGTGACACTGATTAATTGTAGTTGGGAGATTTAGGGGGATGTGTCAATGCTCAGGGTGAATAACTCACCAGTCAGATGTGAGGCCAAGGCCTTGTCTAATGGCCTCTTAATAGGTGTTAGCCTTGACATCATTTGAATTAGTTTTTTGTGCCAGAGGTCATTTGTCACATTTGGTGACAAGCAATCAAATTTTGAATGAATACATAATGCAGTACTTGATTTGTAAACCAATAGTATTGCTGTTGCAACAGTAATGAGAAAGAAGAAAACTGAAGGATTCAATGGAAGACTTGAGACTTCACTCATCAGAGCCCACATTCCTTTTCATATGCACAGTAGCCAACGGTCACATTTCACAGTAAAAGGGCATGTGCTTAACAACAAAGCCAATTAGTCATAAGTCTGGCATCTCACAGCCACTGATGGGGTTTAGTCAATGTAGTTGTGAGTGTCAGTTACATTAGCTGTAAACACACAAAGGCTGTGCTCAAAAAGCTCTTTAAGTAAATTGGTCTAGGTATCATGTCACATTAATAATCATGAATATAGTAATGATGTGTCCCCACCCTCATGTTTTCAGGGCAGAAAACATGAAAAACTGTGGTTTACAGAAATGTGTCATGAGACTGTTGGCTACTGTGCTGCTGCCTTTGTCTTGAAATGTGGCCGAAAGCCCTGTCACCAGGCAGGGTGTGATCACGCAATGGCAGCCAGGTAGTCTTTCACCTCTGCTGGGGTGAGTCTTTTGAAGCCGGCCTCATTGCAGATCCCCACCTCAATGTTCTCCTCTGTCATCTGACCCTCGAAACTCTCCTTTAAACACAGAGACAGAAGAGTGTAAATGACTGATAATAAAAAGGAAAAACTGTGTAACCAAAGAGTCCAATACTCTGCGTATTTTTTATAATCAACAATATACCTTCAATGTCAAGATGGCTGTGTGGATGGCATCTTCCAATTCCAGATCATTGTTATACCTGGAGAAGGAAAAGAAAGAGTTCATCTACCAATCTGTGCAGTGTGCCTCAAACTGAGTCCATATTATGATAATCCACATCTGTACGTTTGTGGTTACAACATAATTTTCATTCTTCAAAAAAAATGCCTTTAATTGTAAACTCATACCTTTTCTCAAGGAATGTTTTTCCATTAACATAGTTCTTTCCCATTGCTGTGGCTTTCCATGCAAAATATGCACCCTGCCAATCAAAAAGAAGAAAGAAACCCTTTAGGTCAGCAAGGAAGTTCTACCTCTGTCATACAGACTATTTAAAATGACTGCAGGCTGAGAGTGAGTGTGTAAGGGTTGAGCACATTTCAATCTGACAAGATCTGCATAATAAAGAGTATAACTAACAGGTTTTGGGGAAGATAAAAATGAGTGGTGCATTGTTAAAGTAATTCAGGATGAATCTGCTGTCAAAGACAATAAACAATTAAACTACTATAAAACATTGAGCTGTAAAGAGCTCAGTACCTTAGGACATTTATTGTTTTTCAACAAATATAAAAAAGAGTGAATGAATACAACATACGGAGGGGTCTGACTGGAACAGGTAGGGGTGGTCTTCATCCCATCCAGCTATCAGCAACGATACGCCAAATGGACGCACACCACTGGAGGAAAAAATAAGACAGGTTCAAACTAAGTATTCAGACTGAATACATCTTACCTTTAAAATACAAATGTGATGTGTCTATAAGCATATATGTATTCATATGTCTTAGTTAATACACACCCAGACTGTGTGTACTCCTGCATAACAGAGGCCACTCTCTGGACAAGCTGGCCTGTGGGAATAGGCTCCTGGTAAACCAGGAAGTACTGTTGTGCCAACTTCCGGGCTCGTCGCACTAAAACCCTGCAAGGAGAAGACAACCCATGAAGCTTTTGATATATGTGAGGTCAAGTATTCATAAAAACTCTGTTTGACATCTTCTGGATTTCTCACATACAGAGGCTACAAAGTTGCTGAATGGTGTTTTTTTAATATTTGTTTTTATGTTGTGCCCACATGACATGGGCATGATCCGTTCTCACAACCAAAAAGCATGAAACTGTGACCGTCCCAGCCTTTTCAATACGTATATGTGAACAGCTCATTAAACTTAACTCACCAATACTAAACAAAAAATGATCACCTAAGAGAAATCGCACAAGAAAAACTTTATCCTGGCAGTAATACAAACTAACAACCACATTTGGTTTCTTAAAGTACAAATGTTTTTCCAACAGGTGATTCTAAAATCTTGTGCCGGGGCACCAGATATCAACAGCTGTCTGGAAAGTAGATCATCAATCTAAAAACATCATGGCTTGCTTTGCAAAAATGAAGTACAGCTTGTTGGAGGGTTAAAACATGCCAAACCTCCAATATATCAATTTACAACAGACAGGCTAGGACTATTTTTTCAGCTGCTAGTGAACCGTCTACATGCAGCCTCTTTTCACACTTGTTCCCTCTATTGAATTTAACATTTGGTAGATATTCACATAGATACTTCTTGTCTGAAGTTGGGAAAGAAAGGTAAGGTGCTGGAAATAGTCCCCACCTGTAATCAGGCCCCATGCCACTGTAGACCATGCCTATGTGTTTAGTGATGGGCTCCACTTTATGGACACTCTGCTCATCATACAGAATGGACTTCTGTTTCTTCTCTGTTGCCAGGACAACTCCATTTGAAGCTGAAAATCAAGAATAATATCACAGTTAGTGATTTTACAAATGAAACTGATGCGCAGCCTTTAAGGATGCTGTTGAAAGCTTAGGTTGCTGCACCTGTGTCTGTTAAAATGGCCCACATATTAGGCCAGATAAATGACACATCCTTTACTATTATGAAAAAATACTGCAGACAGAAAAGCAAAACTATAGCATGTATTACTTTACCACACTGTACCAGATTTATCAAAGTAATTTTGTTGTCACACTGCCCTCTGCACTGTGTTTTACACATTTAAGTCAGGAGAAAATACACTAAGCAAGTGACAATAAAGAAACTATCTAATTCATGTGTTCCTGTGTTAACTTACCCTACATTAATGAAAGGCAAGTAAAGACTAAACACTCTTCCAGTGAGAGTCTTGTTGCATCCTCTGATAGCAATCGGACTTTAAATTGATGTGGTCCAACGTCAAACTTAATAAAATCTCTTCTTTCATTTTTCACCCCTTTTATAAACAAGGAAATAATCCTCAAAGACCCGTAACCCAGTTTTGTTCCAAAACCAACAACAGTTCAACATGATCCACTGATTTCCAGGAGCCATTACCTTTGATGCCAACTGAGGGAGCTCCGGCTGCTACAGCTGCCAGGGCATATTCAATCTGGACCAGTTTCCCCGAAGGGCTGCAAGAGGAAACACGGGATGTTGCATTATTATGCTGAAAAGCGGACTAGAAATAAACTTAACTAAATGGACATACAACAACAACAACAACAACTGTAGTTTGAGAACACGGTTTACAATTAACAAGGCGAAACTGAAAGCAAACGCTAGAACAACTGACTCATCTGAGCTAACTTAGCGTTAGCTTAGCTAAAAGTAGTATCTATTATATAAAATCGACCTGCTTCATTCTGTTCAGTTATTGACCCAAAAGTCCAAATATTCAGGGAGTTTTTATTATTGCTATTAGAAAAAGTAAAGGCACTTAACCGTTTCATTTAAAATCCACTTAGCCGCCATGCTAACAGTCAACGTTAGCCGATTCATTACACTACCCGGCAATGACAGTGCATCAACTACAGCGGCTCCCAAAATCTTCTTTTAAAATCAAAACAGAAAACTGCGCCAACATTTTCTCAAACTAGTATACAGTTACAACCACCACAGGGTGCATGAGTAGATGTGTTTTTTTCAATTTCACGATAATTTTAACAAAGTTTACCTAAATGTGGTGAGGGAGAAACTGTAGCCTCGTTCCGCCATCTTGTTCTTCTTCTTCTACGCTGTGTTGGCCGGAGATTTGTAAAGTACCTTCAGAGTGTGTATACTGCCGCCTATCAAGACTGCACACAAACCACCAGCCGAAATGTTATCAGGCTGTACAGATGTTTAGAGACCAGATAGATATAGTGAGTCTCAAATGAGCCAAATCTGAAATGAATCAGTAAAAACGTGAAACTTCTCATTCTAGTATTGATGTGATTTCTGAGATTGAATTTTCGCATGATCTGGACTAAAGATCACACAGTGGCAAATTATTCTGCATATCAGTTATATTGGACCAATACTAGACAATAATGACAACAAGGAATAACAGGAATTAGAAATTGTTGTGGGCCCTTTTGTATTTAGCGTATACATTGATATTTTTCAACTGAATGTCACAGCATGAACAAGTAAGATCTTTTAAAAACATATATCTATGCACGTAAAACTAATAAGAGACAATAACTGGAGGCAAAGGCTACATTTAGTTCAAACTATCCTGACAAAACAGGGGCGTTCATAGACAATAGGCATGGTTTGGAAACTGTTTGGAAAGCATCACCAAGTTTTGTTGAATTATTTCTGCAGTGTATTTTTGGACAGTTGACCGATAGATGGTAGTAAGACGTCAGAATCAGGCTTGTCTGCCAGAAATTAAACAGAAGAAGAAGAAGTATAGTTTTTTTTTTTTTTTTTTTTTTTTTTTTTTTTTTTTTTTTGTGTGTCGCAGTGTAGTGACGCACTAAACTTCAGTGACCGTGAGCTGTCTGACATGTTGGAAAGAGACGAAACGTGCTGACAATTAAAATGATGAATTTAGCAGCTTTAGTCCAGAGCCTCAGATGCTCTTTGCTACATATTGAGAGCAGACTTCTACAGGCGGCGGGACTAGACCGACACCTTGGTGAGTTTACCGCCTGGAGCTCTGGATGTTAGCTAACCTTAATGAGCTGACTGTTGGGTTACGGTGATAAGAAGGTAACGGTGTATTTCATTGGTGCAGCTCCAGCGCTGGCAGTCAATGGCCCCAGTCTCCTGCCTCAACTCCAGCCCGAGGATGACCAGGACCACCAGCTGGAGGAGCAGGAGAGTCCGGAGCAGCCCCCCGGCCTCATGGACGGCATCTTTTGGATGGCAGTACCCAAGAAGAGACGCACGATAGAGATCAACCGCACCAGAAGGAGAGATGACAGCAAACTCTTAAAAGTCAAGGTATGCTGAATAGAACCTCCTTTAGATTCTCTCAAGGGGGCTTCACCCAAAACACAACTTTAACTCATTTTGTCTCGGGTAGAATACTGGTTGTCTGTACTGACTGACTAGGAAAGCTTTAAAAATGACATTATCAAAACTCAACACAAACATATAATTAATGTTTATCAATATGTTTACTCGGATGATAGTTGGATTGATGCTGCATTAACAGTTTACCATCAAATTATACATGTGTAAGTACATGCACTTTATTAGGAACACCTGTACAACTGCTTATTCATGCAATTATCCAATCAGCCAATCATGTGACAACTGTGCAATGCATGAAAGTATGCAGATAGGACAGGAGCTACAGTTAATGTTTACATCAAACATCAAAATGGGGAAAAAATAAATGTGATCTCAGTGAGTTTAACCGTGGCATGATTGTTGGTGCCAAATGGGCTGCAGGAGAGTGGGGAGGAGGCAACAGTCATTGTTTGAATGCCACAGCCGATCAGAGTATTTTCCATCTTCTACGGTTTACCATCTTCTAATGGCTACTCTCACCATGATAATGCACCATGTCACAAAGCAAAGGAATGTTTCCAGCTTGTTGTTGACTCCATGCTGCCAAAAAATTAGGCTGTTTAGAGAGCAAATGGAGGCCCTACCCAGTGTTAGTATGGTGTTCCTAACAGAGTTCCCAGTTACTGTATGTATATACTGTGTCATATATAATAGAATATCTGAGGTGTTTCCTCAGTCAATAAAGTCAAAAATTCTGAATGCAACTTATTGCTCTGTTTATGATTTCCAGCTGTTTAATGTGACTTAATGCACACGTCCATGTTGTTCCATTAGTACGTCAGAAAAATTATATCAGTACGTCTCTAGTTAATCACAATAATCCACACACTTTTTTGTGAACAGTTTAATTGAGACTTACTCAGTTTGCTTAGGAACTGTATATCTCATCTTACAAGAAAATTACTTAATAGCCACAAATCAGTATTGGCGTGTATAAATGTTAGTGTTGTCTTGACATAGTTTGACCCACAGTCTTCCCTCTGTCTCTCTCTCCGTCTCCATCTCAGACCAACATTGAGCCGTGTCTAGAGTGTGGCCACTTGAAGCAGAAACATATCCTGTGTGGCTTCTGTTATGCTAAGGTGTGCAAGGAGACTTCACTGATTCGTCAACAGATTCAAGCAATGGAAGGAGGCCCGCTGAGGGCCCCAACAGTGGAGACGGTTGTGCTGTATGAGGGTGAGACACCAAGCCAGCAGGTCAAAGATAAGAGGATAGTGGAGAGAACCAGAAAGAGGCCTGCCTGGTTCAGCTAATGATGCTGTGTTTGCTATATACCTTCAGTTTGACACAGGTGTGGTCAGTTACATACTGATGGTTTATTTGACATAGTGAACAGCATATTTTGTTCAGGCTGTTATCCAGTAAAAGGAAGAGGTTTTGTTTCCACAAACATGATCCACAATGGGATCTGCTTGTTTGATCACAGGAGAAACGTTTTCACTTTCCAGTATGGTCACTGTCTGTGACCATACTGTACTATATCATTAACACATGGGTAGAAAACACAACATCAAAGTCTTTGGAGTTGTTGGTATCAGACATTGTTCATTTTTTGACTGTTTGTCAGACTTGAAGCCAGTCTGAGAGAAATTTACTGTATATTTGAATGTTTCACAATAAATTCATTATATGAAAAAACAATCTTATGTATGTAATTTGTTTAATTAAAAAAAAAAAATTTGATCAAGCAATGTGCATAGCAATGATTGCATTAGTGAAATATATATATATATATATATATATTTAAACTCCTGAGTCTCTTTTTGGTTAAAGGTGAATGGCTTTCACACTTTATTGTGTTGTAGATTTAATTTTAAGTGAATAAAATTGCCATTTTTGCTAATCAATCTACACTGACTAATGCATAATGACAAAGTGAAAATACTGTGAAATTAATTTATTTAAAATTTTAAAATCACAAACTGACATCTCTCATTTACAAAAGTATTTGTGGGTCGGTAAGAGTGTCACCATTTTGTACAACCTCCTTTTATTAAGAATACAACATGGACAATAGGCACAATCTCTTCATTAGGGACACAAATGTGGTTTCAAAATAATCAGGGATTGAGAAACTTTGAGGAATCAGATTTTTAAAATGTAATGTAAATTCTGTGCAACTGATGATGACAAATGACATATATAAATGTCACAGTGATATTCCTGCTCATTATAAATATTAAGATTCTGCATTTACTAAATTGTCTGCTTGTGATGGGATACTAATTGCTACTTCTAAACATGGTGAGATGCTTGTTTATTTGTGAATGTGCATTCATGTTGCCACAGCAATGTCTTAGTCAGGATTCAGCCTTAAACTGAAGTCATGTAATACCGACTCTTGTGTCGCTGGAACAGACTGTCCAGCATACCTTCCACTGCTTCGGTCACACCATCATACACCCTCTGATTTAGTTTCACCCTCGCAGTTTGATGAAATTCAGGTTGCCAAAGTCCCAACGACAGCAAGAGTAATCAAGATTTATAGTTACGTTCAGTCAAGGAGCTTCAAATATTCACTGAGCACTTAAGTAACAAACAATTCACTTTTGGAAAATCATTACAATTACAGAAATGTAGTAAGAATGCTTTAACAAATCAAATGACCTTGTAATTTGTCAAAGATTTGAAAGTCTACATATCTTTCTTTTGCATGATACTACAGCTCTAATCCTGCTATGTTTATCTGTGCCAGTGTATTTACAGCGAGGTCTTTGACTTGACTTCATTACATCTTTAAAATATCAATAAAAGGAAGAAAGAGCATATCTGTTCAAATCAAGACTCTTTCATTGTACATCACTCTATTAAAGTATTACTCTATTATTAAAGTAAACCATTCTGCTGAACTTCACACAGATTGTAGTGGTGACAGTGATGACAGATTACTTTTGTAAAAAAAAAAATAAAAAAAAATGTCACTCACAAACATTAACTTTTGCAGCCATCAGTGTGAATTTGGCCAAGGAATTGACGTATCTTTGGATTAATGAGTTGGGATTACTGTCAGTGATCTGATTGCCCTCAGCTGTTTCCTTCCTGCAACATGTGGTCTGTGTGAGAGACATCTGAGGAGTGGGAGGATATCTACTCTGATGGCATGACCCTTGGATCCATCTTATTCAAACAGATTAGTCATTTCATATTTCTATCAAAACATGCACAATCACACACACACAACCTAACCATCACAACTGAATGCCCCAACTCACTCTAACCCTGACCCTAAAACCAAGTCTTAACCCTCAAATTGCCCTTTGAAGGTGCGTCAGAAAGTGAGCACTAGCCAAAATGTCCTCTCTCTTAGGAAAATATTGATGTAGAATTTACAATTTTTAAAATTAAAAATGCAAATATAAGTTGCCTTCCACTTTGCACTAGATAGGACTGTGTAATCATATACATTTCCAGGTGCAGATGGTGATATCATGTTTGAGATTACTACTTAGTTTTTTTTTTTTACCAGAAATACATGAAACAACTAAACATTTTGCCAGTTCAGTAGTTCAGTGGATGACATCAGTGGGTATCACAGTCACCTTTCATCTGGATTCATCTGGTTGGCCGACGTCATGGAAAAAGCTAAAGCTCCTTTTCAAATGAAAACCAACCTTCAGGATACCTTAAGTGGGGACATTCACTACATTCACTACAATGTGATGCAGAGGAGTAAAAATAGAAACAAGACTCTATATTTAAGACATGGCTTAACTCACACACACACATCTCAGAGTACTTGATACACACACACACACACACACACACACACACACATTGATGATGACACTTGATTTGATAGCTTCTTGCGTTCTTTTCCCATGAGTTTTGTTCATCTCAAGTAGGACTCAGGTAAAAAACAAAAAAAAAACAAAAGGACGTTTGTTCTTGGCACAGACAGAAAATTACTGACGTTCACGCTCCTGTCGCAATCACGCCATGCACTGTGTGAGCAGAGGAGGCTGCTACCTGGTGAACTCCTACTGTGAACTTCACGAGGAAAACCAGTGGAAGAAAGAGAGCTACCAAGCATGTTGGCTGAGCCTGGTCATTGAAACAAGACCACAATACAGGTAGGTTGTTCACTCTTGAATGAGTCCCTACAATACTGCAATGTTCTCTACCATATTCACTCCATTATGTTTATGTGAAGTGTTTTAAGCATTTGTAAATTTGTATGGTGTAGTGTTCAGTATGGTGTTGTAGCCTAAGATAAAGGTGTTGGACATACTCTATTTTGACCTAGAGGGAAAAATCACATGATTCACACACAGTACAGGTGAAAACAGCTGCTGTACTGCTTTGCTTGGGTTAAAAATTTCAGATAAGTTGCACTACACGACCTGATCAGTGATATCACTGCAGGTATGTTGCCTGTGAGTGCTAAAGGAAAACACTGGTGAATAACATGTGATGTGGTCAAAAATTCAATCAAGAGTGATAAAGCTGCAGATTTCTTTAGTTTTCTTGCAGAGGCTGGATTAATAATCAATCTGGTGTGTGTACTGTTTTTCAGGCTGACACTGTCAGAGACTGACAGTGTTCGCAAAGAGAGTTATAAGCAGCAACAGGTGGTCCACTTCATGGTCGAGAGGAGTCCCAGCCAGAAACTGAAGCTGGGCAGTCACAGCGGAGCTATGAAAGAGCACCACCTGCCCTTCTTCAAAACCAGCAGGGCGCCATATCATGCCAGAGCCACCTTTGGGTGCGCAGAAGAACAACCAGCCACATCACGGAGGGTGAATAATGGAGTGTATAAACAGGAAGTGACTGCCACAACTCAGGACCTCAGAAAGCCAATCAGAGTGAACTTCAGAGCTTCGAGCCTGATGTCCTCTCCACGGGAGATCTCTCATCACGTGCAGAGGAGGGAGTGAAGTGAGGAGGTGCAGTGGAAGGGTATCTCAAACTGTGATACAGAGAATATACAACATAGCATATCTTTGTGTAATTTACATACTGGTATTTGTAAATTGAAATTTGCGTGAACAATCTAAACTATCTAAACTGTGACTTTTGACAAAGAATTACCTCCTGATGAAATGAGCCTCATGACAGTTATCTATGTCAAACTAGATATCTCATCTGCTAAGTAACTTTATATTTTAGTATTGTCCAAACAAGAGTCTTAGATGGAAAATGAATCCAGTATTCTAATTCTGAGGGGTGATAATTTATGATAGAAGAGATTCACTTTATTCATTTTTTCATAATTACATTACTAAATTATTATATTTAAAATTTTGAAATAATGTATGTGCTATAACTTGAAAATGTGTAATGATATGCGGTATTGTAGATATGAACATGTTCTGAAGTTGGGTCTCTTAAGATTACTGCATGATTTTTGTCATTGTCAGTGATTTCCATACCTAACATGAAATGTGTCTGGAACTTAATTTTGCATACAGTTTAATATGATGTTCAAGTTAATAAAAATTGTCCTGTTGGAGAAAATACAATAAATAACTTTACATACATGCACTTTGTCTGTAATTTACCTGTAGATTAAAATTAATGTGTCAGTTCTGTCTATGTGTTTCTGTGCATGCAAGTTTTTTTTATTTATGCAGCACCCCCCTGTGGTCAAACATTGTAAAGGGACCCCCAATGAGCTGATATACTTGGGTAAACATAGCAAAACTATTGAGGCTCTAAAGAGAACACACAAACAACCCAGACATGAAGTTTTTCAACCAAAAGTGTATTTGAAGGATTGCACACAGTGGTTAGTGGCATTACATCCAGCACTTATTCACCAAGATATCAAAACAAAACAGTGCAACAAGGTTTGATAACCAAATAAAAATGCTATAGATTTATATAATCCTTCGGCTACAGGTGTGAGGTGTGAATGAAAGAGTTTCTTGTTGTTGTTGTTGTTGTTGTTGTAGTAATCTGATAAGATGTTGCAGCACTAAGCACTACTCTTTTGCTCTTTCCTCTAATTTACATTCACATGCACCTGCAATAGTCCTGTCTCCTTCGCGCTCATTATGAGGCTCCCACAAAACCAGACTGAAGGCTAGAAACTTGGAACCAGTGATGAGAAACAGTCAAACTATTCTATAAGCTTTAGGCCTTGTACTGTATCATAAATGGCAACATGCAGACTGTAAATAGATGGAGGAAACTCCATGGACAGAGGGGTTGGTAAAAACAAAGTAATTCCCACTGTTATCTTTATCAATGTCTCCCACGATAGGCCATCAACATATTAGAGCCAAGTATCAACACATTCCATGGAAATAAAAGACTTCAATGACTGTCCCATATTAATTGTGTTGACAGTGTATTTGGATTCATGGCTGTTTTACTTTAACAGTGTTTTTACCTCCACCAAACAAGTTATGATCTCACCTGTGTTTGTTTTTTTATTCAATGTATTTGTTTTTAATTTTTCCAACCAAGGAAGAACCCATTAAATTTTGGGGCAGATCAGATCATTTACAATTAATTCGATTTTATGGTCTGGTGTGTGCAGTTTCACATTGGCCTTAGCTGAAGTCTGCGCTCTGTGAGTGCCCTTAGTAATAAATTATATTATTTAAATAATTTCTTGATGAGAAAGAGTGTTTCTTTCAGCAGTGTGTATAAGAACATGGGACAAGGTGAACAGGTTTCGTAAGCAATCAGTCCATACCCAAAACAGAGAGAACAAAAAAAAAAAGTCAATGTCCGGACATACAGTACACTCACCTAACAGTAATTCATGGCACTCAGAGAATGTAAGTTACATTAACACAGATTTTCTGACAATATTTTCCAAGGGGATAAATGGAATAAACAAATTTGTATATGTCACTAACCATTAATTGAGTATCCAATATGGATATTACTAGAATGATCCTAATGCATATTTAACATTATAAGTTTTCCCCGAGTTAATTTAAAGCTAATGAGTCTTATATGGGGCTTCTGAAGCTATAGTTATATTGTAAACCTGACAAACCTGTTCTCTTCTTTTCTCTGAAGATCAAGGATGGAGCTTTCAGATGCTTAACATTATCTTATTGAGATGACCTTGTGTGTTTCCATAACATCTCTATCAAGTAAAGATAATTACTTAGAGTGAAAAATACATGCATTTTCCATTCCTGATCCACATACTTTAAAGATTCTAAGTCAAATGAAAAACACCAGCTCATCTATGTCTTTTGTCACTTTGTGTGAGACTGGATTTTCCCTCCTAATAAGGCTTCCTCAGCTCTCTTGTGTTTTTGGACAGTGACCTGCAGCTGCCAGTACTTGAGATACACCCACATTAGGCTTCCGTTCTTCCTCTTGTCCATGTTTAGCACATCTGCACAGTGCTTATCTCTCTTAAAAATATCCCTCAGGTCGGACTCTAGATCTAGTTCTGCCCCGATGGGATCTTTGACGACCTTTAGCAGCATGTTCTTCTCCATCTCCAGTCGCTGATCTCGAGGCTGGATGAGGGAACAGTATGCATTCTGGCGCTCCACAAGCAGACCCTCAAGTTCTTTCAAAGTGGCTGTGGCTCGTTGGCACCAGCCTTGTTCTCGTTCCAGGGCATGATGGAGCACAGCACCTGCAGCTCCGGACTTCACCAGCCTTTGCTTCTCTTCCACCAAGGTCTCTCGCTCCTTGTAGGGGAGAAAAAGAGTTTTGAGTTATAGAGAAGAAGCTACAGGTTAAATGGGAAAAGTACACAATAGCAGAAATGGAAGACAATACAAGAATTTACCTGTTGTAGCTGTTTTCGCTCTTCCATCAGCTGCTGGCTCTGTGAGATCAGAGCCTGCTTATACCCTTTCACCCTCTGTCTCTCCTTTTCCAGCTCTAGCTCTAGTATAGCAGCTGCCTTGCGCCTCTCTGTCAGTGTCTCCCGGTACCGTGCCTCCATCTCACTTTTTATTATGGACACATCCTTGTTATACTGGGCTTTGACATTCTGGATCTCCCTCTGAGACTCTCTGGTCCAGATCCAACCTGATGGGGTGGTGGGAGTTAAGACAAGAGAATAAGTGTGAGTGAGAAATATTTAAGTTACATTGATCTTAAAGTAATGCTTTTCCTCAACCAACAGAATCTCCTGAAGGGCAGACCAACTGAAGCAAATAATACAGATTTTGTAACACCAGCTGGGCTCCCAGTTTTGAGAGAGTTAATAAAGTTAACATGACGATAGCATCACCTGAGGATAAAAATGATCAAGCATTCAAAAAAGGGTACAAATATGACAAAGGAAAGCAAAAAAACCAAAACAAAATAAAACACACATTTCAAAGGTAAAGTGTGGATCTCACACTTGCATGAATGCATTTATTAACTATACATTCATTAGCTCAAATGTTGCCCTCCTGTGCCTGTTACCTCATCCACAAAAACATTTCTTGCTACTGTACATCTCCTTGTGTAACTTACGAAATGCAGCCAGTCCGAGCATAGGGACCAGCAGGGCATAGTTCCATTGGTTACCATCACTGGCGCCCGCCCCCCTTCCTCTGGGGTCTGGTTGGATGTTCCATCTGGGAGGATCATTCAAGTTGTTCATGGAGACTGCTGTCACACACACACACACACACACACACACACACACACCCACACACACGGAAACCACAACATCAGTAATAACGTATACATCTTTACATGTACTTTATGATGAATATTCAAATTTTGCAACAGACTGAATGGTTCTCCTGAAGTACCAGTGTCTTTTCATTCACACTTCTAACACTGATACTGGAGTCACTACCAGGTCTTTGTTGATACTGGTGCTGGTAGCTTAATGTCAGCAGCAGTAGCAGTTATATACTGCTTTAAAGTGGCTTAGTTATAAACACAAATCCACGATTATAAAGTTATTGTGTATTCTTCCCATACACAATGGAAGTCAGAGTATCCATTGACTAAGTAGCTTACTAAAAGAAAATGGTTTCAGATTCACCATGAGCTATTTAAAAACATAAACATGTTTGGACAGTATGTGTGGCATTTAGAAATGGTGTTACAAATAAGAACTAGACGTGAACCTTAGTTAGGAATTAGCTTGTAAGCATTTGCCAAAACACAGACTGAAACAGCAAACCCAGTCTGACGTGACTTGGTAGTTTGACAGCCCAGCTAACCACAATAAGGCTAGCTATTAGCTAACATGCTAGCTAACATTTAGCTTGCTGGTTCATGCTTGCTATAGTATTTCATAAAAAACACAGAGCAGAACAGCTTTGTAATTCCGACAACAAGCCAGTGTACGTCTGTTAAATATATGGTGCCACGTCTCACCTTGAATGAAAAGTCTAGGTCACTTATACATTTGTTCCTGCACACCCAGATTATACAATTTTATGCTTTGGCAGCTACAACGACCGAGGGTAATTCCTGGGAATCCCCTTATACAAAAGCCCCATTTTATGCGGCAATTAAAGATTGTGCATGTTTAATTGGATATATTAAACAAAATAAAATGCTTTTTAGAGTTAAAAACACATCAGTAAATATTTTTGTGTATAACCATTGATTGCAACATAAACGACACCCCCGTTTTCGGAGAGTGGTTTGGTCCAGTGCAACAGAATATGTGATCCTCCGTCTTGCCTCAGAATCGGTCCTTCTACTGACAACATGGCGAGTGTCCGTGCCGCGTCCCGTCTCCTTTCCAAGAGGGTGCTATCTAAAACAAAAGCAGTGAGTTATAACAATTGGGTTTCAAATCTTTCATTCATCTACACGTTCTCTGATTATGCGTGCCGATTGCCTTTTTCCTGCTGAAAGGAAGAATTTTGCTGCACTTCAGCTTTCGTAACCGGCGCATTGTGACTTGCGTAACCAGTGTTATGTAGCTTAGGGTGTTTCAATGTGACACCATGGAAAAAAGCCATTATAGCATATATTTATGACATAATACAACATAATATATAGTTATACCATCTGCTTTTCTTTCACATTATACTTTGTGAGTAATGTTTTTAGTAAACTGTCAGCGTAACTGAGTTATTCCGACATGTTTATGACAGTTACTTCAGTTGCCCTTGTGGATAACAGTTTTAGCTGCTGCATTTTAACCTGCAAAAAAGATTAAATGTAAATATCTTTAAAGATAACTTTCGTTTGTAATTTTTTAATGATACCATAGGCAATTTAAACGACCATCAAGTGCAAAATATGTCATAAATTTGCTCAATAACATGTTATTGTGTGATATTTATGCTCAATTATCCATTGTTATGGGAGTGTTACTAGGACTGATTTTAAGTTTGCCTTTTAATATTTGAATAAACGTAACGGTATATGTTAATTAGCGGTGTATGTTATGGCTAAACAAGTATTTTATTTTATGATGTATTTTTCTTTAAATTCGACTCTTATCTAAACTGTTTTCTTTTGTGCCAGGTCCCTGCTGCTGCAGTTCAAGGCTCCAGGAACTTTCACTTCTCCATCTATGGCAAGAAAAGTGCCAAAGTATCAGATGATGTGAGTTTGATTTGTTCTTGTATTTAATAGGGTAGTTCATATGGATACATGATAGGATACAGTTTTTTACATAGGTAGACGTGTTAATTTGTATGTATTCATTCTTTTCTATGCATCTGGTGTCAGTATCAAAGTTACTGCTGTTTCATGTACCATGATGGCTTCAAATTTGCTTTTAATTATGCAAACTCGCAACACTCCGTGACTGATATTCGAGATCCAGCTTACAGTGTGTAAAAACTGGTCTTTACAGTAACTTCTATCCTTCGTTGTCTTCAGATCTCTACTCAGTACCCGGTTGTGGATCATGAGTTTGATGCTGTGGTGGTAGGGGCTGGAGGGGCTGGACTTAGGGCAGCCTTTGGCCTGTCAGAGGCTGGTTTCAACACTGCTTGCGTCACCAAGCTCTTCCCCACCAGGTCTCACACTGTCGCTGCACAGGTACAACAACATATTTTGCACTTTCAGTTAGGAGAAAAATCATTTCAGCAAGCTCAAATGTTTCTGTATGTATTAAAGTAGAATTACAAAATAAACATTCTATGGATTTGTTATGTCAATGTAAGATTTCAAGTAAATAAAATCAGCAGTAGCGCTGTATCTTTTAATGAATTGTTGGATATTGACTTGGCTCACAGGGTGGGATCAATGCAGCTCTGGGCAATATGGAGGAGGATGACTGGAGGTGGCACTTCTACGACACAGTAAAGGGATCTGATTGGCTGGGAGACCAGGATGCTATTCACTACATGACAGAGCAGGCTCCTGCAGCTGTAGTGGAGGTAAGATCTCACATACGCATACACACCAGTGGTAAGGTTAGCTGGCAAAAACTGGGCTTTGACCAGTAAAAACATGAACCAGTTAAGTATACAACATACCGTTATGAAAAACTCCCAAAAGAAAACAGTTGCCTTATTTATCTTGGGTGGATTCGGCTTTTAAACCCCTTGAAATTTTGGAAAAATAATTGCATATATTTTGAATCAAAATCACATCATCACAGCAAATCACCTGACAGCATCAAGTCATCACTTTCCTGACAGTGACATTAACACGTAAATTACACTGTTACATTGTCTTAATCAATAAAACCAGTAACGAAGATGAAGATGATTTTTTTTTTAACACTTGCTGATTAAGTTTGCAAGGCAAGATTTAATTTTGATACATTTGAGAAAAAAGGTTAAATAGGGTTATGGTGCCTAAAGGTCAAAGATGAACTGGCTCAAATTATAAATCAAATCCCTACTCTCCCACCCAGGATTATCAACACACAATAATAGCACATTATAAGCTCATGTTTCTCTCACGTTTGTCCTAGCTGGAGAACTTTGGCATGCCGTTCAGCCGCACCGAAGATGGGAAGATCTACCAGAGGGCCTTTGGAGGTCAGAGTCTCAAGTATGGAAAAGGAGGCCAGGCTCACCGCTGCTGCTGTGTAGCAGACAGAACAGGACATTCTCTACTGCATACACTTTATGGACGGGTAAGTACACACACACACACTTTCCTACTTTTTTTTTTTTTTTTCTGACTCAGTCTACGCATAAAGAAACCAATTCTTCTGTGGCAAACTATTTAGTTGCACTTCACGTTATTCTTCTGCCCTTCTGTCTTCTGCTCAGTCGCTTCGTTATGACACCAGCTACTTTGTGGAGTACTTTGCCCTGGACCTGCTGATGGAAAATGGAGAGTGTAAAGGAGTAATTGCTCTCTGCATGGAGGACGGATCTATTCACCGCTTCAGAGCCAAGAATACTGTCATTGCTACTGGGTAGGCCACACTCTCACTGCTCTGTGATGTCATTACCATAGAGAGTTGGTTTGAGACCACCAACATTTCTTCATCTGTGTTTCTTTGTTTAATAAACAAGGTCTGTTTCCTTCCAGGGGTTATGGAAGAACCTATTTCAGCTGCACATCTGCCCACACTAGTACAGGAGATGGAAATGCAATGGTGACCAGAGCTGGACTGCCCTGCCAGGATTTGGAGTTTGTACAGTTCCATCCCACCGGTGAGAGAAAGAAACTTATTAAAGTCAGACGGTAGTTCTGCTACTGAAGCATTAAAGAAGCAGAGAGAAACTAGTATCTTGTTTTGACAGACAGCGCTTGAAAACTTTGTCACTTATAGTAATTTGAACTAATAGAGGTATTCTATCAGTGACAGTTCAAAGTCCACAATTGTATTATCTAGCCATAATGATGTGATAAGACAGTGTATGATTAGTGGGAACTGTGTTTCCCTCTCTGTCTGTTTGTTCTTCGGCCATGTGATTAATGTCATTCTGTGTTCCTCGTTGAGTTTCAATGTCACTACAGACGAATTAAGATAAATTATAAGATGTAAACACTAATTATCTTTAGTTGAATCCATAAACAACTTGCTGCTCAAGTGATGAGAGATGATGAACAAACAAGTCCTTTTGTTCCATTTATTATACGAGACAGTAACACATCTAGTTAATTTACTCCCAAAGGACTTTTGAGTTACTGAGGTACGTCTGTAGTGCTCGATTCTTAAATCAAGTTGATCCACGAGTCTGTTCAGGTTAGGCTGTTTACATTGAGCTCTAAAAATGGATCTCGGTTGCATAAAGACAAGGGGTCATTTTTATTTTTGTTCCTGCTGGACATTTGACACCAGACTGTATGGAGTAGCCCACTGATGTGGCCAATGGGAGGGTCCCACAGGCTGAGCCACAGGTCATTGAGTTGATGTGCAGATTTTTTTTGTCTCGCCTTTTTCTATATGATGCACTAACTTCACATGTTGTTTCAAGTACATGGTTGGATAAATGCTGCATACCTTACATTGCTAAAAATATTTCAGGTACCTAAAAATGTATTTGACTGTGAAGATTTCAGCTTATAGATTCAGATGATTATAGACTTTATCAATCACCAAATGTCGAGCACACTCTTGCATAAACTCACAACACCGACCAATGACCAAAAAGCTGTAATAGAAACACAATCAAAATAATTTTTTTAATGCTAGAATAGAACAAAGCTGATGGGGCAATGTAAAACTATGTCAGCATTTCAAGAGTATTATATGAGAAAGAACCTTATTTCCAATGTTTTTATACCTTGCTAAAAATAAATTGAGAGGTAGAACCAACACATTCTTCTGTTGCTCGATGGGATTTCTGGAGAATTGTGTCAGTATGGTGCCATAACAATAATAGCAATAAAGCTTTGAGGATGTTACAATGTTGACCTTATGCTTCATTGATAGGAATGTTATTTAAATCTGTTACATTAATCATTCTTAGGATTACTATCAAGTATTGTCTTTATAAAGATAACTGTTATTTAATAATTTACCCTATAACCACTCTTGTACGTGTGTTATTCATTCATCAACATTTGGATCAAATAGCCTGTTAGATGTCTACTGTATGTTACCATAGTAACCCGGAGGATTGATCTCACTTAAAACTGGGATCAAAGTGATCCTACTATGACACAAGTATTAACATCTATTTGATTTTTATTGTTCATAAATAAAAACTCGATCTCGTGTGAATCCCTACAGGGATCTATGGAGCTGGTTGCCTGATCACAGAGGGTTGCCGTGGTGAGGGCGGTATCCTCATCAACAGTGAGGGAGAGCGCTTCATGGAGCGCTACGCACCCAACGCCAAGGACCTGGCTTCCAGAGATGTGGTGTCTCGCTCCATGACCATAGAGATCAGAGAGGGCAGGTATGGACTGGATATGCATGCATGTCTGTGAGATGTAAGTTTGCTAATTTTTTTGGTCTAGAAAAGTCTTTCTCTCGAAGTAGCAAAGTTGAAACAGCTAAGTAAGATGCTGGTGTTGCTTTTTTTTTTTTTTTTTTTTTTTTTAATTCTGGTCTGTCCTTCTTCCTTCAGAGGTGTCGGTCCAGAGAAGGACCACGTGTACCTGCAGCTTCACCACCTGCCTCCTCAGCAGCTGGCCACAAGGCTGCCCGGTATCTCAGAGACGGCCATGATCTTTGCTGGAGTCGACGTCACAAAAGAGCCCATCCCTGTCCTGCCCACTGTTCATTATAATATGGGTGGAGTACCCACAAACTACAAGGGACAGGTAGGTTATATTTGCATGCACACACATTCCCTCCTCACTCGCTATAAAGTACTCCATTGTGAGCATGCCCCCAACAGAGTGACACGCCTTTATTATTTTTTTTTACCATCAGGTGATTACTCATAGCAACGGACAGGACAAGGTGGTTCCTGGACTGTATGCCTGTGGTGAGGCGGCCTGTGCCAGCGTCCACGGTGCTAACCGACTGGGTGCCAACTCCCTGCTGGATCTGGTGGTGTTCGGCAGAGCCTGCGCCCTCACCATCGCAGAGGAAAACAAACCTGGTGAGCACCTCCGTTAATGAAGTTTCTTTTCCTCAGATTTAACACTAGATCATTAATGATGCAAAAAATGGTTGTATCACGTAAAACCATTCAAAAGTAAAACTTTCATGACTGAAAATGTCCTGTCATATTTCCACTGCTCATTTAGATGTACAGAAAAACATTAATTCTCCTTCCGTCTTGATATCAGATAACAACACGACTTTGTCAACATTATTATGCTCCACAGGGCAGGATTATATCTGATATCAGAGTTTTAGTGCACATTGCTTCACCACTGACCCTGGTGCTTTGTTTTCTCTGCAGGAGAGAAACTGTCGCCTCTGCAGCCCAGTGCAGGAGAGGAGTCTGTGGCCAACCTCGACAAGCTGAGGTTTGCCAATGGAAGCCTGAGAACCTCTGAGATCAGGCTCAACATGCAGAAGGTACACACACAAAGATGCACACAAAGAGAGAACAGTCACTAATGTTGTGCATTAGGACATTTATTTGGAAATGTGTGAGCAAAGGTAATCGAATGTTACAAAAGGTCGTATTCAGTCACTCTACATTAGGTGCTATGCAGCAGTAAGACATATTCTGCTGCTGCTGTGTTTTTGAGGTCCCTCACAGTATCACCTGACCTGAGGGGACTCTGTGTCGAAGTCCCTAACAAACTTGTACAAGATTAAATCATGTGTGTCTTCCTGCCTCTCCATTCAGACCATGCAGGCTCATGCTGCAGTGTTCCGTACCGGCTCTGTCCTGAAGGAAGGCTGTGACAAGATGGATGCTGTTTACCAGACCCTGGATGATGTCAAGACTTTCGACAGAGGTACTACACCAAGTTGTCTCCCTGTTTCTGTGTGTATTTACAGATCCTTGTGCGTCTGTCTGCAAGTTGTAGTTGTTGTCCTGTCTGGCTTACACTAAGTGTTTTCTTTTCTTCCTCTTCCTCTCCAGGCATTGTGTGGAACACAGACCTGGTGGAAACATTGGAGCTGCAGAATCTGATGCTGAACGCCGTCCAGACCATCCACTCTGCTGAGCAGAGAAAGGAGAGCAGGGGAGCTCACGCCAGAGAGGACTTCAAGGTCTGTGTGAACACAGTTAATCTGGGTTGCAGTATGCGTTTCTTCATTCATTATTCTTGCAGTTTTTTCCCCATGCTTCTCCTTTCTGTCACTGCCTGTACTCTCCTTCTCTTTCTCCTTTTTCTGTGCTTACCTTCCTCCCAGTGTTTGCTTTTCTTTTTCACTATCTGTTCATTTCTTACCTGAGTTTGTGTTTCCTATTGTATCGGTAGATGATTGCAAAAATCATGAAGAACCAAGGAGAAAAAAAGATAGTTGACCACAGCCACTAACCCCTCTAACATTATTCCTTAAACTATATTCCAGGACCGTGTTGATGAGTATGACTACTCGAAGCCCCTGCAGGGTCAAGAGAAGAAGCCATTTGAACAGCACTGGAGGAAACACACTATGTCCTACGTCGATCCCAAGACTGGCAAGGTATAACCCGCACCTCCTCAGTGTGCTCTCTAACTATAAAGGCTCATGGTGTCAGTCATATCTAATATACCTTTCCAATCACAGGTAACCCTGGAGTACCGCCCCGTTATTGACAGCTCTCTGGATGAGCAGGACTGCGCTCATGTCCCTCCCGCCATCCGCTCTTACTAAGAAGATCTCCTCTCCTCTCCTCCCCCTGTCCCCGTCCCTTCCCCTCTCATCTCACATCCATCTTACTCGATTAATGAATTCTCATTTAACTATTTAAGAAGATACATTTTCTTTCTGTAATCGAGATGGCATTTTTGGACAAATTATTATGCTTTTGGTTGCACAGTTGTATCCTTTTAGAATAGTAAATACAATACTGTCTTGTCAACTTCATCCCTTCGTGTCATGTTCCTGCTCCTCTCCTTTTTGTTTTGATTTAATCTGTGTGCAGCAGATAACTTCAACATGGTTGTGTGACCTCTCACACTGCGTGAGCTGGTTTTGTAAATATCATAAGACAAGTGAATTACTATGGATTTTTCAGCCTCCAGCTGAGGAACAAAAACAATGGAGAATAGTTAATGTGTTGCACCACTCGAGCTTGGCTTTTTGTGTGGACACCATGCTTTCATTTCCTAGTCTTGCATTGCATTTAATGCTTCTTGAATCAGAACTTCTCTCCTTTGGCTTTCTGAAGTGAAGAGATTGTGGAAATGATTGTAATGTAAAATGCACCCATCACCATCAAGCCTCCAGAGAGAAGTTTTAACTATGTAAATATTGCATAAATGTACAATAAACATGGCAACATATACTGTATGTACTTGTTAAAGTATAAGGTAGTCTTTTCTCATTCACTACGGCCTTCAGTTTTGAATAGTTGTTACTTCTTGTGATACTTCATGTGTGTGGTTTAAATGATAAAATACATATATCTCCTGTTGAGTAGATTAAAAAGTTGATCGACTTAATCAACCTTAAGCTTATCTATAGTTCTTTACTATAAATGTTAACCAAATGAAGCAGCTTGAATCTATTTATCAACTGTTGGAACAATGACTTCTTTCTACAATTTGCTGTTGTTGTTTTCTCTGAGGATAAATTCCAGTAAGGGTCATTGAAGTGCACAGAGCTGTTGGGCTTGTTAGGTTGCAGGAGAAAAATCCTCCTCCAGAAGTTATGAATTCTGAGCCCAAACATCAATGCCAGCTCTTAAGTGGTGCGAGGGAAGCAGCGATACGAGTGGTTTCATTTGAAAGAAAATTGCGTGTGATTGAGAATTAATGGCCGATTCACACTAACTGGAATTTACCACATTGCCTGCAACTCCACAAATAACTTTGACATTTAGACTGAGAGATTCGCTCAGTGTCGTCACTTGAAGTTTTGAATAAATTCACATGCCGTGCTTCTTGTGCTGAATTGTTGAAACGGTGACTTAATTTATTTGCCTGTTTTAAAAGAAAAAAGTTTGAGTTCATTTTCTTCTGGTTTTGCCATTTGTACTTATTTTCACATGTTCAATAAAGTGTAGACTATGCATAGAAACAAAAGCTCTTGGTTTGTCTTCATCTGATGGGCAAGGGGTGGGCAAGTCCTCCTTCCTGTATGTACGTCAACAACATTGAGTTTTGCTCAGACTGTTCCAGAGGTTTAGAGTCGTCATTAAGTCATTGTATTGTCTATTTTTGTCCACTGGGGGGCAGCAGAAGCACATTATTGAGCAGCAGGGATACACCGCTATTAAAAAAAAAAAACAGCATGTGTGTTGGTACTCTATGGATGCCCACTTCTAACAGCTGTTAGTCATCTTTCCTCAGCGGTGTTACCGTTTCACATTATTCTGATAAAGAGCAGGGAAATGGTGAGTGGTGCAGTTCATCTCTTACAGCTCACTGTGGCTGTTTTTCCTTACAGGAAATTCCGCAGAGAAAATCAATAATCACAAAACAAACAGTGAAGTAACCTGAGCCTGGCTCATATCCTGACCAGCTGAACCCAGGAAGGTCAGAACACACTTTCTATTGGCACAAGGGAACGCACTGGCAGGGGAGCAGGAGAAAACAACTGACAGATTATTTTTATGCAACACCCTTTTTTGAATCGGCTTCGAGCTGAAACATGGTCATCATATGATTTTATGAGGTTATGTTTTATTACAAGTGAATAAGGTAGCCTACCTGCCAGACAAAAACAGAGCAAATATTAGAGGAGCGGACACTTTCAATAGCAGTCATTACAAAGTGGCACTTTCTGAGAAATCATCTAATTTGATGTTTGTGGTTTCATTTGGTTAGAAAAAAGCAGCTGTGTGGTTGAAAGGTGTTAAATACAAGAAACATATTTTAAGTGTGTGTCCTGGTTAATTATTCGGCAAGGATGTACAAGCCTATGATAAATACAAAAGATATTTGAAAAGGAAACATCTTATTCAGAAACTACAAACTGTCCTCACATAACATTGATCATGAAATGAAACCTACTGTGGATTTAACCACTACTCTTATAAGAAAACAAAACCTACTTCACAAACACTGACACCTGAGGCAGACGGATTCCTGTAAATTTCAACAGATACAAAGGAACAAACCTATCCAACCACAGCTCCTTACTCTTTGTTGAGCAGTTCACATCATCAGAGGGAGGGACTCCTGCCTGCTCAGACAGGCTGTCCTGGATCCTTTAAGGTTGACTGTTATTAATGGCTTCCGGGGCGGATGATATGGGCCTGCAGAGAATTATTAATCACTAACAACTGCACTTTCACTGAAGCACTGAGCTAAAGGAAGAAGAAAAATCACATCCACAGCAGAAGACCAACGCCACATATGATGGCATGTATAGCCTCAGCAGTGCTTGACCCTAGATGGGCTTTAAAACAGTGTCGACTATACAAACACAACTTCAACAGAAAACACCAAAGATCGGCATTGAATACATGTCTGATTATGCTTTTAAAAAAGGAAAAAAAAGATCCCAGTTCTTATCCATCGATACAATTTACTATAATAAGTTATTCATACATTAAAAATAGGGACAAACCAGTTGTATTGGGTCATCATATTAACAAATAAATCCAGAGCGGACATTTAAAGGAGAAAATTAAACATGTTTGAGCAATCAACAGGCAAGACATTAATATATCTATCATAAACAAAAAGCTCTCATAACAGTTTAGGGTGATTGCAAAAACTATATCTATAAAAAAATAAGCACATTAACCTGAAGTGATGTTGACCCCAGTCACATTTAAAATCGACAGGAAAAAATAAAATGACACAGATGATTAATGTGGACTCAGTGTGTTACAGTAAAACATTTGGCATCTGTCTCAAGTTCATTGTTAGAGTGATAGTGTAGACCATGGTGATGGCTGATATGGCTGTAGATGAGCATGTAGGGAATGAAGAGGAGACACTGTGGAGGATTGGGAGAGTATGTTTTTTGTATTTTTCTTCCAAATTCTTGCAGGATGTCCAGTTGTGTCCAAAGAAGCAATACAGGTCAGAAGACTTATAAAATGGCATGTCAAACTTTGCAAAGTGAAATCCTAGAGGAAGATTACCTACAATAAGAATGATGGCTATGACAGAAATGCAGGTTTGAAATTACATGGTCACAGGGAGGGATGGTGGCAGGGAGAGGAGGGGTCAAAAAGAAAGAAGAAGAATGAGTGAGTGAGTGAGTGAGTGAGTGAGGTAAAAGAACAGGAATAAGCAGGGAGATGGGGAGGGAGGGAGGGAAGGAGGGAGGGAGGGAGGAGGAGAATGTGATTACGTAAAATGGAAGAGCAAGTAAATGGTGGGGATGTGAGGATGTGGCTGGGAAAGAAGGAACCTAAGACAAACATGTACCGTAACAGCCTTGGAACACTTCCAGTAACTCATAATGACTCCCCAAACTTCTGCCCATATTGATATTTCATCAGACCAATTCTTTACAGGAAATCAGATTGGTTAATTCTCTTCTCTTACACAATTGACATGTCTCAGTGTGAGAAAAGAAATCTGTATTGACACTAAAACTATTGAAGCGGGTGCAGTGTCTGCACTTTAAACATGCTTTTACTTAAAACAAATTGTGTTTTCAATTCAACATAGCAAAGTGGTAACTCCCCCTCCTTATTCTCTACATGATACATCTACTGTACCTTTGAAAGAACACTGTGCAACAAAAATGGCACGGTTACAATGTGAGGCACCAGTATTTGAAAGCCCATAAGGAAATCATTTGCATGATTACAGATAGTATATCTACTGTCTAGAAAATACTGTATTTGACAGAGGCAGATTAAAGCTGCAGTTTTATCTATTCCAAACTTCCTCTCTCGGCTTTCCAGCAGTAAGATAAATGTTCCTGCGACAAACCTTGTTAGGCTCTGGCACTGGTCAGACAAAAAAATGATCCAAATAGACCAGACGGCACATGGTTTTTCTCTCAATATACTTGAACTTTATTTATAAAGAAATTTGTAATACAGTAACATCTTTCTTTTTCAGCTTTGGTTAAGAAAAGAACATACAGACATTGCATGACAAACAACACCCAGGCTAGTAATAAATAACACACCACAGCTTTCATAACAGAGAGCCAGAGCCAGTGATTGAGCAACTGGCTGTGTCAACCATATTGGCTCCACTGTAGCGTGTTGCTAAGTTTCAGCTGATTTTGTGAGAAGCGGCGCATTCCTGTTCCTTTCCCTCTGTATTGTGCACTCTCAGATCAGAGACTCATTGATGACAGACAGACTCAAACTTTGCTTTTTTTCACTTGTTCAGCACGAGCCGCACAAAGCCTATTTTTGGGCATTACTTAGTTTTTAAAATGCTATTCTTTATTAGCATAGTTCTAAGAGGGTTAGAGGGTGTTAGTGCATATTTACAGCAAACAATTCTGATGAAAAGGCAGCAGTATTTCTCCCATCGTACAATCAGGCAAATCTCTTTAAATTGCAGAATTGACAATGATTTGCAATTTGAACACATGTAAAAATCTCTTTGGATAATACTTGAAGTGTGCATGTGTGGCAGAGCAACATTGAAATGAAACTGGCCTCTTTAGGCATCAGAGTTGAAAAACATTTTTCATAAAAAAGAAAAAAAACATGTATATTTCTGATGTGTGATAACAGAAAGCAAATCACAAACACAAAAATTTTGCTGAAACATGAATCTTTGGAAAGTTGTAGTGGCTTGGAGAGTAATGGATTACATAAAGAACTTTTGCGGTCTCTTTACATTAAGTGGCCAACAAATTTAAAAAATAATATCAATAACTTTTAAAGGTCTTGTAGCTAATCAGATGACTCAAGCTTTAAAAATGTCCCAATAATAATTCCTTCTGATGGTTCCTAATCTGGTCTGATTATCTGATCTAGCGTATGGGGACTACAGACATAGAAAAGATGTTGAATCAAATTTAGCTGGTAAAGGCTGCCACAACCACTATGTAGACAATGAGGAGAACAAAGGACCCGATACCGAGTCCCAGGGCCACATGGTTCAGTGTCCTGGCCATCCTGCTGCTCCGATCTGCCGCGTTCCGGTCCCCAGTGTGGTTGGCTTCACGAGCCTGAAAATGAGAACAAATATTAGGAGATAGACTGAAAAGCTGTGGCAATAAAAGTGCACCACAATAATGGGAGGATTTTCCATAAAAGGAAATACAAAGATTGTTTTATTAACAAGACTATGTCAAAACATAGATTATACAACAATTAGTTCCGACCAAGTAATCTGATTGGACGAGAGGCATTACATGAGTGCTGATATAGAGTGCAACAGCACTGGGACTTTTAAATACATGTGTTACAGGTGTTATATTAATTGTTCTATATTAACTATCTTAGATTGTAACAAACTCGGCAAAGATGAAAACATTTTCAGAAATTGGATTAAATGATGTATGGTCGTCAGAAGAGAATGACGGGAAGAAGCCTGAATACTTCAGCGCACATCTGAGGTAATGTGTAGACAAAGTAGCAAGCTAGTGTGCATTGTGCAGGTCAGGAAAATGATTATGTGTTGGTTAGCAACAGTCCAGTATCAGTCCAGTTTTGGAACTATTTGTGTTGGTGTTGACAAATAAATGAAGAAATAAACAAACAAATCATAATCTGTTCTTACTTATTTAACTTATAGTTAAATGACTGAATGACTGAATCACAGCCATGCTGATATTCAGTACAACATCACTCCCTCTCGTGTGATATTGCTTAAATAAGGCTGGACCTTGTGTGGTCAGTGTGTGAAAATGAGGACGTAGTTGAAAACTGTTGTGGAACCGCTGTAAACAACTGACATCATCGCGTCCTATTTGCATTCTGCCTAGTGTCAGCTGGTTTCAGCCTTTTATCCTTTTGCTTCTCTCCTACTCTCTGTGCTAGCATATACAGTATTTTAATACAGCAGAATTCACAATAAAGTTGTTGTTATTTACATGTTTTTCTGTTTCTGTGGTCAGACAACGGGACAAGTTTCAAATAGTGACTGAAATGCGGCCCATTAAAACTACATGTTTATCCTTTCCAAGTTGCCGCTCTGCTGCTGCTAAAATCCTAATTCTATAACCACAACACCAAAAACTTAAATTAAAGACACAGACTATGAAGTGACTTTGTCTATATTTACTTGTAAAATAATCACTCAGAGAGAAGGTTAGGAGCAACGGGATATTTTTCTTATTTTGTGTTTCACAGTCTCTGTCTGTTGTGGAAATTGAATGAATATCATCACTAATAAATACACAAAACACAGTGGTAGATGATGATGATGATGATGACGAAAAATATTGTACAATATAGTGAAATTTTCACTTACACAAGCAGAGTGACAGCAGAGATTCCCCCGAACAACAGTTTTTTTGCACCATTCAAGAGAACAGAGAAACCTCTGTCCTATCGGCTTAGCTGACACTAACCCATGATAGATTTATAGCCAATATCTTTAAGCACTTGGCCCCTATGGAGTACCCCCATACTGACACATACCAAAGAATACTTGCAAATACAGCAATATAATTACCAGTAATACTATAAAATGAATACAAAATATTATAAAAAATTATAACCTCACAATAGAAAAATAAACATATTCCTCCATATTCTATAGAATGACGTCCTAGCATGGATAAAATGATGACTCATAATTACAGATATTATATAAGGATGTTATGTAAGTATCTTTTCATGGTCTTATGTAAAATATTTTCAAAGTATCTGTGGCTCCATCCTCACAGCAATGCATTATTTACAAATACACCTTTCCCATTTATTTGCAGCTAGAGATTTTCTTTATTTTATTTTAATGCCGTCTAGACTAGTAGATGTTTTGGCTCATTTGACCTGTATATATTTTAAGAATTAAATAATAGATAACATAACGTCTGACCGTCTGATGTATGAACAACTTTTGCATCATCTCAAATGTTAAAGAAAGCCAGAAGAGGGTTAGCCTAGCTTAGCATAAAGACTTTGAAGCATGAGCACAGGCCAAGGCTGGCTCTGTCCAAAGGTAACAACTCACTCTTGATAACAATACTAGCAATAACAATAAAAAGTTAATTAGTGATTTGCAGAGGTGCTGGTGGGCAGATTTATTTATTTTTTACCTTTGGATAGAGCAAGGCTGTTTAACCTTGCTTTTGTTTTTTATGCTAAAGTAATGGTCTCCTGGCTGTAGCTTCATGGTAGCTTTGTTTGCAGACCCAAAAAGACACGCACGCACGCACGTACACACGCGAGCACACACACGCATTGAAGCAGAAAGGTCCATGAATATTTCTGTCTCTGACTCTCTACGCACTGCTTAGAGGTCAGCTGTTGGACAGCCTGAGCTGGTTTTCAGTGTCTTCTTAAGGATTTTTTAACAGGGCAAGTACTTGTAGGATCTTAAAGGATCATTTCATTTCAGAGGGAACCTTGCAACCACTATAACTGTTTGACAGTTGAATATCAGAGAGTAAAAATGTCTTTACATATGGTTCAAAGAGTGGCTGTGTTCAGTGATCTATGATGCTGTACTGTTTGCTGTAAAACAACTGTACTTGATGCGAATCACATTACTCAAACTACAACTATTACAATGAGTCAAAGGGGAAAACAAAACCAACTGAAAAGCTTCACCACCGTTGTGAATCCTATGAGCGGTGTACCATCCTCAATCAAAGACTAATTCTAGGAAGTGAAAGGTAATTTACAACTGTCTATAAAACTAGCTGTACAGTTATACTGAGTGGCTTATCTCTTAAAAGCCATTATCACAGATGAGCATGTGTATCATATTTATAATTTCCCCTCTACACCAAAGTAGCTGAAATCTGAGAGCAGTCAGAAACAGCACAACTCTGCTCTAGTTTAAAATATGTGTGCCACATTTTATCAAGTAAATTCTGCACTGAATGCTATAATTAGTCCCAAATTACATAATTCTTTATAGGGAACTTTTGGTAATTATTAGAAAAAATATGCATAACTCCCTTTAACAGGGAATTAAAGGGAAGAGAGACAACAGCAGAATTGCTGCTTGGATGCATTCATATCCTGCTAGCCAGTGTCCCTAAATTGTATTATACAGACTGATGTGCTTCTGCTTAAATTGTATTTGATGCTTATTGGTTCAGTCCTCTTGATGCTGCTCAACTGGCAGCCTGTCTATCTTCATTCCTGTGAGTGGGTCTGTCTGGTAAAGCTGACAGAAGAGAAGATGGAGCAGATATCAAAAGCCTGCTGGGCCTTTCTCACACACAAGAAGACAAAAAAAGTCATGGTTGCAGAATAGTCCAGCCTGTTAACTCAACGTGGCAAAATTCAGTGCTGGATATCAGCACTGATACCCTTATTTGATTCAATTCACAAAGTCCAGAGGTTCACTTTGAGTACAGACAAGGCAGAAAGTGAAAGGCTGCTCGCTAATTCCTCTGCACTGTTCATATTGCCAACACATCAGCCTGATGTCTGCAGACAGCTGCTAGCTGTTCTCTGTTAGCTCTCCGACAGGGACACACTGTATAAAGTAGAGCCCATACACTGCTTGTCAACAAACAGAGCTCAGATCAGTGTGCAGAGCTTTTCTCAGTCTGTTCAGTCAGTTCGATCTCTGGATTTGCTTCAAAATGTCCAGAGTCGACTAACCATCCTGAATCACAAGTCCCCCTGCGGCAGATCCACATATAGACTGTAATTATTCACATCAATTTATGGGACTGTCATGACTCAGTGTGGCTCATGTAAGCCAGCTATCATCCATGTTACTCTTTAACTTCTTTAACCTCTTTTTTACACAGGTCTTGTAAAATTTCTGTCACACTCACTGCAACTCTGTCTGTCATTCACTCCACACTCTCAACATCACTTTAACATTTGCTGGAACATTCCATGATACCTCTGCAAAACATCCCCCACCCCTAACCTTCACTCCCATGGTGACCACACACTCAACTCTGAGCCTCTGATTGGCTGATGGCAAAATCAAAGGGGGAAATGCATTCCACTCTGTGACACTGCTGTCTGTACCTCTGGTTGAAACACATGTACCTGTTTTCATACTAAAGACAGTTATACACAGATGCAGAAACACAGGCTGTGTGTTCTGTGGATAGTTCTTAGCTAACCACGGCCCAAGTGCTGTTGTTTACGTAGCCTGAACAGGCGTCGACTCTAGCCTATCGTCTTTTCAGGGACGCCTGCCTTTTCAGAGTGAGCTCTGTGTGATTTTTAACTTCAAAGGTCCATTAGGCTGGTCTTTAAAATGCCCCATCTGGGATTTGTTACAGTCTGGCTTTCTATGCTCAGGCCCACCCGAGGGCACCAGCTTGTGCCTGGTACTTGCCCTCAACAGAAAAAACACACTACATGTTTATTTACTACATGTTTATTTTAGTTGTTGCTGAGACTCTGGATGTATTGAAACATTGACTGTTGCAGACCAGGTATCACAGTGACTCATTGCTGGGATGAGCGGGTTGCTTGTTTCATTTTAAAGCTGCACCAATACATTTTTTGTAGTCATAATGGATCGAATTACTATATGTAATGTAGAAGGGGTCGCGCGCAGTGATTAACCCTTGAAATATTATTACCTGACTATGGAGCCTTTCAGTGTGTGCGCACCTAATGACACATAGTTAGCAACTAGAGAGTGAACATCGTGGAGCATTTAGCAGCCAATAATTAATATTGGACGTAAATTCATTAGGACACAAATCAAAATCCAGTATTAAGTCCATGTCATGAATTCTAGTGTTGTTCAATATCTGCTTAATATGTAAATAGGCGACTCTATGCTGATACGACAGCCATAAATTCTCTGTACTCTGGTAAAGCAATCTAAGTACATGACTGTAAGTGTTGAGTGTTACTCACTGGCAGTCGTCAAGCTTACATAACTTACATGTTAACCCAGGTTAGAAGTCAGTCTAAAGCTACATTTGTAAAGTCATGTGAGTTTTAACTAGGTGAAGTGCTCAGATGAAAAGGTGTGTGGTTACTCTGCTCTGCACAACACTCAAACCTCAAACACACATGATAAAGATAAGCAATGCCATCCTGTTGCAGTTAGGCAGTAAGTCATACTGAACTGGGAAAACCCTGTCAAACAAATATTTACATTAACTGTGGTCACGGTGTGTTTATTCAGTATTTCACCGTACCTTCAACTCCAACACAAAATACATATGTTTATATTTGAAATACATGAAGGTCAATCAAGATCAGGAGACTTTGCTTTAGCTTACATTTTACTCAACGTCTGTTGTGTTGTGTTGGTGTACTGTATGCCATTTCCCTTACAGCACCCCATGCTACAGAGTTCATCATGACCTTTTAACCATATTGAATGGCAGGCAACAGGTGTTTGCCTTCATGTTGTTCTCAGTGGTTTAACATGTAGCTGGCTCCACTGGGACTTTATATCTAAAACTGGCAGTGTAACTTGATGCTATGCTCTAGAATAACAACGCTTTCTTTAATATCAGTGATAGTTAGCTGGGTAGTTTTACATGGCTCTGTTCAATCTCTGCACCTTCCAGGGTGAATTATGAAATCACATCACAACAAAAAAATCAGAGGAATGAAAAGTTGATGATGGACAAGCTTTTGTTGCCAGTAAACTTAGTCTGGACCCTCAGATCAGCAGGGAGCTTTCACATGTTCATTCATGGTAAATTGGTTGGTTGTTATGAATAGTGCGGTATGTTAAGAAGAGCAAGAGGAAATGATCTCATGCTGTGAAAATGGTGACATGAATGGTTAATGTTTAATGGTTAAATTACAATTACAGTGCAACAATTGCCTGCCTTGAGGGCCATGATGTGGGGTTAGAATCTGAGTTTGTTATTACATTTGTGTAATAAGCATTAATGCAATGTTGCTGGAACTACACAAGCCTGTAGGCATGTGTGTGTGTGTACACAGTGACAATATTGTAAATGGAAGTGGTTCTTGGCGGTAAAAGAAAAATCTTTTTCAAAATAAAATTATTATTTCGAATGTGAATTATTTAATCTATAATGCGTGATTAGCTATTTTCCTATACTTGTCGATGATAGATGTTGTTATTGTAGTAGCAGAGGGTTCTGCAGAAGGACAGGAAGTACTAATAATGGCTTCACAATGTAAGGACCCCTTCCAGTTACTGCCTGGATGTTCATCCACTGTCAATAAGAGCTAAGCTGTGAGGAAAAGCTGATGTTTTGGGAAACAAAGAAACGTTTGATGACACTGCCATAGAAGCGAGGAGAGGCTTGGCACTAGACAGAGAGAGAGAGAGAGAGAGCGAGAGAGAGCGAGACAGAGAGAGAGAGAGACAGCACTGATGTCTGACCCTGACAAAAGTATCACTTGTCTAGATACTCCAGTGTTCAGCTTTGCAACTCTCAAAGTTTCATCCCGAGTCCAACAGAAAGTAATTCTCATTTTCTAGACATTCACAAAAGAGTATATTGTTTTTCTCAGCAGTAAGATGAAGACTGTGGATTTGAAATCAACATTACTTTTGCTTCCTAATAGACTGAGGCACTTTTGCTCTCTTGTCCATAGTGGCTGAAATGCCAGAGAGAGAATGTTAAATGGGACAGATTCTAGCAGTAAGCTCTGTATCTCTCCAACTCTGCCTTCTCCTTGTCTCATATTTCCACTTTATCTCATTGCCCTCTCTGCTTCCTTTTCTGTTTAGCTTTCCAGCTATAATCTCCCAAGCATGCATGCACGCAGTTTGACATGCACCCAACCCCAAAAATGGCTCTCTTAAATGATCTCCCATAAACTGTCACCTCGGACTCTCTCTTTCTGTCCCTCTTTCCTTCTTCACTCCTAATCTCAAAGTCTTTGTCGCTCTCTCTCTCTCTCTCATCGCTTCCCCTCATTTTTCCTCTGAATCTCTCCAGGCTCCATCTCCCCTCAGTTGAACCAGCTCCCTCATAATGCAGCCACTTTACAGAATAATGGAGACACAAACCACACCCATCGAATTATACAAAACGACTCAGTAGAGCATGACCAAGAACATTTTCCTCTCCCTCCTCTCTGCCACTATTTATCTTTCATTTATCATTTCCATACTGACAGACAGATTAGATCCTCATGACTATGTGACGGCCACCATTCATACTACTAACAGATACATTACATTTGACTGAAACTATTCAGTAAAACAGAAAAGTCAGTGTCTGTGAGTAGAACTGCAGTGAAGACAAAACTGCAAACTAGGGCGAATATCATGTAACGCCATACATATGTGAATATTACATAGTGAAAAATTAATTTCCATGAGCAACAAAGACAGATATTTGATAACAGAAGAAAAAAAATGGGGAAATGGTTGTGTTCCTGGCTGCCTGCCTCATTTGCTCATTTGGTCACACACTGTGAGAGAATTTATATGAAGTTATATGAACATAATGAGACGATGAAGCTCCAACAACCAAAAGTTTCAGAGTACTGTGTTTCTGTTTCTGAAGGGAAATTCCAACACCAGTGTTTGTGCGTTTTCAGTTTTTCCTCACACTTGGCTTGGCATATATATGTGTGTTTGACTGGGAGTGGGCTCATTCGACTCAGAGAATGAGAGTGGGCGACTTTACCACTTTGCCAGACACATTACTGAGACAAAGGAATGGCCTGAACGAGTGACAGAGAAATATAACAGCGACAGGAAAAAACAAGAGAGACAGAAGTCAACATTTGTACGTAAATACACAAGTCTGACTCTCAGGAAACACAACAGGAACACAACATGGGGCTACACTGAGAATCAACTTTTCAACAAAGCAGTATTCAATGATGATTACAGCGTTAACCCCCTAGATCCTTGTATTTCCCTGGAAGACACAAGAAATAAACTCCCCTTTTCCAAGGAGAAGTACCAGTGGGAACCCAGGATTTAAAGCCTGTGTGCTTGTGTCTTTGTGCACCATTGTGTTTACACACTGAGGACAATGGTTCATATGGAAACACCTTCTCCTATAACATCATTAATGCTACCGCACAACTGTTGTCTAATGACATTCCCGTCAGCCTCTGCTGTACTTTGTTAACATGCAACTTTAGCAAATGTTGTCATACGAACCATTAACATAATATGGTGAACCTGACAAATAGTACCTGCTAAAATTTAACATGTTGACATTATCAATGTGATCATGTTAGCATGTTTAGCATACAGCCTCCCAGGTTGCTGTTCTAACTAAAAACATGACCACATAATGTAATAAATAAGAAAAAATACCATCAGAAAATAAGATTTCATGATTAATTATATCAATTCTGTGTTCCTTAGATAATAAATGTTTCAACCTTTTTATTGGTATACTTTTCCATGACACCTGTTATGATAACCTAAAGCTTTACTAACTCCCAACCAAAACAATGAGATCCTCCAGTCACCCAGGAGCCACTGACTCATAAGCGCTGAGGTAGATTACAGTTTACAGTGTTAGTCTTATCTACTGACTGCCACTCAGAGGTGTTTAAATGCTTCATGGAAATGACAATCTGTTACAGCTGTGCAGACCACAGCCAAGTTGTTACAGTATGTACACAGCTTTACCCAGCTACTTTTTATTGTTCTTGTTCCCAGGCGACCAAACGACCAACTGCAAATATAATTCAGTTATCCCCATTACTGCTGTGCTCTGCATTGAATGAGTGGAAGAAGCTATTTTGAAATGTGATACAAATGAACTTCAGAAATACACTTTGGTCACTTTGGTACCAAATACAATAAATCTATTAAGCTGACATTTCACTGTCCTATTTAGTGATTTATTTTCTTGAGGGCACATCAGGCTAAAATACCTCAGATAAGTAACTTTGGGACTCGTGTTTTTTTCCAAAGCTGCTCTGCTTACCATTCAAGCAGCTACAATCTCACAAAGAGGATGTCCAAAGGAATGGGACTGTTCTTGATCTGGGAATTGTTTCCATGTGTGCGTTTCAGTCTCCTCTTCCAACATATGACTCTACAAGGTAATGTTATGGTGGATCCTGCAAAGGTTATTTCATATCAAAAGTACACTTGTTAGGACATGTCCACAGAGAGCCATTAAGCAAGATTATAAGATGGATGTTACAGGACAGGACAGGACAGGACTGGAAGATAGAGGTCTGCTGGGGGAGGTTACTATAAAGGGACCTGGATCATATCTGCAAAGTAAGCTGGAAATTATTTCATTGCAGAACCCAAAAAGCCTGTGATTTGCTGTAGAGGAACAACACATGAGTTCAGGTTAAATAACTGTTGACCAACTGTAGAAAGAAGAGGAAGCTCAGAAACAACAGAAACAGATTAAGTCACAGTGGGAATTTTCCACTAGGTTTAACGCAACTTAGCTAAAGTTTAAGTTCTGTTTTTAACCTTTTGGGGGACATGTTTGATCTTGTTATGTCTGTTCCACAGCCACGACTCCAGGAGCCATTAAAGATTCGGATTTTGGAGTTTAACATCATATAATTCTGTGAAAGTCCCTGTACTGACCTGCAATGATGCATGTAGCAGCACTGTGCACTGTGGGATCTTCAATATGACTACATCTCCAAAAGATATGATGTTCATGTTTATGTAATGCAGGAAACCACACCAACATCCATTAGCAACACTAGTAATTTTCAGCTATCATTAAAGCTGGTGATATGAATTCAAGGTCTTTTAATACGACCCTTTTTAAGGTTCACTTGATCTAAATTACAATAAAGAAAACATTGCCAAACAATGACAAACAAAGCTAACACATGAATCCGACTAATTATTTCATTCCAGCTTTTGGTATTTGATAGTTGACACACAGCCCTGCATCTGGTGATATCTACCACTGCGTTTTCTGAGAGCTGAGATATCTGCCTCCACCCAATACAACAGAGGAGAGTAGAATTTCTGCTGTGATGGTCACAGGTTCCGTCGGATAACGAATTTACTGTTTTTGTGAGGATTAGTAATGTGTAATTTTGGTGAACCATCCCATTAAGCCCCGCCAGAATATAAACATTTTTACATTTATAAGGGTCATTTAGACACTCCATTAAACAACGTCATGACTTCACTAAATGTGAAATACATAAGTGAACAATTAGTTGAAAAATAAAATATAAAAAAAAAAAATAGCTGTGGGTAAAATCTTTTTTAATGTTATGAGGAACTTTGTGATGATGATTCACTTTAATAGAAATCTTCTGACAAAGTATTTCAATCCTTTTCAACCAAATGACAAAATCGTGTTTCTGCTTTTCAGAATCACAACTCAAACCAGAATACACAGACCACATACACACGCTGCAAAAGGTCCCTGGGGTTAAAAGACTCTCAGTTAAACTTCACTTTACACAAAGAGACGGTGACCAAAACAGCTTTTTATCTCTTAAGGAATATTGCCAAATTATGGCTGTTCCTATCCCCTAAGTTTAGTTTACGTTATGGTTAACTTAGTTTGGTTTATCTTTCCCTGCATCAGGGTGGAGTCAGCTCAGTCCTGTACTGTAAGAGCCTTGAAAGCAGAAGCAAAAATTTTCTGTTTCTATTGATGCAGACTGACATGTCATGTGTGTTGTTTTCAACTGTTAAATACTTCTAAAAATAGAATTAAACATCTGCTGCTATAGCAGCTGTTGGTCAGCAGTTCATACCCTGACATACACACAGCCTGAACACAATGTAATACACTGACTTTAGGAGCAAACAAAGTACCTCATTATATGGTTAAGTATTTACAGGCTGCATGCATGTGTATAAACATACATACAGGCCTTCAGGAAAATATCATCTGCCTAGTTTCACATTCTTCAAGCGCAAGCAGCAAATGACTTAGCAAAATGTACAGTATGTTTTTTGCAGTGTACAATTCAAACCATACAAAAAATTACTTTATCAAAGCCGATTTCTGGCAACTTTAAAGCTTCAAAGTAGTCTACTTTCCATGTGCGAGTAACTCTTTAAATGTTTTAGATTTGGCTTTTAACTCGTTTAAAAAACGTGTAGGAAGTCACAAAGGAGTTTTTCCTCTCTGAAGTTTTAAGATCGACCTCATGGAAACAATCAACCAACTTTTGTGTACTTTTTTCGACACCATACAATTCCTGTGATTCACAGTGTGAAAACCAACTCATTAACTTTTTGAAATACGTCACGAAACGAAAACACATGACTGCCAGTAAACTGAAGAATCAGTCCTCTCTCAAGTATTAAAACTATGTTCCATGTCATACTGATAAACTATTCATGTTTTTGCTCAACTCTGGATTGGAGTTTAACAATACATAGCAGTCATTCTTTTGTATTGATTAATTCATTTCCACCACTGTAACTACTTTGGAGAGGAGGAAATCTGACACTGTGATGGAACAGACATTTAGACCAAGAGGAGAGAATGTACTATTATTACAATTACTAATACTAATAAAGTCCAAACAGACAAAAACTAAGCTAAAAATCCATGAGCCAAACAGTAAAGTCAAAAATCTCTGTCTCTAAGTCTAGATTGTTATCATGTAATAAAAGCTGACGGAGTGAGTGGGATCCTATGGCAATTAAAAATATATAACTCAGGGCAGGGGACCTCTGAGCTAACACACCATTCACGACCACCAAATGTCTTTGTCAGTTTTTTGTTGCCATCATGTGCCATCTCTTGCTCACTTACCTCCACTTCCTTCAGCTACTCATTTCAGACGCAATAATAACAAAAATACATATTTACCTTTTGACTAAGACTTTCCATTTATTACATTATCTGGTCTGTAGCTATAATACATGAATACCACTGTGGCAGAGATAATACAAGCTCATCGCTAAGCTATTCTTTAGAAGGGCACGTTTTTATTACTAGAACAAAGTAATTTGATAACTGCTACTGCTACTTTCTTTCCATCTCTGCAGTAATTCCTTTGGTTCTTCTTATTTTGTGGTGACCCACTGTCTTCAGAGTAGTTTGATTTTTTGGTCAGCACTCATTTTTGATTTTGGTTTTTGTTTGTAAATTTGTGATACAGATTGTTTTTCTTTATTAGTATGAATGTATTTTGCTCAGCTGTGGGGTGAACTCTAGAGTCACAAATTTTCAGAATTAATTGACTCAGATCTGCGTTTGTGGTGAAAAAATTTTTGTTTGACGTACCGGTTTGTGAAGAACTTACGTTCACTTTATTACGAATACCTGTGCACTTGTTTATTTATGCTATTATCCAATTAGCCAATCATGTGACAGCAGTCCAACGCATAACGTCATGCAGCTACAGGTCAGGAGTATTAGTTTGCTGTTTCTGATGAAGTGCTTGGTGAGCGACTCAAACTCACTATGATGGAGTAGATGAGGGCAGCAATTCCAAGAGGCAGGCAGCAGCACAGCATGGTGAAGATGGAGTAGCACAGGTAGTCGTTCACAGGTTCAGTCAGCGGGCCTCGAGTCACGTACACTGTGGGCTGGACAGTGACGGTGGCCGGCTGTGCTGGGTACTGCTGCTGACCCGCGGGATACGGCTGTCCATATCCTGCACCCCCATAAGGTGGAGGAGGTCCGAAGCCCTGCTGACGACATACATGAAACACAACTCACTTTCAGGTGAAAGAGGATGTCATTAAAAAGTCTGTGTGTGTGTGTGTGTGTGTGTGTGTGTGTGTGTGTGTGTGTGTGTGTTAGGAAAATCACAATTTTTCCAACAGTGTGTGTGGTGTGTGTGTGTGTGAAAACAATTGCATGGTAAAATGGCAAAAGCGAAACTGTGCAACTACCTTAAATGTAAATAATTACACCTGTGCTTTTCCTGTTTGACAAGTTCATTTCATGCACACGTTTGTATTGCACTCAAACTTTCATCCACCCACAAGATACATTACATTTACTTACTTTTTACTTTATTTATATGAGGAAACCTTGTGTATGTGTTTTACTGATTATTTTTACAACGTAAATGACAAAAACTAGAACTTCAAAAAGACCTTTTAACCTAAACCGACTAAATAGCCCCCGACTCCCATCGGCGTTTTCACTTAAAAAAGATGTTGCTTGGGATATGTGATTGCTCACAGAGGAAGTGAGAGGTTTAACAGTTTATTTTTACCACAAAGGCACAGTATGTTTTTTTTTTTTTTTTCTTTTAGTTTTTAGGTCACAGTGGTGGTCTGGTACAGGCTTACATCAAACATACCATTATTCGTGTAAAATCAATTTCTATATTAGTGCTGAGTTTGATTGTATCTTGATGGGATCCAAATTCACAGGTCTTTAATTAATAATCTCCAGATTAATTTTTTCCGTGTGAGCCAGACAAGCCTATCTAAATACCTACAACCCCTCTACGATAAAAACAAATGTTACCATGTACTTCAGTAAAAACCGTAATAAGAAAATAAAAGCTTCTAAAATATATTTTAATGATAATTATATCGGTAAATCAAAGTTCAAACTCTATGGAAGAAAACTGCGTTAAACGTGACATCGGCTTGCTGTCGTGTTCAGCAGGGTTGAGATTTTGTAAAAGAAAAAATACTTTCTCGTTAATTAATGTTTTTTTTTTAAACCATATAATTACTAGTAATTTACATTAGTCTTTATTTGTGATGCCGGATATTGGGAAGCTTACCTGCATCTGTGGTGGGTATGCCGCGCCGGGGTGAGGGTACCCCGGGTGGGGGTTGTCAAAGTAGGCCGGAGGTGGCACCTGGCCCATGGAGGACTTCTCATCACCGTATTCCTGTGGAGGAGCGCTCGCAGACTTACTGGGGTCCATAGTAATAAACCTCGGTCTCTATTTCCCTTTAGAAGAAAAAAAAACTCCCTGGTTCACGTTTTTTAGTCTGAAATGTTTGATAGTGAATTCCAGCTGCAGACATCCAAGTTTTCTCCAAGTTCGATCAAATGTTCTTATTAGAGTCAAGTGACGCAGAAGAAATAGGAAACTCGACGTCGCTACTTTCAAATTAAAAGCACGATTGTAATTGACCCAAGAGCGAAATTTCATGAATATACTTCAGGCTACTGAAGCTATATTATGTCGTAAAATCTGATGAAAATGGATGTTATAGACTAGAAAAGCGCTATATAAGTGTCAATTTACCAATTACCATATAATGTTCTATGAACATCAGTGCGGGACAAATCTTGATAAACAAAATACAAGTCTAATAAATATCAAAGAAAATAAATCGAAGCACTGATTTTGCAGAAATGTAATTGCCACAATTACTATCATCTTCCTTATTAAAACAGACTATTTTATATATCTAATATAATCTGTAAATTTACCGTTACCCTTGTAATTATCATGTGTATTTTCTGGATGTAAATGATGTTGCTGTTGCTGTATAAAGTCTCCATCCAATGAAAATGTTGATATAAAGAATTTGACATGTAGGGGAGTCGAGTTATTGTTATACTTTCAAATGTTCTCCAACACATTTGGTACACAATGGCTTTATCGTTTAAAAATATTTCAGGCATTTATTTTTAAAAAAAAAGCAAATTCATATGATTTCCGGTCCCATTCTGGCTACCGGTGATTAACTTGATGTTACCGTCTGAGCCAATAAATGCAAAGGGAGGGGCCGAGGGTTAGGCGTATCACAGCATACTGCCCAACTTTAATTGGGAAACAACACGAAACAGATGGGATTTGTTCTTGTGGAGATATGGCTGACAGCCAGCCTCAGTGTGTCCAGGCGTAAACATCCTCCGAGAGAAGCCATCAGTCAAGTCATGCTTCTCCCTTCGCACATCGTGGAGTGTATTGCTGGCTTTGGAGAAACATTAATCATGCAGATGGCTGGATGACTAACTGAGTGGTTGATGACTATGAAAATTGAATAGAAAATATATACTGACCAGTGTCCACTAGATGGAGCCAGAGCATTTCTAAAACTGCAGAGCTCTCACAACTGCACCTACAACTGACGTTAGAGCAGGAACAGGGCAACTAGCTTAAACGTAAATCATTAAAACTGTGCTTATCCTGTTATGAGAAGTTCACTTCATTCAAACGTTTTTATTGCACTCAAACTTTCATCCACCCACAAAACTTCCATGGCTTTAGAAATCAACAGTGTTTTTTTCAGATTTATTTGCAAGTAAAATTAGTTTAAAGATCTTTTTTGATTCAGTGTGGTCAGTACCATTTCATTCAGTTGAAATGTAGCCAGGTTACTGGCCTACCGAGATGAGTTTGTTGAACTGTTGATAACTTGTACAGTATTGAGTAATAACCCAGTTATAATGGTCTTAATGGATATAGTCTCGAATCAGTTTAAATATTACAAACTGAAATTGTAATACAAGGCCCTTAAAACACAGGACCCCCCCCACACACACAGAGTTCACACATGCGTGTACGCGCACACACACACACTTCAGTACTCAAAAAAAAGTCCATCACTCATTTTAGTTTCAACAGTTGTTTTATAGAAACATGACAGACTCTTTCTGTATCTATGAACAGTGCAATCCACTACACTCCTCCATAAAGCTACACATGAGAATTGACAGATTATCATGAATAATCAACAGCATTCTAAACACTCAAGACTATGTGGATTTCATACATTTGACATGACAGCGGGTTAGGTTGGTCACAGTAAACAACTAATATCTACATCAGTGTTTACCTTACACATACAGTACAGACAGTATAACAGTAGTGTGAGACACCGACACAACCTAAAATATGTGGACACTTTAAGTATTTTTTGGTAATAAGTTTGTGTTACCGTTACATGAAGCCACTTAAAGATGAAAGTGACAAAAACTGTGTGTACAATGGTATGTATGTCTGAGTGTGTGTGTTTGTGTTGAGGTGTAGGCTGCAGGACAGTAGCGCAGTTATCAGGCAGAAAGCATCACACCTCACAGCAGCTATAAACAAACTACTTCCTGTTGATCTCTCTAAATAAAAAAAACAAACAAAAAACAAAAGCCTCTCATTGGGTGTCACAAATCCTGCTGCTCCTCCTCTAAGTTATCTGTTGGTTGCACGGAAGTCAGTGTGTGTTCTAGTGACCTCTAGCAGTCGCAGGCACGACCTACAGACAGACAGACAGACAGACAGATAGAGAGACAGACAGGAGGGTGAGTTTCAAAATTCAGTTTTTCAATCAATTTTTTGCTTGAAAATATTTTCATATATAGATACACATATATAACATAATACATTAAGTTTTGAAAACACAGAAAAACATAGAATATATTGTTGTTTTACAGTACGAAATAGAGAATGAATACAATGCTACTCATTCTCAGATAATGGGTGGCGGAAAGAGAAAGACAGTGTGTGTGTGTGTGTGTGTGTGTTTATATGTGTGTGTGTGTGTGTGTTTATGTGTATGTGCCCATGCAAGTGGAAATTGCCACCATCAGTGCAGTATGCCCCTGGAGGCTCCTGCTGAGTTGCTTACATAGAGCACACACACCGTGTTTTTCCATGTGGGCCACCTGTGTATTTCATCTACATCAAAGCTGCTGAAATCAGACTAGTTTTGTTTTCAAGTAGCATCTAGCATCATCAATGTCATCAGGGGTTAAATTAGCTGGAGCTTGGATTCAGAGAATACAAATATATGAAGAGAAAGTCTGAATTTCAAGCTGGGAGTGAGAGACGTGGGTGTTTTGAGTGTAACTGTCAAACCCTCAAGGGCATCTTTTTTATGGCTGCACCACTACATAGAAGAGAAGTGTAGTTGCTTCTCACACCAACCATCCCCTTTCCTTCCCTCCCCTCTCTGCCTGCCAGACACCCAGAGCCCCACCAACTGTTGAACAGCAAGGTCCATGGCATCTCGCTGCAGCACTATGGGAACGTTCCATACGGTGTCAGTGTGTGTGTGACACGAGGCCGTTTACAGTGAGACAGATGGACGGAGTAAATATAACTTTAGACCTTAGCAGGATGTCAACGGGGTGATGAGATCTTGAACATTTCAGGGGGACAGAAGCTGTGTATCTTGCTGTACACAAGTGCACAGTGGAAGTGGAAAGACAGGTATATTTGCTACTGTGTGGTAATCTGAGAAGAATGAATGTTATGCAAGTGCTTTAGCATTTGCCCTTGTTGCTCTTGTCAAGTGTCAGTAGTTAGAATTGATCGTCCTTTCTGTTGATATTTGCTATAAACCATAACGACAAACACAGTTTCCTTTCGGGGTTAACAAATATCATATATATGCTACCTTGGTCGGAGAGCATCTGCTGAGCATTGCTTCCTGTCCTCCTTCTGCAAAGAGACAAGAGGAGAGCGTAAGAGGAAAGAAAAGCAATACATTTGAATCTAGTGTGACTCTGTTCATGAAAACTGGGCCATGTTTGGCACTTGGTAACCTGGTCATACAGTACGTACTGCTTTTACAACATTATATTAAAACTAGATGGTTCTCATGCTGAGTTTTTCATGTCTAACTGCATGAAGGATTACCTCTTGTCCTGGTTGAACTTGCATCTGCAGTGGCCACCTACATCAAGAGAAAAGAAGCAATTACTTTCTTTATATCAAATATGTGTATCTGAGCATTGTTTAAGTCTGTTAATGACCAGGCATGTATATCTGAGTGTGTGTGTGTGTGTGTGTGTGTGAGTTTGTGTGTCTGTAATATTTGCATCTTACTGAGCAGGATGGTGATGCCAATGAGACAGAGGACAGCAGCTAGAATCAGGCCTCCAACACGCAGTCTGTGGTAGTCTGCACGGACAGATCATGTTTACCATTAGACTATAAACAAAAATGAGCTAAATAAAAACAGTCCTGAAACATTAAGCAATAAAAACAAAAGTGAGATGCAGTAAAAGATTATAACACAAAACCTACATCAATGTGTAAATAAGTGACTTTACGTCCAGAAAAATGACACTAATTTATCCAGCAGTATAGATATTTACAGCAGGTGTACAGTGTGTATATTTTAGTTTTCTTGTACACTTTGTGGCCATAACAATATTACAGCTGGTGGTTTCATCGTCCACTTCCTTTAACTCATAAATAATAATCGTGAAAATAATAAAAAGCAATGCATTACCAAAAGTGAATGGGTTATCTTCCGCTGTAGGAACAGAGTAGAAAAGCATCAGTTAAAAGTCGGATGTGAAGAGCAGAGAAACGAGGACATGCAGAAACAACCACATATCAAACAGTGATGTAATAAAGTCAAATGTACAAAGTGAGATGACCATACACAGTGGCCTAGTTTAATTCTCTCAGTAATGATTAACACACCTGACAATCAGGTCATTTCATTCCAACTTAAAACAAACACTACACTCAATTTTAATCAAAAATGTTAAGAAAGGTATTTTTGAATATGAGGTCCTGTTTGGATGAAACCTATTAACTGTATTACTCAAATGATTAGAGATACTGAGTGTGAAAAGTCAGTGTACTTACAGTTCTGTTCCTCTGCAGACACCAGTGACACAACTGCAAGAGAGTTCAGAAACACAGACACACATATTACCATCGTGAAGCCCAGCCTCAGTCTGGATCTCATTTTGTTTAATGCAGTTCATGAAGGTTGGATAGAAAACAAAAACACTTCACTTTCTGTTTCACAAGTGCCAAAAACTGAAGTTCCTCAAATGGCCACTTGGGCCTGGCTCCAAAAGTGAGTCAATCCCCATAGACTCCCATTTTAAAATCCCAACTTCACAGCAGAAACGAACATGTTTACAGAGTGGTCCAAAAAACACTTTTAGTCTCTTTAGCTACTTTCCCCCTTCATGACAACTGTAGGGAGGGTGAGTATTTATACATCTCAATTTTATTAAGGCTTAAAGTTATGCATATTTGAGGGTGTGGCCACTTTGAGTGACAGGCGGGTTCCATCACAGTTCACTAGCCGCTCGGTGCTGTCTGCGACTGTTGAGTCTTAATTCAAGTCACTGAATGTGACCTCTCGGCTGTGTTTCAGGTGTTGGTGTCTTTTGGAGGATTTTTCATGCAAATATCAGACAGACAATTTGGAAGTCAAGGAACATACGGAACTCTTGGAAATTCTAGTATTATTTTATTTATATTAGCACTAATTGGCAGCCAACAACTTGTCGTTAACTAGCTAATTAGCCAGCATATTGCTTGGGCTAGCCTTCGAGCAAGACGCACAGACGCCCAGCTGAACTAACGATGCTAATGGGGGCGTATGCTTGCCACAGTTATGAAACCGTCATTCACTTAAGTCTCGGCTCCACTCATGCCTCAACTCTTTGCCTAATTCTGGATTAGGCGGAGCAACTTACTCTTAGCTTCAATATTTAATATTATTGTTTACAAATAATTTCACTAAACTTGTCATTTGCTGTGGTTGATATTGTAGTGGCTTCACTAAACTTTCCTTTTACTAATACTTTTAATGGAAACGCAGGTAAACTCACGTCTGTTGCTCAGAATCACTGACGAATTAAACTGTCATTGTCAGTGAATAAAACACCTCTTTAAAAGCTTCTAAATCTCTGCTTTGCTTATTGGAAAATCCAGATATGTTTAAAAATATTCCATAAACCTCTGTCTGTTTCAACTCTCTTCCTCCTCTTATTCATGTGGATGTTGTTACCTTCAGCTTTTCAGCACTGTAATTGTAGAACACTTCATTTCCCATCTTACCTACAGTGTTAGAGATTTGCTGTCTTACAGTTTATTTCTGTGGGACATGTAATCATATCAGATGTCCAGACAGTTTAAAATTTAGAGTGAAGGGGCAACAAGACAGCCAGTGACGACCCATCCTCCCTGCTGCCTTTCGTCTCACCTCAGACACAGAGTCACAAAAATATAAATACTTGAGCAATATGCTGATGGAAGACAGACCTTCATAAAGAGGAAGTGGAGCAAACAGGTCATGAGTACGTTTTCAGTGACACTGACTGGCTTTTAAAAAGAGAAAGTTATTATTTAATGGAGGATTCTTGGTGATTCCTTTTTTTTTTCTTTTGAGAAAAACTGTGATCACATAAAAATACTTCTGAAGAGTCTTACTCACGTGTCATCAACACCAAAGCACAGATCTTTGACATCTTCAGGCTTGAGGCTGTTTACCTGCAGAGATAAATACAGACAGTGATATCAACAACACCATCAACAATTAAGGAGTCAATTAAACTAATGTGCACTAATGATTTTCATATGCAGCTTTACATTCTAACTTGGTTACCATAGCAACAACCCCAATAAGTGGTACATATTAAAACTTGTATGTTTGACTGATGCATGAATGCAGATTGAAGTCGAGTAGTAACTGTTTGATTTGAATAAGGCTTTGGTTGAACTAACATGGGGCAAATAAAATTATCTCCAGTCCCCATGGAACAAATAATCACATTTCACATGTGTGTGTGTGTGTGTGCATGTTAGAAAGCTGATTGCTGTACTCCAAACTGGCTCATACTGGCCAACACAGTCAACAGAAGTGTGATGCAACATTTAGCCTTTCTGTGTTTTCTGTGAGGGGCACTAAAAGGACTTAAACACACAGAGACAAACTCATCACTCTTGCAGTGCATGCATCCTTCCCCTCTGAAGCACGCACAGATCTGATTGAATTAAGATGGGCATAAAGTGGCCTCTCTGGCTACCTTTCACTCTCAGACACACACAGAAACTTGATCTGATGTTGATGGATACAAAGTGCAGAAATGGAGCCTTAACAGGAGAACTACTCTGGTATCACGTATTACACTGTTGCCATGTAAAAGCTTATAAGATTCAATCTTTTTTCTTCTTGTTTCAATGTTTAGTCAATTTACTTTCTATCACAGGCTTATTAAACTATATATAATGCATGTCCCCATGTGCATATAGTCGTCTGCTGTGGCCGTCCAGATTCTGGATTATTCAAGTCCATTCACCCTTCCAAAGCTATTCCTGTCTCTAATGTGATTTTAATCTTATTTCTAGAGTACACTCATGTATAGATGACCTTTGGACTTTGAGCTTCTTTTTGAAGTCAATATACGTATATATTTTTATTTTCCAATGCCTGATAATTATCAAAGTTCTTTTATCCTAAAGACAGTCAGACTGAATTTACACTAATGACACTTGCATCATCCCTAACGAACAAGTACATTTCCTGACAAGTGCAATTATATCCCATGCGCTGTCTGAGCCGCTGCCATGTTGAAGGAGCAGCAGCAGAGCTCACATGTGCACTGGGAGGAGACACACCTTGGCTAACACAGCAGTGGTTTTCCACTTACTGCACTATTCCGCTCAAAGCGCTCCACAGTGAAGAGCAAACACACCCATGCCCATTTCAAACTGACATTTACACACAGCCACGTGTGAGCGAACACTCGTATAAAGACATACAAGTGTAAAAACACACAATTTGGATGACGTCAAATTAAAGTTGGGTTGACCAACTGAGTGTTGGACACACCCTACCATGTCCACCTGCAGTATGGGAGCATGTAGTCAAATTGGTTTGCCAGTTGCATCGGTCTGAATTCCTGATGAAGTTACAGTTTAGCCTGTAGCAGTATGATCTGTGTGGGGCTGGGCGACTATATCAGCTATCAGTGATTAGCTGAGTCCATCGCTGGTTGTTTTTTGGGGTTTTTTTGTTGCAATTTTTTGACAAATTTATGTAATTTTATTTCGCTAATTTAATGATCTGCCTCCTTGAGAATTCAACTTGGTAAATAATTATTTTAGGTGCAATTCAAAGGGTGCAGTAACAGGAACTGGCAGTTGGAGTGGAGTCGGGCCACATTATTGTTGATGTAGAGCAGCGGCTAAATGACAATTACGTCATCTTTAATGGTTGCTCTCTGATCGATTGGTGCTAAAAAGCAACTTCATTTCACAATCATATTTGAGACCAAAAACTGTAGTGTGGTTGTGCTCCCTGATTATTTAATAGCATAGTGTATGTTGTCATCTGTTAGTTCACTTGGAAGCTGCGAGTGGAGGCATGACAGAGGATAAGATGAAGGCAAATTAATTCAAACAGAACACACATCGTCATTCGGCCCCTTAGAAAATCTTAACATATTGCCCCACACTAGATCTGTCTGTCCTCTCTGTGTAAACTTGACCTTCATGACATTTTTGGGGAAACATTTTCTCATTTTTTATCTTGGGCTTTTTCCTTTTTGAAAAGGGCAATATCAATAAAAGGCCACACAAGTGAAAAATAATGCTGTGCAATAAACTATTAAAACTGCGAGACAGTGTATCTGAAATGATTAAACAAAATGTTTAATGATGTTACAGTAAAGTACCATCCAGCATTTTTGTGCCTAATAGGAAAACAACAGTGACCTTTGAGACTCAGTGATCACAATAAAGGAGGATATAAGTAAAGTATGTGTCTCCCTCCTCGGCTGTTGGTATTTGGAATTTGGCAGAAACTGAGAAAGACAAGAGCAGGCCGAGCGCTTTTCTCCTGGTGCCTCTCCACAGCAACCCAAGGCGAGGCAGAGGGAATGTAGAGGATGGGAAACAGGCCAACAACCACTAGAGAACGGTTTACCTCAGGAGAAAGACAAACAAAGAGTAGAGAGGGAGGAGAGAGAGGATGAAGAGACAACAGGGCAATGACAGTAACAGGAGAGAAAGACAGGAAGACAAATGAGGAGGAGACACAGGAGGGCAAACTGAAGGATAGACGGTTGAAAGGTTTGGTAAAACAGTGAGAAGAGGGCAAAAGGAGAGAGGACAGAGTATAAAGTATAAAAGAGGTGGCGCCTCCCTATTTGAAGATCATATTCTAAAGCAAATGTTAGTGTAAGGTGGAGCTAGGACGTGAGTGCTGGAGGTGTGTATTCAAATTATTGTGGGACAAAAGCACAGCAGCCTGGTGGATAAGTAAACTAAGGTATACATGCTGAGTGCACAGACCGGACATAAAACATTTGAAGCAGATGACATAATGCACTGTCTGCCCTGTTACTGTACAACAAAGGTAGCTTTCACCCAAGAGCTCTACAAAACTATCTGAAGATATCACCTTAGGCTCTAGGAAATTGTAACGGTGATTGTTCAGTATTTTCTGACATTTTATAAATTCCACAATTAGTCAGTTAGTCCAAAAATATAAACACATTCATCAATGTTAAAGATAATTGTTATTTCCAAACACCTCCAAAACAATATTTAATATCAAACATCTGTGGGTCTTTAACCACTATGTATTTTAGGCCTGCAAGTAAATCTGTTTTTCATTGTTGATCAATCTATCAATATTTTGGGGATTTTGTGATTAATGATTAATGTTGTCTATAAAATGTGAGAAAGAAGTGAAAAATGCAGATCACAATTTCGCAGAGTCTAAGGGAACATGTTCACATTGCTGGATTTGCCAAACTTATAGTCCAGAACTCAAATATATGTGAGCATACTAACACAACATCAGAGAGGCTGGAACCAGCAAATGTTTGACATATTTGCTTGAAAAGTGAGTTAAATGAGTAATCGGTTATCAAATTCCTGATTGATGTTCTGTAATTCTGTCGATTAATCAATTAACTAACTGTTTCAGCTACAGTAGCAACTGTTACAAAACACACAAGAAGTATGATGCAGGCTGTTGTCAAAGACAGCATTATCACAGGTTGTGTCCGAAGGACCTCTGATGACCCATATCTAAAGCACAGTTTCCTGTGGAGCCACTTCTCCATCTCCGCCTGATGCCGGGATAAAGAGTTTTCTGTTCTGGCTCTGTCATGCTCCTCTGCCTGTCTCCGACTGTCCCCCCATTTTTTTGTTTTCAGCTCTCGCTGCATCTCTTTTTGCATCTGTTTTTCCACTGTTTTGTCTCTTGCTCTCTACACACGCTCTGCTTCTTTCACTTAATTGTCTCTCTCTCTCTCTGTCTGATACTCCTTTCCACTTATGTGAAAAGCTTTAAGAATTGCCTATTTGTTTGAAAGCACTGTTTCACACTGCTCTTCTGCTTTTGTCATGATACTGTCTCCTCTCCAATTCTCCCTAACCTCTTTAACCTCTCTTCTTCTACTTCCCTTTTCTGACACACTTCTGCACGTTCTTGCTCCTTCACCCGCCCCCTCTCCTCTCCTTCTTTGAAGTCTTTTCCACTCATTTATCCCTTCCTTTACAAACTCCCTTGTTCAGGCCCCATGCACGTCTCACCCTCATACGCCGTCATCGTCTTTTGGGTCCCATTTTCCTTCCCTCCTCTTGTCCACCAGTGAGGATACAAAATAAGTTGCATGGTAGTTATAACTCCTGAATGCAGTCATGTCAGTCACCTTGTCAGTCACTCGGTCAAAGATCCGCCCACTACTTACTCTCCTAAAGTTTTCATTTTTAAATTTTGTTGTGAAAAAGCTTCAGAGACTACACTTGTTGTTCTATGTTCAGCTTTTGTTGAAACTGTTGTAGAGAGGTGTTAATTCATGGTGGAGGCTGCAGTTTGTGTTGTTGTTGTATGGTATTGGTTTATTAAAAGGGTGTTTCTCATATATACCCTCATTAATATAAACATGGTGGACAAAACACTAGAGCATACACTGTATAATGCAATACAGTTCAACAGCACCACAAACTACAGCCTCCAAAATGACCAAACATTGAACCAACCTAATAAATTAGCAGTGTAATTCTTATTTAGTATGTAGTTCTCACACAAAATGTCTCCCACAGAAATCCTTTACATATCCATTAAATATAAATTTTGAGAACATCTTGAGATGGGATGTTGCCACAGATTTTTTTGAAGATGTCATTTTTATGATGCTGCAAGCACCGCAAATGAAAACCCATTTATTTCTATTGTATTGAAGTGAGGCATTAATCTCTGGCTATAGGCTCAGTAAACATCATGGCAATACGATATTTGTATTACAATAGTAATGTAAGAGTGACTTTTTAATCAGTGCCACAGGAGGAAAGGTCAAGAGGTCACCAAATACATTAGGACTGGTCCTCTGTTGACTTTTACGTTAGTTTTATGGTTATTTAGACAGAGGTTGTTGAGACATCTAGGGTTCAACGAATAAATGGACTAAACAAACAACAATCCCATTCTCAAGTCCCACAGCCGGCAGAACAAAAATCATGTACGATGGTGACTATGAGGAAAATAGACGAAAACTGAGAGTGACACCTTTTCTCTCGCTCACTTCAACCCACAGACAAAACCCACAGACAAGGAGGGACACAGTGCAGACTTACAGAGAAAGGCCACCAGTTGACTTTGAATGTGAGAAAAGTCTTTACTACTCCTTTCTTGTGACTAATTTAGGTGACAACACACATACATACACCCCTTGAAATAGCCCATAGGTTATTGAAATAGGGAGCAAAGTGTTCAACTACAACATCCATTTGTCATATACATCCCCTGTCAAGTCTTTAACCACAAACCTTGTTCAGACTAAAGCCACACTATTTATCAAACAAAACAACATGTATATGTGTATATGTACATAATGTATGTCTTTTGTAAAGGAAACCAAAAATCCACAGATTCGATTTCTGCTTCCTGTATTTTGTTTGCAGACGTGACTTTGTGTTATGGGATGTGGTGTGCACAATGTGCATGTGTGTCTGTTTCTATTTTTCCAACATTACCCACACCCATTCCTTTGAGTGCCGGAGACCGGCCCACATGTGTGTGTGTGTGTGTGTGTGTGTGTGTGTGTGTTCCTGTACTGCACAACAAAGACAGCTGCCTGTTCTCAGTGGCATTTTTTATTCCTAAATTAGCAGCACTGCATTACAGCGTGCAACACATCCTTTACAAGAGACACACACACACACACACACACACACACAGCAAAGACTAAGCACACTCGATACAGTGTGAATCTGTCATGATGAATAATTTCCTTTTATCTCAGCTGAGACATAGTTGGACGTTTTGTAACTTGTTCCTCCCTTCACTTTACGAATCCTCTTAGGAACTTGCCATTTTATGACTAAAGGACATCATGTTTCTCAAGAGGTTTAAAAACATAGAAATGAAGCGCATGACCTCAAATGTATCCTTGAACTATTGAAGAGAAGATGTCTTTGTCTCTGCGACTGCTGAATAGCTGGATAATAAAAGCTAACAGCTACTGAACAGATGCAACTAAAGTGTTTTCTCTGTTAATGTGTAAATGCGAGAGAGATAGGAAGGAAGAGAACGAGGGTAGGGGAGTCAATGGAGGCAGTGCACTGATGAAGGAAGAGGAGAAAGAGAAAGGAAAGTACAAACAAGATATCAAGTTGGGAAATACGAGGGAGTGAAGGAGGAGGAAGAATTCGAGGAGGGTAGGGAGACGGGGGAGAGTGTGGTTGGGAAGGAGGGAATAAGGAGGGACACAAAGAGACATACAGAGGGTAAGAGGGAGTGGAGCATACTAAAATGAGTCACACATGGTAACCACAAGGCTAACAGAGAGCAGCTAGCAACAGACTTCATGCTCCTCACGCTGTACTCATTATCAGCAGATAAAAGGATGGAGTAAATTCCCATAATTTCATCTCACCTTACATCCATAAAACTATTAATCCTGCACAAAGAATCGAGAATCAACTCTAATCCACTTTCGTTAAGATTTGAATCCTCTGTTGTGCTTCCAACATGTTCACACTTAAATAAAACGGTGACTCTGAGATGTTTAAATTTTCATTAACTGTTATAATTCTGCTATGTGTGGACTGGTTAACAAATGATAAATGATTAGCTGTGTACCCGCTGCCTCTAAATAAAACCTTTGTGGTTAAATAGGGAAACGCTTGAAGGTCGCAGTCACATCCCTGGTATAAAGTCGTTGTCTTCTTTTTGAGGTTTCTAAATTTGTGTTTGTGAGGCACCAAAGTGTTGCGAGGAAAGATGAGGAGAGAAAGTGTGTCTCTCTCTTACTCCCCTCCATCTCTCTCGACTGTTTCCCTCACTTTTCTTTTTTAAGATCTGTGGTCATGTGAGGCAAGGTGAGGACAGAGAGCTAAGTCTGTCTCACCTGAGAAAGAAAAGATAACTCTTTCTATTGACACCTTCGTTCACCCTCTCTCCATCTCTGGCTGTCACCCTGTATCCTCGCTCATCTCTCTTTCTCTTTTCTCTCTCTGAAACACTGTGCACACGTGAGTTGAGTTCACGTGCAGTTATATTTTTTACATATACATTTGTGCAAAATTGTCATTCAGCAGATACTGTCGCTGTCACTGTTGCTTTATCCAACAAATGCTCAACATCTTACAGTTCTATATATCATGCAGCAGAATTCAACAGCTCCTGTATTTGTCCTTGTCACAATCTGTCCTTGTGCCACTTACTGTTATCACCACTGCCCTAATCAGCTAGCCTTTTAACAACACTCACTCACACACACACACAAACACACAAACACACACACACACACACACACAGATCAGATTGTGTTCAATAAAGCATGCCACAGTGTATATATTGAAAAATTCCTCAGCAGGAGGTCTTCACTGGTACTGAAAAAAATATCTCAAGCTCCTAATTGGTGGTTTTTAATAATCTGATCCATGATACCTGTTAAATGTCCACTCTGCTAATGCTTTTTATGTAATGCTATTTTTTTTTTTTAAAGGGTTACGTATAAACAAATACAGTGGACGTCTACTTATTTATTTTTATCTGGTGGGTTTCAATAAAGACCAAAGGTACAGACACAAACAGCACCTCTTGTGTACCTGTGCACTTTTTAATCTAGTAAAAACAGTGTGCGTGCAGGAAGAATCTATACCGGCACGTTACGCACGTTGGTCCCTGGGCGCATGCAGTCCCATTGTCCTGGCACTGGTGCGCTCGAGGAGAAATGTCCTGATAGCATTATAGGCTTATAACAGATGTTGTATTGCACTCTCGCATTTTAACGACTTTGAGACGTTTTCTAGAAAAAAAAATCGCGTGTATACATTTAATTCGAGCCTTTGTGAGTTTTTAAGTAACCGAATGAGCCAGTTCATAAGAAAGATACTGATTTATTCAGTTTTCCTTCGCAAGCAACCCTGTTCAGAGAGCACTGCCATTGGCCTGCGTTACTTAAAACTAGCCTACCGTTGCTAAACTATGCTCCAGTTGCCTAAAAATGATGCGCAGCAACATATCTGGAAAACTTGGAACTTCATTAGAAAATGTCTTCAACTGAAGAAAACACTTGAGGAGTTAGAGTTGTGTGAAATATAAGCTATATTCATTGTTCAACACTTACCTCTGACAAGTTGGAGATAGCAGCGACAAAAACGAGGAAATTTCTCTCAGGCAGACGGATATGTGAGTCAGAGCAGCGACTTTTTCTTCACACTGTGCGCCAACACCCTGCCTTCACTACTGTGTCACTCAACAGGTTGGCTTCTTTTTTTTCAGAAAAGGGGGCTGAGTTTAAAATGCTGGAGTTTTTGTTCTGATCCTGGGTCGGTTTGTGCTGCTCCGACTGGCAGCTGAAGAGCAGAGGGCTGGCGAGGAGCGGGGCGGGGAAGCTGATCCAGAGTCAGGACTGAGATCCGGGAGGAGGAGTGGGGCGTTTATGTTTGAGTGTCGAGAGCGAAGATGTCGAAGTTTGTCGAGTTGGGTCGATTTCCCTCCACTCTGGGAAGTGCAGGTAACAGATAGATGCATAACAAAACGACACGACGGCTGCAATGAAGATGGATAGTAATCATTTTAAAGTATAGTGCTGTTATATATATAACAATGGGACTTTAGAAAGTCAATAACTGCCCTTTTCAGTCATGGAAACAAATGTCGTTAAGGGTCATAGACTAATAATCTGCAGCTTAGAGCTGTGTGTAAAAACAACACTGATATACCACGATTTGGTTGAGCATATAGCAACATTTATTTTAATTTTGGATGTGCACAGCAGTTGGTTTCTTTCAGATTCTTTCAATGCTGAAATGTTTGACCACAGGGATAATATAACTCTACAGGTTATCATACAGCAAAACATGCAATCAACATTAGGCCACAATAACTCAACGACATCACAATATGTTCCTAATAATGCACCACTTCAGAAGCTATACGCAACATTATGGTAGTGGCTCAACTGAGCAGCCTGTAATGTGCCTTTATAGGAATAAATATCTTTGTGAATATCCAGTAAATGACCCTGATTTACATTATCAGTACAGATAGAAATGTATCCAAAACGGAAACATTTTGAAAACAAGAAATAATCAGGGGGATTCATTAATTTCTTTTCACTTATGACATGTCAGTCTATGAGGCTGCTTTCACACTTTTCCCTTACTTTCAGCAGCACCTCAGTTTTTTCTTTTCTTTTTTTTTTTTTTTTTGGTAAGTGTTATTTCTTTCCACAGGTCTGTACAAGTATAATCATTTGAGCTGGTGTTTTTTCCTCCAATCAACCCCCACCACACAGCCAATCTCTCCACCCCCTGCCTGTCAACTCTTCTCCCTGGATGAAACCGGTTTGTCAGGAACGAGATCAGATTTCACTGCTGTCATCTTCCGCTTTTCTACAAGGTAAGACAGAGGGGCGTGGCGGCAGTTTGCATGGCAGTTTGGGAAGAAAGACAGAGAGACAATAAAAAAAGGGGGGGGGGGGGGGGGGGTTGAGCAACATGTTAAAATTCAAACACACAAACATGCACAAACAATTGCAAGTGAGTTTCAAGAGAGAAAGAACAGCTTACTTGTTCTTCCCAGAGCACCTGTTATCTGTGAAGGCAAAGCAGGATGTGTTACTGAAGTTACACACACTTCAATCCACAGTCACATCATTTCTTCTCCGATGAATCTTATTCTAACATGGCTTTGACTTGGGATTTAAAAAGAAAACAAAACCAAACATGTATAAATAGCTAACGTCTTTTGTTTCAGTCTCAACTCAATTACAGGTGTGATTTGCTTACAAAATAAAACGCCGAATCCTCCAGCCACCAAAAAGCAGGCACAGACCAAGCCTCCAATTCGTAGCCTTTCATAGTCTGTCAGATAGATCAATCAAAATGATCAAAATAAGTGGTTACATGATACTCTACACTTATCTTTTTATAATCCATTCAAATGGGTGAGAGAATAAATTGTATTGTGGAATATAAGATGTGATAAGATCTGTACTTACTGTAAACAAATGGATCTGCAAGCCAAACGCAAAAAGGAGAAGAAGAAATAAGAAAAACAAAGAGAAAAATTATTATTTATTATCTTACTTATTTAAAAATGTTAATGTACAAGGTGGCCCCAACCATTGGTCCATGTTACTGGGATAAATCTAGTGTTTCTTAAGCATCCATTTTGAGGTGGTAAAAGTAAATCTGGTTTGATGCTCCACCACTACAGAAGATACAATTTAGGAAAAAGTGGTTTTATCAGGTTTGTCATGGAGACAACAGAAGTTAACGGGTGTGATTTCTTCAGAAACCGGTTCAACAACAAACAAGTCTCAGAACACGAAAAGGGGAAAGTTGAGTTTTGGCCTTACTTGCTTCAGTTTCCATGAAAAGGGAGAAAAGCACTGAAAGAAAGTCAGACAAATAAAATGTTAATTTTGTTGAGTGGGAGTCGTTGCTGCCAGACAATGTGTCACCTCATAGTCAACACTTTCAGGAAATTAGAGAAACAGGTCTTTAAAAAAAAGATTTTTCATTTTGGTGTCATGGTCATGGGTCGCTTTTTGCACACGCGTATTTTTGTATCATGGATCTCTTAGGAAAAGGAAGGAACTTTTACCAGTAGAGTGAAAAAGGTTTGTAGGCGTGGATGATCTACTCTGACGCCCTTTACAGGTTCATGCATTACAGTTGTGTAAACTGTCGTCTGCTAATAAAACTCTTCTGTGACACAATCTTCTGTGGTAGAAATTCACAGACTCAGATTCTTCAAGCTTTGTTTTTAGTACTAGATGGTAACATTATCTCCCAGAGAAAGGAGGGTGATCCATGACCTTGAGACTATTATCCTTCTTTGTAGCAGATACGCAAAGACCATTTTTTTTCTCTGTTCCAGGAGAGTCCATTTATGCAGGGCACCAATGACATGAAATGATGTATGTACGTATGTGGAAAAAAATCTGTTTTATATTTTAATTACCCGCCATTACGGCCACAAGAGTGATTTGTCCCATCTTCAACACAACTAAGAGTCAGACAGAGAGAGAGAGAAATAAAGAAGGAGAGAGAATATGATTGTGAGAGACAATAAAAGAGACAACAGAAAAGCAAAGAGTCAACTTTTTCCCATCACTTTCCCCTTCTTTCTCACACGCATGCATGCAAGCAACAGAGTACACACTTCTCCCTCTCCCCAGGAAGGACGTCCTTGTTGTGTGAGAGGTCAGTGTCTCGTCGGCAGGGATGTGTTCTGGGTGTTTGGAGAGTAAACACCGGATCATTTCTTGTCTCGGGGTGAAACCCAGCAGGTCTCCAGACAACTTTCCTTCAACCTTCATTCAAACTGCCATGTGCTTTACAGTATCTAAAGACTATTTTTCGTCCTTACACTTTTTATGAGACATTGTTTTGTTTTTTTTATTGACTTTATAGAGGATAAAGTTTAATGTCTGTGTTTCTCATTGACTGTACAGATTAGCTACTGATGAGTTTTATCATTTTAAAATATGCATTTTACACTAGATAATGTATAGTAGTAACATATTGTTCTTAAATTAGCTGAATAGTCGTCCATTGCTGTCATCGTTAATTGGGTTTATCTGGTTCGTTTGGAGTTCAGAACAAACTTTTAAGCCAAAACCTTCAGGCTGTTCATTTGCTCAAAAAGTATAAAAGACATTTGCAATAATTTCTTCTTATGCAAGTAACTAAATTCATAAGTAAAAATACAGCATATACAATTTCAAACATTAACAATGAGTTCTATCTGCATTGGACAATTGGACCAGCATTTTCTTTTTTTTACAAACACCCCTGTTAGGCACTGTCACCTCTAACTGACCTTGGACACCCTTGAAGCTGCATGGAGGTTAGATTCCTCTGTCATTCACCTCTGTCGGGCTCAAACAAGTTTTCCATTCACAGGTAGTTCTTTGTAATGTTCCTCCCTGGTATTTAAACCATACGTAGCAATAACACAGTGAAATTAGCAAAAAAAAAAAAGTATCTGCATTCGCCACGTAACGCCTTGCAGCAATATACAAGGTGCGCCAGCTTTTCAAGACATGGACATCATATGAAAACATAGATAATACAGAGAACTGTTATCAAGCCCTTTTTGTTACTTCCATCATGACCTTTGTCAGAGAGTTCTTGCACTAGAGTATCAGTTAGCATGACATTACTCAAGGTCTTTGTCTTCAAATCCCATGTCTCAAAATGCCTCCCACTTTTCAAATGACAAAACAGCAGCAAACAGAGCAGAACAGAAGAGATTTTCTGCTTTGGTTAAAAGTGATTTACAAGATATTTAAATGTTATTTGCAAAGATCAAAACTGGTACATTTTAACCAGAACCACTTAACTCTCGTTAACTAAATCACTGCAATGCCGGACATCCTAAATGTTTTCAAAAAAGATGAAAAAACACAAAGATAGAAAAAATACAAGCCTAAACATAAATCAGCCCATCAATCGTAATGAGTCCTATTGCACATGTTCAAAATATCATAAATTATAAACGGAGGTTCTACATGCCTTGAATTTATCTGTGAAACTTCAATCTTGCTTTATTTCTTCAAAAAAATAAATTCCTCAAATGACCTCACCCTGCTGCATGTCCTTCATAGCCCACAACACTCTGCCCTCTCACTAATGGATTAATAATCATTAAACGAAAATCACAAGCCTTGCACCTTATATTTTTACACAGAAGGTGACCTTGATCCCAAACTGTCATTCAAATCCTGCCCTGCTGCACCGTACCTGTGCTTACCTGAGCTGATGGATTCAGGAGCAGAAGTGAGAGTGTGAATGTTCCACAGCACTGCCTGGTTAAAAGTATGTCTTTTCTATTTCACCTGAATAAGTAGTGCCCGCTCCTCCTCTTTGTTTGGGATATAAACTTCGGTGCGTGCACGTGTCCAGTGTGAATGTGAGATAGTTGCAGGTAGAGATGTGTTAATGTATGTACAGGAAACTAGCGGCAGTGTTATTCCATAAACATCAGCGTGTGTGTGTGTGTGTGTGTGTGTGTGTGTGTGTGTGTGTGTGTGCATAGTTTACGATTTTCCTCCAACCATTTTTACATATAACTAATCCCCATGCTTAAACTTACACCAACAAGACTGGTTTGACACACCAGTGATAGTCAGTGAAGCCTTTACACTGTGTTTGAACAACATATTGAAGTAACAAAATCAGCCATGTATTGTCTCTGTGGTTCTGTGTGGGGCCAGATGGGAAATCAGTCAGAAACTATGAGAAGATAAAATAGTCTAAAGTCTGAAATTCTGAGGGTTTAGTGGACAAAACCTTACAGATACAGCAAAAATATTTTTTTCTTCTTAGTTTTCTTACTGTAATTTCTACTTTTTCACAGGTAATCTTGGATGTTGGATGAGACAAAGAGGGTGTTTTTGTGTCGTATGGTCCTCCTGTCCTTCCTCTCTCGTTTTGCTGGCCGCCACTGACTTTATTATTCTGCTGTGTCTGTCTCTGTCAGGAATCCCAGGTGTCCCCCAGTGCTCCGCTCTCTGTGGAATAGCTTGCACTGCGTTAGTCCGATGGTTGACCGGCCTTCACTTGACCTGGGCAGTAGGGATAGAGTTTATTTATCTTTACTTATCAGGGTTCATTCAACTTCAAACATAAGCAGGTGAAAATTATTGTCAGTATTTACCAGCAGAGCTCCATTTATCCCATAATAAACTGTATGTAGGTGGGTATCTGTGAAGATTTGATGGCGTTACCCCTATCTGAGCACATGCAATACATGTGTGAAGAAATATGTGAGTGCATTTGTCACTGCTGTAATCTGTGACTATTTATAACTTTTCCTGTCACATACTGACAAAGCTGTGGCATGCATCAGCCTCTTAACGAATGATAATACTGTAAAGGCGGAGGCGATAGAGAATGACACAGACACAGACACAAAGAGACATAGTTTGAGGTGTGTGTGGTTGTGTGTGTGTCTAAGTGATAATACAATAATTTGACAGCAGATATTGAGGCAACTGGTGACGACAAAGCAGAGAGATACAGAACAAAAAGATCCAACATCTGAAGCTCTACAGTGGCTTTAATTGTCACATTGTTTTGATTTCACATTAATAGCTTAATGTCATGTTTTTATAAGGGGATTTGATGACATTAATCTACACACAACATCCAATTATGACAATGTTCAAAAGATTTTTGCAACAGTAAATCTGTAATACACAATATGGAGAGTGAAGGATTTTTTTTTGCCCTCACTGTATTTGCTGTGTTTTCTGGTGTCTGTCTGCATAAAGCACCACCTGCCTGTAACATTGTTTGTGAGGTTACATAAAGGTCACTTTGTTCCATGACAATGGCGTGTCATTGATAGAAGGAGTGCAGCATGAGACTGTAGAGGATAGAGGATACCCAGTGGTGTTTCTCTCAGTAGATGCATCAACTTGGATGTTTCTATTTGGGAAGAAAATTACAATATTACTTTCCTCAGCAACACATTGTCTCATCCCCTCCACTGAGCATTTTCATGATGTTACATTAGTGTTAGGCAGAGCACAACATTAATGTTTAAATATTCAGTATATACAATAAGCCTTGCTGAAAACTCTGACCTTTTGTGTAAAAAAAAACAAACTGTAAAAGCAACACAATTATATGAAAATACACCATATGAATTGGTTTAAATTGCAGCAATACAATTAGATTGACTTCATAAAGAAAAACAAAGATGATTCCTGTGGACATCAAGTCTAAATATCACTGCCTGGTTGACATAAAAGAAAAATCTAACCCTAAAAATTGCTCTTTGGTTGTTTACTGCAATCTTATTGCAATCATACTTTTCTGCATTGGTCATTTTATAATGTAAGCTTATTTATACTTCGAGGGGAAAAACACGGAGACACAGATCAGCTCTCACAAGAACACAAGAAACTCCACAATCAGCAGTTCAAGGCACAATGTCTCTGATGTCCATCAGTTTTTGTCTCATTGGTCCATCATGGATGTGGCAAGATAAAGGTTAGTTGTAGGGCAGTTAAAATGACTCAAAAAGTTGTAAAACTAATCACCTGCTCCCCCACCAACATGACTCAATATGATCAACTTGTTATTCTTTAACTTTTATTGTAATAGTTTAACTTATGTTTCCTACGGTATTGATGGATGTAACTTAAATTGATTCATGACAGTTAAAGGTCATCTTGACGACACACACTGAACAATGTAGGTTATCAGCGAAGGCCCAACCACACACACACACACACACACACACACACACACACACACACACAGCAACACCTGTGTCTCTGTTATGGTGGTATTCAGAGTGTTTGTCCATAAACAGCAGAGCTAAAAGTCTAAGAACAGGTTAGCTTACATAGCAGAGAGTCAAATCCAGTCATTCAGCAAATAAGTGAGCTTTAAAAAGATCTCGAAAAAGAACACAGAAGTTAATTCAACTTCTAGGTAATGGATAGTAATTCATTTTTCCTTGCCTGCAAAGTCATAATTGGAAACAGAAGTTAATGGTGGGTCCTCACATGACCAGGGTGCAAACATCAAATTTATGTGGTCACATTGCATAGCGATCACGACAAGACTTTATTAAGTTGTTAAGGACATGAAGAGACCAGACTTCAGAATATGACAGAGAGCCATCATGGAGTGAACTGAGGTGTAGCTGAACAGCTGAGTCAACACGTTGCTCCATACTACTTCTGTTGTATCAACTAAAAGACGAGGGAGAATTCTGTCCTGCTGTGTGTGTGTGTGTGTGTGTGTGTGTGTGTGTGTGTGTGTGTGTGTGCGTGTGCTTTGCTGGCTCTATCGGGTGTCACAAGACAGTCAGGGGAGTGAAGACCACAGTTAGTCAGTATGTCACATTCATTGGTTAGTGCTCAGTTAATTGAATTTTTACAATGGCCAAGAAACTGTGCAGGTAATTTGTGTTTGTGTAGTAACATTTCAGTGAATTTGGGAACAGAATACAACATTAAAACAGCAGGCTGAAGTGGATGATGTAGATTGACATTGACTCCTTTTGTGTTTTTTACTTTGTTCCGTAAAACAACATAAAGTGGGAGGGACAAAGGAAATCAAAGCCAAATACTGACCCTGACACAAGCTTACATGTAAGGAGTTCACCACCAGGAGGGAGCAAAGACACACCAACACTGTGTTCATCAGTTTACTGATCAGTGTGTCTATCTTTGCTCTGGTAGCTACTCTCTGTCTTTCACATGATGTTGCACTTTAGGATAATTGCAGCTACTCTACCTTTTATATGGACATGGAGAATAATCAACCATTTATGATATAACTGTGCAGCAGGTGATTAATAATGCAGATGATTAAGAGATGATGAAGGGATAGAGGGATAACATCCAAATTAGCCACATTAATTCACAATCTATCAGCCTCTATATAAAGTGCCCACCACCTGTTAACAAACTGTCCGACCCAGTCGTATGCTGCTGTGTCTACATGGCTGAATATGAAGTGCAGTTGTTGCAGTGTGAGTGTTTCTAATATAATCAGTCTTAACATTTACACATAGAGTACTGCATATTAAAGGAGGAAACTTCAATTCAAATCTGTGTGTTCAGATAGATATACACTGTTGCCCATAAAATTTGAATAATTTTGTTTTCAGACACAATCCTCTGTTTCTTCCTATTTAAATGCATCAGTAATCACCTTTGACCAGGTGCAATGATTACATTATGTGTCCCAATTACCCAGGTGAAATGAAATAAATCACATTGTCACAATCATTTCATGGAAAGAGGTAAAAAAATATTTTATTCCAACTTTATGAGCAACAGTGTAAATAAAAAAATGCTGCATGTACAGTATTAGACTACAACATTTGTCATGTCAGTGCTGGTTTGTGCCACAGGTACTTCATGTACTACAATGGTAGGGTCATACATACATACATGCAAAGGTCATATAGGGATCGCAGAACTCTCTGGTGCACAATGTCAAGTTTTAAAGGAAAGAATTCACCAAAAATGTGCACAAGACTGGAAATACAGTATACTATACTACAGTATGAATCTGACCATCTGATGGCAGATTGTTGATGGTGTCATTGCATCTTTCCCTTTCCTTTAATTAGTTTGGGTCATACAATCTTAAGATTGCCAGACATTTTAAGAGCACTCAGTTTTTGTTTTGACATCACAGAACTTTAATTTGGTGTGGGACAACATACTGAGAGAAAGCTCTGATTTGAAAGTATATCTCATGTACAGTGTCACCAGCTGATCAAGCTGGAGCTGGTAACAGGAAACAATGAAGCAAAACAGGATATAAGAATTGCAAATAAAGGATTATAAATTAAATATAGAGTTTTAATTGATTAATGTGACAAAAAAGTGCAACGTGGTCTAATGAAGTCAGAAATGGCTGTTTTAGTGTTTATCATTTACAATCATTTTTAAAGTGTGGCTTGTTATCGCCTCAGTGAGTGCTTCCCTCCAGTGGACAGACTGTGAAAGTGTAGCAGACTGACCTGGTATTAAAGGCACTGGGATCTTCATCAGTGAGTTCTTTACTTCCATTAGTTTGTTATAGAGCTGTTATTCATATGTACTAACACAAAGAGAGGCTGCTCTCCTATTCCTCATTTAACTGGTGACTTTGCAGAAAATCTCTTCGTGGTCGCTTTCTCAGCATTTTCAGAACCTCTGCTTCCGCTTACTGCTGCAGTCAGTACTTTAACCGGCAGCAACACTCACACTCTTTTTCTTACAAGTGGGAAAAACTAATGAACATTTGATTAAACAACAGACTGTTCTTCATATCCTGGCTTTACTACATACAGTAATCACAACAACAGATTTTACATGTGTCTGTAAAGGCAGTGCACATTATGACCTCCCACAAGTGGGGAAGGGTCAATCATTTTGGTGGATTGTGTGAACAACGTTCAATTATTGAGGGCAGAAAAAGGAAGTGAAAGACTGGATCGGACCTCAGTCATCATCTCCAGACCTGGGTTCAACCCAACTTTCACTTCACTTGGATTGGTCAAAGGTATTTCATTATAAAAGCAGTCCATGCTGTATCCTGTGTGTGTGAAGGTGAACCCTGACTACATTTTCATCATCTCTTGCTAAAATACAGTCTTCCTCAGCTTTCTGTCTCCTGTCAGTCCTTTGTTACTATTGTGGTCATATCATCTTCTGTTTCTTTTCCCCCTGAAACCACAAACACATCACACATTACTTACTCACTCAATTTCAGTCCGTCTATCTATCTATGAGTGTATTTATTGCTGTTTTTTTTTTTACACATTTGTTTCATGGACTTGCATTGAGGCGGTACTTACTGAAGCACTTCTGCAAGGTCTCAGATCTCCGCAGCATCGTGTAAGACAAACCAAACACCAACAGTATACCAAAGAAGCCCCCAATGCTACAGCTGATGAGAGTGGTGTAGCTGGTGCCGTTGTCTATAGGAGAGGAGAAAACAGGATGTAGTGAGGCAAAATGTAAAATTACATTTGTTAAAAAAGTCTTGAGAAAAGATAAAATCATATTTATATTTCTAGCACACTGAAAAATTACCTGTTGTTGAGAATCACTAGGTGGAATAACTTCTGCTTGTACATCGAATTGAAAAACTGTTGAATGGTACTCTTCAATTATGTGATGCTTTTAATTACAGGATTTATCAGAGGTGACTGAAAGCCTCAAAACAAAGTCTTTCAAGATTCCAAACATCTCAGCTCCTGTCTGTATACTTACATGCAGTACGTGTGAAAACTGAATTTAAGTGATTTAAATGTGCATTTTGTACTGTATGGACCTACTGAGGGAACTCACAGCGAGATATTTAAAAATGGATGCTCAGTCACATTCACTGTTCTATGCCCCTGAATGAATTTAACCAAAGACATGTAAGACATGTGCCAAGTAGTGGTGTCTGGATCTGGCAAAATAATTTAACGTGACTGAGATAAAAGAGTCTTCACCATAAACATGTAGGACAGCAGCAGGTGCATCAGGATTCCTCGACTGCTGACAAAGGACTCGTGTGCCGTTGTCGGAGAAAGAGGTTCCCCTGAGGGTCCACACGGCCAGTGACTCTCCCTTCCCCACATCACAGCTTCCATAGAGAGCCTGAGGAGCGAGACGACGAAGGGGATGAGAGGAGCGGAATGGGAAGAAAGAATAACATGTTGAAGAATATAAACATGATGTGAGCTGGGATGGGATCCAGCCCCCTGAGAGTTTGCGTGATATAAATGAAAATGTTAAGAAATATAACTTTAAATTACAGTTGCACTGTTTCAAGAGAGAGATTCGAGTGTGAAAAATTGTTAAAACATTCAATTCACTAAAAATAATCAGGCCTGAGAGAAGATAATGAGGCAGACAGAGACCACCTCACCTGGGGGATATCTTCCACATGGCCGTGAGGGCAGGTGAGGTTATATTTGCCGTGACTCCCGTAAAGGATGAAGGTGAGGCTGGGAGAATCTTCGGGAACTCCACAGCGAAACACTGCAGGTTCTCCCACAGCCACTGTGACGTCAGCTGGGCGTGTGAGGTAACTGGGTGCTGCAGGGTTGGTGGTTCCGACAGAGGAGATGGTGGTGGTGGCGACGGTGGTGTTTTGAGCTGGAACAGTGATTATGTGTAATTGATGTGTGTGTGAGAGAGAGAGGGATGAAGAGAAAAGAGATATAAGGGGAAATAATTGAACTTGTAACAATGATTACAGAGAAGTAAAAGCATATTTATTTCCTGGTGTGAAAGCCACAGGTACTGTAAATCATGTCCTGTTTGTTGAAATTATTAATTAATCATTATCATTATTAAAGAAAAATATCTGAATTTTCACCTGTTAGTGTTTCAATAAAATCTGATCTCATCAGAAAACAATGAAAGACATTTATTTACTTTTACTTTTTACAATTGTTCTCTTGTCACAACTAAACATGCAGACAATTGATCAGAAACTTATGAAACAGTTAAGGAACCAAACACAGACACAAGTGTAACAGTAGCAGCAACACGCTGTGCACAACATTACTCAGGTTATTGTTTAGTTCAGTTCAGGTTTTGTGCGTGTTGGAAACAAAATGCTACCTGAGACTTCAGTGTCTGGTATCTGACCTTAAGCAAAATCCCTCCACTGGCGTCATAAACATTTGGATATTCTAATGACCAGAAACCTGCGCGCTCCTGTAGGATTTTCTTGGAAGGGTGGAATGATTTGAAACTGCAGAATGAGGAAGTGTGATACAAAAAGTATCTCAAATCCCATTGAAAATCTTACAGACAAAGGTTCTTGCAGTGTTTAGTTTTGCAGTGGGATGGGATTTTGGACCTCAGCCTCACCGTATACTTTGTTCATTATTATGACGTCTTGATTAATAGCAATGTATGCATGCTTTCAGTTTAGGCCTTAATGATTTTACTGTGATTAATTACAGGAAACCTTAACCATGTCATGTTTGTCATTACCTGAGGAAGGTGTGATGAGTAGGAGCAGAGCCAGAAGCAGCAAACACATATGAGAGACTTTCCTCTGTGTCCTCATCTCTCCTTTCCTCCTGTTCTCCATTTCTTCACACTCAGTCTCTCTTATTCCACAGGTTAACCTGCAAAAGTTCAAACAAAGTAACTTTACTGTTCACATTACAATAAAGTAATACACACATATAATATATATAATAACAGAGTCCTTGTGTGAACAAGGGCAGATAAACAGTAAAATGGTTATTTGCCCTGAAGGTATTTTGGATACAGTGTGTAGCTGCTTTACGTGACAGTATTTTAGGAGATTTCAAACTGAGTTGAGAAACATCTGTAAAACATAATAAATATTTTAAACCAAAGTTTTTATTCAACACCATCAATCGGACGAGAGTATTTGGCCCGAGCAGTACATCAGCAATAAAATTACAGGATTTAAGTAATTCTCCTTGCTTTTAAAAACCTCTGCTGGTTCAAGGCCTCTGTCTTATGAGTATATAAGTGAGATCACTGACCGCAAAATGAACTGGAACTCCCCAAGCACGTCTGCAAGTAGCTTCCTTATTCCAAGATTGTGAAAATCAAGTCCTATTTTCGTTGAATTTAACTTTTGAGAAGTGCCAAACCCTCTCTCTGACACATGTATCTGCTGGCAGTGTCTCAGTAAACAGTGAGGAGACGGTCGTCAATGTCTCCACACAATGCTGACTCTCTCCATCCTCCCTGGTCTGACCAAGTCATGAACAACAAGGCACCTGAAGGAAGTCGGACACCTTCCTGATTTACAAGCCAGATTTCTGTGGATGAGAAAACAGGTTGAGCAGGCCCGGCTAAACCAATCATAGCTGCTGAAAGCAATGTCAGCTAACCATGGAAGGTTTTTCTGCTGTCCCAGTTTTACTTTTGCTTTTTATACCTTTATTTTACACCTCTTTCCCTCATTCCCCCTCCACCTTTACTTTCTCACCTCTCATTCTTGGAGAATGTAATACATGGATGACACAGTTTTGTTTTTTAATAAGTGTCATTGTTCTGATAATATAGGTAGCCTACTATATTGAATTTCCATATATGAAATATATGCTCATATAAAATGAAAAGCTATATGTACAAATTATATCTGAAATGTATTAGGAATTGGAACAATATATATAAAGTGGGTTCCAAAAGTGTGAGACCACTTCCAGAGAATGGGTAGATAGACATGTTTAAAATGAATGAGAAATGAATAAGACAAACATATGTGACCATATAGAATTTTTTTTAATGTATGTTGTCTTAATAAATTTGCATGTATAAATTAATAGCTAGCTTATACAGTCAAAACATATAAAAAATCTATACAAAAACATCATAAAGATATCATAGAGATCATGTAGATATTATAGATATACATTCATATATCTAGAGGATGTATATATGTGATAATAATACTATATATGACCTTATAGGTAACATATATGGCAGCATCACTCTAGATATTTACAGACATTATGTCATATATTACATTTCTGTAGCAGAACTTGTATCACTTTTTACAACATACTTGCACTTGCTCTTGTTGGGAGGCTCACTGCCAGCAGTGCGTCGTTAAGTGTTTGATATGGAGACAATGGATTGTATCAAGCTGTGTGAGCTTAATTTCTTTTTAGCTAAATGCAGACATCATCATGCCAACATGTTCATAATGACAATGCTAACATCAGCATGTTAGCAAGTCTAGCAGATGTCTATCTCACTGATCAGCTAAAAAGCCTAAACTGACGGTGGCTCTAGAGGAAAAGTCAGGGGATCATCCTCTGGGCATTTTGACTGTCATCGTCCCAATCCACCATTAGTTTCTGAGAAAGCCTATTTCACTCCAGACCGAGGATCGACCAACACTGACAACTGTTAAAAGTTGCAGGAAACTACAAGACTGAGGTGTTACTGCCAGTACTGTAAATATTAGGATGTTGAGGCCAAAAGGAAACGAACCCTTTAAGACTGTCTGGTGTTGGTGAAGATTTTGTTTTGAAAGGCAATGAAAGAAATCAAAATGAAGTAAAAGAACAAATGTAAAACAAAGGAAATAAGTGTCAGACATAAATTTCCAGATGACTAATTTCCTTTTTGTTTCAATGTTTTTCTAATGCTGGTGTAGTTTCCACGCACAATTTTTTTGCTGTGACTGAGATGACTCATCAAACACTCTTAGTTGTACAGAAATGTATTTTATCAAATGACATGGGTGGAGCTGCTGCCCTCTCTCATGTGTGACGTGGTCACAGCATCTGGAGCACGATGCTCATGTGTCAGCGTTTACATTTCCAGAAGAGTGAACCTCTAAGTTGTTCTCTGCCTCTGGATCCATGCTTCCTGCTGTGCTTTGTGTTTTGTATTGATTTATGGAAACGATGATCTCAATGCTGGTGCTTCTGATCATGACAGAAGGTAGGAAAAGCTTATTTTCAAATTTAAGTTTCAAGACAAACTGCAAGATAGTATTTAAATTTTCTTCTTTGTTGATTTCCACTGCTACTATTTTTTCAATTTCAACAAAAAATGTCAAATTTGTATTCATTTCATAATTTTTATCTACTTTAATAGATAATTGCAAGTTTATAAAACAGTATAAACAGGATGAATATCAGGATCGAGGGTAGACACTAAAACCTAAATGAGCAAGGGTGTCATTTTATCAACACACCTTTATCACAACACACTGGACTTTCCCAATTCAGATTTTTGCTGTTTCACTTTCAGTTTGATACACGTACTTCACTCTCTTGCTGCCCACTATTCAGAAAGTCTTGAAATGTAAGAAATGAATGAATGAATGAATAAATAAATAAAAAAATAAAAAACATAGCTGACTCTGGCATCCAGGCTGCTGATTCTCTTTTTTAATTCTGCATATAAATCATTAATTCAATAAAAAAAACATTTGATAGCATGTCTCATGTTCTCTCTGCAGGATCTGGGAGTTCTAGTTTTCCAGTGACTTTTGAAAATCAGGATCCTTGTGCTGTAAAGGGATCTTCAGTGGAGTTCAGGTGCTCGTACAGCTACAAAGATGGGGAAACGGTTAGAAAGACTGCGTGGTACAAAGGGAAATTAATAGATGGCATCTGGAAACGTGTTCTGCTTTCACATCTGCCTTCATATGAAAATCGTACTGAATATCTTGGTGACCAGCAACATGACTGCAGCCTTGCAATTCATGACCTGCAGGACAATGACACTGGATATTACTACTTCAGGTTTGATACGGACACATATGGATGGCGTAGTAAAAATTCGGTGTATCTGTCTGTCACAGGTAAAATTATTCTACACTGAGAACTACGCTGCAAGTGTGATATTTTCAGCTTTTTCTTAATTTCACGGCCTCTGTTTCTTCAACTGATTGATGTCCAGAGCTGATGGCCAACGTGTATCCAGAGAGAGTGAGAGCAGGAGACAATGTGACTCTTGAATGTGAAGCATCCTGCCAACTTTCTGGCACCGTCTGGTTCAGAGACGGACACCCAGTAGCCAAACCAGAGTTCTCGGCTCAGGCAGAAGATTCTGGAAATTACTTATGTGCCGTCCAAGGACAGGAGTCAGTGCACTCTGAGCCTGTGGCTCTGGATGTTCAGTGTAAGTACTATATGATGACATTTTTGACTGGGACCAGCTCTGAATTTTCCAGACTATAGGGTCACTTAAAAACCTTGAATTGGTTGTAAGCAGAGTTTGACAGAAACATGTATTCTTGCTTATGGATTAGAAAGACAGAAAATAACTTTTTTTTTTTTTTTTGGTACAGGTGAGTGTTTCTCAGTTCAAAGCACTCTTTTTCTTTCACTTCTTTTTTTCATAATTCAACCTCTATGTGACACCTTACATAAGGCATAGCCGCTAGCAACCTCTCTGCTCCTCTTCACAGGTTCTCTACATCCTGGGTTTGTTTTTACTAATTTAGTTTATGTGTATGTTTTGTTTTGCACCTTACAACACCTGCACACCACACACCACTGGCTTGATTGATTGCCAACACAACATATTGTAAGTATTAGATTTGGCATTTTAGTTCGCCAGGTCATAACAACACTTATTAAATAAGAAGACTGATTTCACTATGACGTCTGTGAACTATGCAGCCACGGCCCGCTGTCAGTTAGCTTAGCTTAGCACAAAGACTGGAAACAGGGGGGAACAGCTAGCTTGGCTCTTGAGAGGTAACATAATCTGATTACTAGCATCTCCACAGCCTACTAATGAACATGCTACATCCATTTTTGGGTGTTTGTTATTTCCACACACTATTTCACAGCCTGACTTACTTTGGCCATGTTTCCTTTTAAACTTGTACAAAAATAATAACAGCACAATGGTCATGTTTTTTTATACAGATCCTCCATTTAATGTTTCCATCGAGGTGAGTCACCCTGGCCGTCTGGCAGAGGGCAGCAGTGTGAATTTGACCTGCACCAATGCAGCTAACCCTGCAGCAGACAGCTACACCTGGTCCTGGGGTTATGTGTCCAGCTCCAGCTCCATGCTGCAGGTGGGCTCAGGACAGGTGCTGTCTCTTCTCTCTGTGGAGGCGTCCCACACCGGACTCTACCTCTGCCAGGCCAAGAACAGTGTGGGGGAGAACAACTCAACTGAGGTGCTGCTGACAGTGTATCAAACAGACAGTGAGTACGCAGGGAAGCTGAAGCTCGTGGGTCATTGATGAACTGAGCAGTAATGACCTGTGTGTGTGTGTGTGTGTGTGTGTGTGTGTGTGTGTGTGTGTGTGGGGACTGATAGTTTTAAACCAGCCTGAGTGGAAGGATTTTTAGGGGGTAGGGGAGCAATCTCAAGATGAAACTACATTTTCATTCTTCACATGTGCAACCATAACTCTGGGATTAGATGCAAAACTACTTGTCAAAATAAGTTTAGAAAACACCATAACCTGGAATTTAAACAAACATCAACTAACATTGTTACAAACACAGTATTTACTGAACATTTCTGTTTGTTAATCGTGTTAGTTCATTTTCTCACACAGTTTTTTCTCCCTGCACAGTTTGGAACAACCGTTTCATCCTCCTTATTTGTATTGGAGTCAAAGTTGTTACTGTGCTCTTGCTTCCGCTGGTTATTGTCTGGGCTTGGTAAGTTACGTTGTACTCAACACTATTCATTATGGAGCAGTTGGTTAATTTTAATACAACTGTCATGAAGAGCTCTGTGTACAAATGTTTCCTATTTCATTGTTAAAGGAGGAAACGACATAATTCTGCTGTGGATGAAAAGGTAAGGACCCACCCCTGTTTAAATAAATGAATCACAGTTTGTCACAAAATGTCTTATATTGTCCTGTTATGTTTCAGGATGAGGACAGCCATGATTATGAAAACATCAGCCACATCCAAATGGGTAAAACCAGCAACAATAAAAAAACAAAACAGGATTACACATAGGGAAATGTCTGTTTAAAGAAACTACAGAACCATGATGCCATTTGATTACACCAAATACACAACTTGGCTCTCTGGCACAGGAATGTCTGTGGTTTGTTTGTTGCCTCGAGCTCAACTGAGCTCAACCAAAAACAGCTGGACTTAGAGCTGAGCAGCAAGTTTGTCTGCTTGAAAAATGCAGCTGCACCTCTCACTCCTTCCCGCCTCTGTCCATGTCATCCCTGATTTGAATGTGGCCTTTGTTGCCGTGACTGTAGCAGTCAGTGTAGTAGTAACAATTGTATCATTATTACTATCAGTCGTAGCTCTCCCGGCTGAATGTGCTTGATATATATTTATTATGACAGTGTTTTATGCCACTATGTTACATTCATAATTGTGATATATTCAAAAGTATTACTTCCATTTTGAAAAGTGTGTCTGGTCTGAAAATAGAGCTGTTGGACTCGTCTCAGTGGTGTGAATGGTGCAGCAGACTGAGTCCAGAATCAAAGCAGGATATGCTGCCCCCCTCAGTTTCAGACACACATGTACATTATGCTATGCTAAATGTCTTGTTACCTTCAGTCTAACAACTTGTATTATTTACATAATTAATCTCAACCTGAGTCTTTTCTAAGGCTGGGGTTCAGGCTGGTGGTTAAGGTTTAATAATTTTTGATATTTACTTTTTTGATTTGTTGTAATCAGTGTTTACTGTTCAATAATCTTACTTTGCACCTTCTGATGAAAACTACTGAAACACATTTCACACCTGCTGCATGTAGAAGAGCTGCCATTTGCTGCTGTAATATGTATGTAAATAATATTTTTATAAGGCATATTGTCATGACGTCTTGATTCTAGATTAGTTTTCTATTTTCATTTTTTTAACAGAATGTTTGAACATATTTTGCTATGCAATTAACTTGTTTTCAAAGCAAGTTTTCCTTTAAAAGGTTAAGTGAAAATAAAACATACAAAATGTTTTTTCATTAAATCTACAATTTCACACAGTTTGTAAAACTTGGTATCACTCTTCATGCTAAATACATTGCATTTAGAACAAATCTCACATGACATTGGCTGTAGCTTACAACAGTTTTGCAATCAGAAGCTTTAGTATGTGATAGTGCAGCACTAATAACCTGCTCTCATTAAAAACATCAGATAAATGTTAAAAATACAGTAACAGTAACTAAACAAAAGCTCTTTAACTGATGAGCACATAAATGAAACTGCCCTTTTAAATATTTAGGAAATGAAGCACTTCTCTTTGCTTCATTAGTTTTTAAAAATGAAGATGTGTGCACCACTGCACTCAGCTGTTCTCACTTATATAATATGTGGCTAAAATAGACTAACGAGATGAAGAGTTGATATCCCAGGACATTTTGTAAGTGGACGCCCTGGTGTCCGGAGTCACTGTCCTCCTGGTTTTCACCCTCCTCCCCCTCCACAGGCTCTGGTCAGGATCTGTTGGTGCCTTATCTCACTGAAGAGTTTACTCAGAACCACACAGACGTGACCCAGTCTGAACCGCTTACAGCTCTTAATTGGGTCGTCATGACTACGTTTTCCATCATCTTTGTCATGCTCTTTATAATCAATAACACACTTTCAATAATAGCTGCTTCCGTTTTCTCTTCCTGAACACTGAATACAGTAAATAACAACAACAAGTCCGGATGTCATCTGTGGTGTTCAGATGTAATGAACCATGAATGCAGTATTCAAATTCACACCTGTTACTTTCATATTACAATCAACAACAGCATAAAAAAATTCAGTCTATCTTATATTAAATATAATTTCTGACAGAAGCATTTAGCTTATCCCACAGTACAAATGCACACTGAACAAATGATCAGATAACCGAGAGCCAACAGAATATAATATACAATATAACATTCAAATATATTCCAACACTGTTTCCTGTGGTTCAGTCGTTACTAAGTCCAAGTCCATCCTCGTTCAGCTTGGTGCGTTGAAATCCAGGAATGAAGGTTTCCAGAGTAATGTGTCGGAGCGTAATGTCCATCACACTGTGTGATCTCCAGGTTCCCACTCTCTCACTGTGTGAACTGAGCTCACTGTCAGCAGTGAGTCTTGAAAGTAGTTTTTCCTCTGTGTTAAGTCGTGAGGACGAGAAGGATATGAACTGTGCCACAGCATGCGGTGCAATACTAATTTGAAGGTGTCTGCAACATGAGGTGAGAAAGTAAGTGCACAGGAGTGTATGAGGGTGCTGGAGAAAAATTCTGCTTATCGTGAGGTTGTTAAATATATATAAAAAAAAGTGTCTTGTGCTGTTGGTGGCTGTAGGGTGTTGCAGATATGACTTTGTACACAGTGAGTCCTGGTCTTGCTGAGTCCTTACGGCTCTGTGGTATATGTGGAAGTGAGGACATACGACTGGTGTTGGGATGACATCTGTCTCCTGAGAGGGACAGACAAATGACTCAACAAAAAATAAGAACCTTGATCTACTTTTCTTGAAATAGAGTAAATTTTTTAACCAAAATCCAAGCACCGAAGATACTTGGTAATATTGTTTGGTAGCGTGTCATGAACTGGATCTTTTTAACAACACACTTTCTGTAAATATTAGGTCAAACACTGACAATTGTACCTCATTTTTTAAAATCAAATGATTTTATTTATATTTACGACTGTAGCTCTGAAGATTCCTGAAGATAAAATGCTGATAGATCAAAGAAATATGATAATAATGAAGCAAAGAACTCACCTTCTCATAAGAAAGGCAATTACGGCTAGAATAAGCACCAGGACACCGACGGTAACTCCAATAAGCACCGCTTTGCTTCTTCTAGACTCAGATGTGGCCTTTGCTGCAACAGAAAAGTAAAGACAGCTACTGTAAGTCAAACTGTCCCAGGCAGTGTTTTATATAAGCATGTTAATGGACAGAACCCAGACACAGAACATCCTGGTGCCGACTATATTCAATTCAAGCACCTTTGAGTGTCGAGTGAATCAAACACAAGACGTTGCAGTTATGTACGACGCACCTTAACCACTGGGACACCAGGTCGTCCCACAAATAACCCACCATTGTTTCGGCAGGGAAAATGTTTCACTCAGATTTATTTGTAACAGAAGACTGGGTCCAAAGTTTGCTCTCTACAGTACAGTATGTCAGTTGAAGTGTTGTATAATAATATTTTCAAGTATATTATGATCCCAGAGTGATTTAAGAATCGCTCTGTACACAATAAGGATCATTAATAATTTGGCCAGATGTCGCTCTGGTAATATTTTCTGCAGGCCTGTGGAGCAAACCTGGTTGTCGCTTAAAACACACAGGCTCTTCGTTCACCTACCAACGGGACCTGGAAGTGTTACAGTGTAAGTCTGTGATCCATGTCTGTTGCGTGCTACGCAGCAGTGCTTCTCGTCTTCCTCAGCCGTGATGTTGACACTGCTGAGCGTGGAGCCTCTTCCTGTGGGTGAAGCCAGGGATTGTCTTGCTTGATGGAAGCTTTTGTCTGTTGCAGGGAGACATGCTGCACCATGGTACCAGGTGTACGTGTGGACAGGTGGGTTAGCATCACTGCTGCAGGTCAGAGTCACAGGAAGCGCACTTTGTTGCTGTCCAGCAGGAGAGACTGAGACAATTGTATTTCGAGGAGCGTCTGGAGAGAAGGGAGGTCAAAGGTCAATTACACCAGTCATATTGGATTTTGTCATTACAGTTTACTGGTCAAACCTTTTTGAGTTTTAACCCGAAAACCGTATGAGGAAGTTTCTTCATCTAGAAGGAATGAAATCTTTTTCCACATTAATTTGCTTAACTTTCAATATTAAGCAAAGCAGTAAACCAATCTTTGTCTTCCTTTCTTTACTTCCTTCTTTCTTTTTGCTTATTACAGTTCCACAATTTAAAATGTTTATAATTTAAAAATGATTAAACTTTACTTACACTCTACATCAATGTCCAGCATCGCTGAGTTCTGCACTTTATCTCCAGTCTGTATCTGACAGTAGTAGCTGCCAGAGTCATCAGATGTAACTTCACTGATGTTCCACACCTGTCCATCATGTCTTGTGGTGGTGCTGGCGTTCCTGAACCATCTGTAACTGACCTGCGGACTGGCTGAAGGGCTGCAGCAAGCCAGACGTACGGCCACACGCTCACTGATGCCAGTGGAGGGACTCACTGATGCTGTGACTGCAGAAGAAGAGTCTGGAGAAAACATGGGGTTAGATTTCTTAGTTACTTCAAGTAGACAAAATTTCAAATTCAATTGAAATGATTTGTGGGTTTTGACAAATCAATCAAATGTGTGGAACTACAGTATAGAAATACTGGGATTTTAAAGATGTTGTGTTGTGTCTAAGCTGTTTTTTCCTCATCTGAACAAGAAATTAGCTCTGGTGGGGAAATGGTTAAACTGTTATGCTCATTTCAATATAATTCTTGGCTCAAAATGATCAAATTTAAGACGACCAGGTGTAAAAAATATTATCATTGACCATTTAAAAACCCACCATGGGTAACATTTTGCTATGAAACTGTACAGGAGAAAGCACTTCACCTTTGATACCAATGATAACAAGCTGACTGTAAAATAGTAAATTCTGGCCTCTGGTTGATTATCACAATTTTCTATTCATTTAACATTCACACTAAAAGATGTTGGTTTTAATAATTTTGTCACGAACAACATGCCATGATAATTTGTACGAAATCTGAGCTGAAAATCTTTCTGTTGAATACAAATATCCAGATAATTCATTTCTATTCTATTACTCTTTATCATTTTTGGTTGTTTTGTCAGCCCGGCAGGTTAACAGAACCTGATGGGGATTTGTAAAGTACAAAAAATGGCAGAGCATGATAACAGAGAGAAACCAGAAAATAAGAGTATCACTTCACACGGATGTTTCTCCATAATTTCTTAAGAATATCTTGTGGTGAAACACCACCACCACTAACTACCCTGCCCTACACACACATACACACAAAATGAGACTGGCTCTAACTCTCTTTAAGGATCTAACACCTTAAATTGCTCCACATCCCCTTTTTTCGACATTCAGCAAAAACAAGTTAAAATTTGTCCCCACACGTGTGGCTCTGAAAATAATCTGTCCACGAACGTCAACGTAGAATTTGGTTGGAAAGAAGAAACTGTCCTTTGACATTATGACAGATTATCATGTCACACTAAGCTGATACAAGATTTATATCCAGACAGTGGTCAGTTTCAGTTCCACTTCTCATAAATAGCACAACACACAATCAAGCGAAAGGTTGCTCAGAGGAAGTGGTTAATCCTTGTTTGTGCAAAACATCAAACTTATTATCTGGTTGAGAGAAGTGCAAATAGACTTATTTCTTAAAGACTTTGTAATAATCATTTTACTGTAGAGCATTGCTAAGAAAACAGATATAAGATCAGTAAGTTGACAGGATTATTTGTGCCACTCAGATCAGTAAAGACTCATGAATGTACAAACTAACCCTAACGGAGTAGAGCTAAACGCTGTCCTTTAAAGACTCGCTTGTATCACCTCAGATCTGTGTCACTGCCAGTGCAACATTGATGTTAACAAGTGTATGTTTTAAGACACTCGCTTCTTGACCACACAAAACATCACTTCTGGGTGTAGTCTGTTACACCAGTAATGTCATGTTGAACTATGGTCCAGCGATATTGCATTTTAAATATTGCTTTACATTTCTATTTACTGGAGCGCTTTGTAAGTCAACAAATGATGAAACATTGATTGGTGACTGTGATGGTCATACTCCTGCTGCTGATGGTGGTGATGATGATGATAATGTTGATGATCATTATAATCAGTTGTGATGGTAAATGAAATATTCCCACCTGCCACCAATAGCTGTATGCCTCTCTGCGCTGGCATCTTCTGTGTTGGATGGCTGGTGATGAGGTAAAACACGTAGTTTCCACTGTCTGACTGTCTCAGATTAGAAATCTTCAGAGAACAGTTCTTTGTTCCTGGTTGTCCCAGGTACTGCACCCTGTTCTGGTAAGATGGATCTGGGAAAATACCAGCGCTGTGGAACACATACCTGACACAGACAGACAGATGTAGATACAGTAATTAGTATTTTTGTCTAAACTCTGTGCTATGACTTCTTTGAGAAAATACATTGCAGCTCTGGTTTTGTGTGTGCTTCTGTGTGTCTTAAACAATACCGTGGGGTGATACAGCGGCTGTTTTCGAGACACCACATCTCAGACAAAACTTTATACTGTTGTCCTTCTTCACCTCCTCCACCCTAACAGAGAACAATGAAGAGAGCTGCTAGCCAAGGGATAAAGTACCTTAAAACAGTAGATTCAATGTTTATTTTAACTTGATGCTAGATGTTCAAACCTCAATTGTAAGCTTAAAATAATAGTTTATTTCGACTCCCCTTCATAAACCACCCATATCTGTTCTTATCCATTCATTCTGATTGCAGATTTCAGCCCTCGAAGAGTCGGCACACTGCAGGATATACTACGCCGGCGAACAATGGCTTCTTTATTGAATTACCTGAGTAGAGAGCTTCCCCTCTCCCCTGGTTTCATTAGAACTTTGAGGGTAGTCATAGGAACAAGGGAGAATCACCGAAGAACCAATCACAGCACAGATGGGACTGGAGGGGAGATGAACCGACCAATTACCAGCAAGAACACCTGAAAGGCAGAGGATTTGTGTTATAATTTAAAAAGTTTCTACATTATAATCATTCAAAATCATGTAGAAAACACAGTACAGTGGTGTAACATAACAAATAAAGTCTTTAATACACTTACACAACCATAATTTAAAAACATGTTGATGTTAATGTATTTGTTCCCAACATTGATTTCCCAGTTAAAATAACATTATCCAGAGTCATAGTGAAAACAAAATCAAAGGAAAATGAGGAACCTTTATGACAGTTACAGTTACAATTTGTATTCATTGTATTTTCCAGACATGGCTTAGTATGGACATTGTTATTTGTTTTTCTTTTTGATATAATTGAAAAGAAATAAGAATGTGTTTGGTTTTTGGAGCAATGTAAAATAAATCAGTATGCCTATAGCTCTGGATGTGGCCTACTTGTTGCCTCAGAAATTGCCAAGATTTGATTGACAACTGCAGTATAATATGACATTACTCAAGATGAAATAATCCTCCAAATTTTTGTGGCCACATCGCAGCTTCATGATGTTTTTTTTATGTCACTCCAATAAACAGTCAAGCTTAACACTTAATTTTGGTCAATCGGTGTGGAAACTATACAGACAGATGTTGTGTCAGCTGATCTTCACCATGCTAAAGGTAGATGCCATCATGAATGCTGGTGGTACTTTAATATATAACTTACCTGTCAGAGAGAGTGTGAGGAGCAGCCAGCAGCTTCGTGCCACTTGTCCTCCCATCTTCCTGCTGTGGTGGTTTGTTTTGTAGGGCTCTCCTGGCTTTCACCTTTTCTCTTCGGCCTATCCCCAGTCCTTCTGCTGCCTTGTCTACCAGTCTGCCCTCCTCTGCTCTTTACTGAACTCAGTGTTGTTTCTCTCTCCTCAGAATATACACTCACAGGTCAGATTGTACAACTTCCCTATTATTCTTCATGTCAGCAAGGAACTGTGGTGATGACTGGGCTTTTATGTCATGCAAAGGGAACTTGCTAAACATAAATGTGTGTTTGAAGGTTGTTGTTGTTGGGAGACACGTTATGTTTGCTGACTCACTTGATTATGAGGACACCACACTTGCAGAGGGTAATCTCTGTATCAAATCAGCTATCACCATGACGCCAGTTTGAAGTCCCTGCTGCGGTTGTGTATTAATATGATTTCTTCACCTTTGCCAATCGTGGATGTATGGTGCCAATGTGCAGGGTAAGGCAGCTCTGCGAGCTCTCGTGCCTCCGTTTGTCCAATCAGGAACGTAACTTGACGTCACTCGCGCCCCTCAGTCTGTGCAGCTGGCCGCTCACAGGACGACCACACACACACACACACACACACACACACACACACACACACACACACACACACCACCGACAAACTCTGGATAAACTTTCACTAACTCACTCTTCCACCCTGCCCGGTCTTCCAAATGATTCTCTCTTTTCTATTAGAAGCGGGAGCAGGTGGTTTTGGTTGATAGAAAACAGTTAAAACTGTAGCTGAAAACGTTTGTCTTTTTTTTCTTCTTTCTTCTTTGGGGTCAGTAACCTGTGAAGAGAGCAGAAAAGGATTTACTGAAAACTGGGATTTACCTGTGGTGGCGTGTTAACAGCACTGTCGCCTGTTTTCGACACCTAAGGTTATATTGCTTTGTAAAAAAAAAGAATTTAAAGCGGATTACAAATAAAGAAGATATATATTTTTTCATTAAAGAAGAAGGTCAAGACTCCACCTGCTGCAGGAAAAGACAGGTGAGTCACCGTAAGGCGACGTTAAGGCGAGTGTATTTCAGAAGTTCGTAGTTTTATGCAGACTCTGAAAAGAAAGTCTTAGGTAGTAGCCTAATTTTGGTTTGATCATAATCAGGCTGTGAGCTATGCTGCTTAAACCAACAAGCACCGTTTTGAATTTACATTTGTTTTTATCAAAATAAAGTAGTTCAACTTTATCATTTGTCCCAAGACATCTTGAGTTTAAATTAGCCTGATAGGTTCAATACTAAAGTGACACAAATATCATATCAGTAAACTGATGGCTTTAATGGCTTTTGCAATTTTAGGAGACAAAATATTTTCACTTAAATGACCAACTATAAGCTAAAGATACACCTCAACTCCAAGTAAGAAAGCTTTACAGGACTTAATGTCCTTCTGTTTGCAGTGCATTGAGTCTGGTAACTGGTTTAACCTTTGTCGATGGTTAATTAACCAACACATCCAGGTATCTGGACTAGAAACTTGTTTATACGAGATAAACAATGTCATTTCGTCTACTTACTTGATAATTTTGTATTTTCATTGTCAGTTTTTCAACTCGGGCTAAGACATTACACATTGAGATTGTCAGTAGACCTGGCTCTTGACTGGGTGGGTCTTGCACTGTAGGTCTATTCAATCAAATATTTAGGGCATTTTATTAGTAGTTAAAGTGAGTATTAGTATTATTATGAAATATGATACTGTTAGTAGATGGTGAAAGTAGTCTTCCTCTCACTTTATATAATATATTGTATTCAAATTGAATCTTATTTTTCTCCCTCTCTGTCGCTCCATTATCACAGGCTAAAGGGACTGTTGAGGGCTTATACCACCTGCCCTGAGGAGTCAAGGAGAGAAGGAAGGAAGGAAGGAAAGGAAGGAAAGACAGAAGGAAGGAAGGAAGGAAGGAGCTAGATCATCTTACTGTTGCCCCCTGCCTCCCATTGTATACAGATGTATGCTGAGAAAGTTGTAACAGAGGGGAAGATGGGTGAGTGTAAATTTTACATGCACTGTTGTTCTTGCTCTCTCCTACCCTTCCCTACCTACTGCACACACACACACACACACACACACAAACATGCATGGATTAAAATGCTGTGCTGGTCATGCTACAGCTCATGCTGCCGTCTCTGTGTATTTGGGACCAGACATCAGTCCACTTGACAGTTAACCATTAACAGGTTTGTTCGAAGTTGGCTGGCTGTCTCTCTGATGTTCTCCTGATTTATTTTTGAGGTTTGTCTTTCAGCTTGGAAAATATTTACTTAGATTGGGTGTAATATTTTCTTTTCATTCAATGAGATAAAGTCATAACCAAAGAGAAATGTGATAGTGATGTTGATAAGTAGGGCCAGAAATAGCTACAGTCGTTTACACCAAATAATATAAACCAAATGAATTTAACTACAACACATCATATTTACAGCAATAACAACACACTCTCCTGGCAGTCATTAACAAACAACTCACTGCACATCATCGCCAATATGAAGCTCTCTTACCTTATTGCAACACACTCCCAGCAGCATCATTGAAAACATTCAAATGAAACCAGAAAATCCACATCAGTCCTCCTGTTCGTTGGCATTAGCTGTAATGCAGTGTTGTGATGTTGAAGTGTTGGCCAAATATTTTTTCAGTTTTATGGCTCCTAATGAGTTAACTACAGATTATATGACGCTTTTATGGAGGGAAAGATAAGATTAGGTGTTGTATTTTACTGTTGCTGGAAAGCATTTGTTTCAGTATGAACTGTGAAACTCTGTTGGTGACACTTACAGAAATATGTTGCTGACATTTTCTTGTTGTGCTTTGAAAGCCTCTGTCTAGATTTTGGATTGATGTCAGACTTCTTTTTTTCAATAGTTCAAATATTAAAACTTTGTAGAGACAATACTGTAAACCCTACTAGACAACAGTGTAAGTACCCACCTGACATTTCAGGGCCAAATTGAGTGCTGATATAGTGAAGCCGGTAGTCTCCCTTTAAGTGAAGTTTTTAGTTGAAAGTTGATACCTCTGCATTTTCTGTCTCATCAGCAGGTCTTCTTGGTCATTGTGTCCGTTGTACTCTAACTTTCTGTGTTTGAATGTGGCCAGCTAGATGTTTGGTTTTTACAGCTTCTGTTGCCTGACTGAAGGGAGTCCACCCAGACGCAATGAATCAGACTGTGTCTTTGGTATGTGCATGTAATTACAAGGAAAACACAGACTATTCAAGGAGTGGCACATATGGTGTGGCTGTTTTTGTGTGTGTGCATAGATTAAGTGCGACATCATTTTCAGAAGCAAGCTGTATTTACCTTATTGTGACATGCTTATACACCAGGCATGTCCGAACAAGTACAGAAAACGCAAATATGTACACATACGCAAACGCTCACACAAACACTCTTTTTTTCTAATCAAGAGAATATTCACTGCACAGGGTGATTATGTTTACTTTTACTTTTTCGCCATGACACACACTACAAGTGTGAGTCATAGATTCTGCTGTGTCTTCTCTCTGTGTACGTGGGTCTACTTCTGCTTCATCCCACTCTTAGCACACCTATATACATAAAACCTTTGTAGTTTCTGTTTCCCATAGTCCAAATCTCTGTGCTTTTAAGAGGACAAAGGATAACACAGTGAATGCTGACTATGCAATGAGGTGTGCAGTTGGTCAGGAGACCTAATCAACATAAACCGAGCATATAAAAAAAAATACAAAGCTAGCTAGTTGAGATTTCATCTGTCAAATTAATTATTCCCAGATCAGGAATGAACTCTCATAGTTAACTTTACGCCAACACACACAACAACTATTATGTGCTATGGAAGAAATATTGTGCTACATGTCAAAAGATGTATCCCTGAACAAAGTATCCACTGATGAAAACTGTGTGATACAGCTGGAAATTCTGGAAAAACTTAGTAAGCAGACCTTAAGGTAAAATTGTTTAGTCAAGTCCACCTACAGTATATGACTAATACTCCTAAAATAGGAGGTCCAGAAGGTTTTCCACAGAGAAATAGCCTTTTACTAAAAATAGACTTCTGTCTAAAAGCAATGACTTTGGAGAAGCTGTTTTAAATACAGAAAGTGTTGTTGATCCATTTTCATGTGTTTCTCTCCACTGTGGTATGGGGAGGGCCACATATCTCATCTGGTATACAGCTGCTTCTTTTCACCCACAGTGAGGTGGGCGTATAGTATGTAAGGCTAAGGGTATCCCTCCCAACATCCTACAGTAAGAGAAATTACTCACTCAACCTTTTCCACTCTGCTGTATCTGGCTGGTAATATGACTCATGGATGAGGATAGAAATAACCCAGAAAATGTATGTATGTAGAGTATGATTCATTCTTACCTTTCATGCCAGCTTATTTACCATGACAACGAATTAGCCAGTAACACTGTGGGTCAGCCCTAAATGTTGTATTGTGAAACATCCATGATGTACAACAACAGTGATGCACTGTAACACTTTTCTTCAACTTTTAATGACACTGGTCTAAGAGAAACTTTTGTTCATACTGTAGATAATATGTTTTGATCAGGCTGTTAAATTGCAATTTCTGTTTTGAACCAATAAGTTGTACATGAACGAGAACTCTTGTGTGACTTGTCAGACAAAAATATTGTATGAGAATTTCAAACAAAACTAGAAATTACATTTCTTGGAGAAAATAAGTGTGGATGCTTAACGCTGAAGGAAATTGTCGGTCTTGATTGGCTGAAATAACAACTGAAAGGCAAAATCAAAACTTGAAAACCGAAAGCTGAATAAAACTGCACATTCATTGGTGAAAATGGCCGAAGCAATGCTTTAAAATTACTAAAAAAGAAATTGGAAGCTGAAAGCACAAAGAAATTGCTGAAGCTACGCCAAAAATGGCTGATAATCGTGTAGTCATGGTGGAGTTGAAAAAGCCTGAAAAGTCTGAAAATGCTGACATTTTAACTTCATTATCTGAAGAAATTTGCTAAGGCAAAGCTGAAAATGGCTGAAAAGACAGCTGAATTGCAAAATTAAAACTTAGTAGCTGAAAATTCAGTTACATTAGAAGGTGAAAGCTGAAGGAAATAGCTGAATGCTACAATGCTGACAAATGACTGAAATATGAGCTGAACTATTCGAAAAGCCTGAAATGCATTGCATTGCTTTACTGACAATCCTGCAAGTTAAGGTGTGAGGTGTAGTCACAGAGTTAGAAACTGAAGTCAATACAACATATGAAATATAAACCTAATAGCACTCACACACAATTAGTAGAACTGTGCTACATAACCTAGATAAAGTTAATACAACACCCACTCTGGGACAGTGCTTAAACACTAAGTGCTTGTCAGTTCTCTTTTATTGTTGTCAAAATTATATCTGTTTTCAAAATTAACTACACTTTAAACTTAATCCTCTTTCACAACCCTGTCTTTTATGGAGATCTACTTTATTTGTATTATATATATAACTCACAATTGTCTATCAACTTTTACTACCCGCTGTACCACAGTAGTTTCAGAAGAATCCTGCCTCCTAAAAACACATATACAGACACACATACACACAGGTGAAGGTGGGCTCAGGTAGAAATGGAAACAATAGAGTTCTTGTTCTGCCCTGCTGTGTGGGGGTAAGAGAGAAGGAAAGAAAGAGGAAGAAAGGAGTTTCAGAACAGGGGGGTGGGCAGTACCAGCGTGGGTGCTGTAGCTGAGGTGTGTGTAGGAAACTTTGGGGTATTTCCTGGAAACCATTATCTAAGGGCATGAGCAAAAGTCTGGAGCATCTCTCTGATGATGTCCCGAGGATGTCTGACATTGATCAGATACTCACTATGTTAATTTTTTTTTGTTTTCTGCCGGAATTTTCTCCATCTTTCTCTGGGTCTCTGTTAATTGCAGTTTTACAATCTAAGGGACAATACCACCATTATCATGCTGACTGGAGGTTTGTACGGGAAGCCCAAGGAAGGGAGGGAAGCGAGGACAGGTACGGAAAGGGAGGCCTAGCAGACATGAGGCACAAAGAGGGGAGTAGAGGCAGGAGAGAGATGGGCAGAGAGGAAGGAAATGAGAGGTGGGGAGTTTCCTGTCAAGGGACAGGTAGAGTTGGCCATGGAAAGGTTATGGTGTAGAGCGAGAGAGCAGACGTGAGGAGACAGCTGAAAAGAAGGTTGAGGTCTCTGGAGTAGCAGGGCTGCACAACTATGACGTTTGACAACAATGTAGAAAGGAAGTGTGGGATATGTGGTATTTATATGTATTTGCCCACTCACTTGTAGCTGTGTTATTTTATAAATAATAGAAACTTTATTTTGTATCTTCACAGATACCCAATTCAATTTAATGCATTTTGTTTTAATTGTTATAGTTTAATGATTTTAAATGGAGTTTTTTAGGGAACGTTTTATTCTTTTTGGATAGGCTACTGTGATTTTGATATATTTGGTATATATTATAGTTAGATGATTTGGCAGTTGTACCCTGATAGTAAAGCCACTGAAGACCAGCAAAGTTATTCTTGTTTCTTTTATTCTTTCAGAATAAAAGCACCCTCTTAAAATATATCCAGTGTGATTCGTAGGTGCAACATCAGCAACTGTGGGACCAAGCAGTGTCAGTGGTTCTGTACAATACTGGATCCATGTCAGTGTTTGTGTTGTTTTCTTCCACAGATCAAGACAAAGGAGTTGGCAACAGTGCAGCATTGTTATTGTTCTACACCTCCTATCTTAAAAGATTAAACCCCTTCCCTATGAACATTTACATTTAAAGCAAATGAGAGAGATAGAGGTGTGACTGAGGAGGGAAAATGTTGAAGAGAGACAAAGGCAGGAAGGAAACTAGGCATGTTGCATGTTTTCTCTGATTTGATAGGCAACACTCAGTATATCAAGCTGCACACAGAGGGACAGTTTTACTACTTTACTTTTACTATTACAATCCTGACTTTCTCGTGCATTTGGTGAACAGAACATCTGCTAAAAGTCACGCTTTTCTTGCTTTTCTGGAAAAAATTGCTTTTGACACAGGCTGTAAATACCAGGTCATTAATGTGTGGTTGTATACATAGCTGTTTTTCACTGGACACATTTTGACATCTAGGACTGTAGGAAAAGCACAGGTGTAAATAATAAAATGAATGTCTAAATGCCAATTAGCTACTTCAGTTTCAGGTTTTGTTCACTGATTCATTGTTGTGACTTAATGGGACACCCGAATATAACAAACCCATCGTTAATGTTAGTAGCAACACCGGCACTTTTCCTGCTTGTATAATTCAAAATGTCTGATGTGAAAATGATCCATTTTCCCGTTAGTTTTGTTGCACCTGCTTTAGTGCATTTAGAACAAAATCTGCTTCCTATTCATGTCTGTTTGAAAGATGGTGAGACACACAAATTGACCCCTCTTCTTCACTTCATTCCACTCCAGAGTAATCTCCATTGTCCAGCTAGGTTGAAAGATGGGGTGGTTTTGACCTCTCATTCAGGAGTTAATGTTGGTTTACATTCTTGTTTCATGGCCACGAGAGTTTTTTGTTGACTGCTGTTGTTAGCCATCTAGCCATGCTAGCCCCTGCAGGTAATGCTTACAACCCGACCTATGCATTTTCCTGTCCCCTCCTGCTTGTGTCTACACCATGTGAGTTCATTTTGCCTGATTTGCTTTGACAGCACCATCAGAGTGGGACAACTCATATCTTTATCATTCTTATAAGCGTTTGGACTTTGGTGAAATCGTAAATTTCATCAGAGCTCCACCCAGCTTCCACCAGAGCAGAGGTCTCATCAGGCATGATAACTGAGACACTTGTGTGGCTGTGCAGGGCCTTTAAAGAGAAAGATTCATCAACAGAATCAGCTGGTTTGGAGGCTGTTTTTATTCATGTACTGTTGTGGTTGGCGACCACATTAAGATTTTAGTGGGCAACAGCTAAGGCCCTCTCTTATTAGTAGTCAAGATTTACAGCTTTTTGTTCTGATTTAATGTGTCTGTGTCAAGAAATGTAACCATAGCCTCCTGCTTTTGTCTGCACTGTTACTCTAGCTTTGATGATGATGAAGATAATCATCTGTCGAGTAAAATGTTTTGGGGTGGGAAGTGAAATGAGCTGAGCTGTGTTCAGTGATAAGGAACGAGGCTGGCAGGCGAGCATTTCACAAAAAGAAGATTTTTATGTTCAGTAACCCTAAATCAATCCTCTCCTCCATATTTAGATATCTTACAAAAGAGAAACACGATAATGAAATATCAGTGGACAGGGAACAGCCAATGGTAACTATAAGACTAATTTTAGCTCTGTACCGTTATTACCAAGTAAGTCATGACAGTGAACCAGCGTGCATGATACCAGGACACTGGCACACCTGACTGGATTTATTAATGTTAATGATTACAACTTTGTTTTTCATCCCATTACATGTCTGCAGTGAATAATGTGTATTAACTCTAAGCTGTGGGTCAGGTTGACAAACTGCTCAGAGCAGAGGATAACAGGGCACAAAGGGACACACTAAGATCAAGGCATGCATGTGCACACACATACTGCATGTGCACGCGGGACAGACATGGCACTATATCCCAGTTTAAGAGTTTGTTCTTGCTTTGTGGAGAAATGCTAGACTTTAGACTATTGATCTAATCAGTGTCATTTGTACTTTTCGGTCTGTGCCAGGAAAATGTGCTGTATGCCCCTTCACACTGGGACACTGAGCTGAAACTGGTCATTTTGCTGATGTTTGTTATCGGGTGGTTGAGAGATCACATACCAGCAGTCTGAACTTTTGCCGTGTATTATTTTGTCAAATATCTGCATGCATGAATGTCAGCAACAACACAGTTAACTGTAGTTCACTGTTACAATATTTACTCTTTTGATTTCATCACTTAATTCTTCTCTTCAGCCATCTGTGTTTGTTGGTATGATATGTAATATTAAAGGTTTGAGTGCTGCTGTGTCTGTGCACTGGCATGTACACATTCACGTGTGTGTCTCAGACCAGCTCAGTCCATATACACTGATGTGTGTATGTCTGTGTGTGTGTCTACAGGGAGCAGGGGAATCTCTCTGACCTGTGTGTTGACCCCCTGCCGGTTGATTGGGGTGTGTGTGACGCTGATGATCTTGGGAGCCATTGGAGCAGCCGTTTGGGCCGTAGGTTAGATCACATGCTCGTACACCCACAAACATATTTGATCACCGATATGTGTTGTTTCTGATATTTCAAGGTGCTTATGTTCTATTTAGTCTTTTGTTATTTGCTGTCATACGTTGCACTGACATAATAAATGCCTGCTGTTTTTATTACCCCTCTGTAGTTACGTATTGCACAATGGAGGAAGACACAGGACTGTATGATGGTGAGTACCAGAGGACATGCTGATGGTTTCAAATTCATCGATTTTTAATACATGGTCTTGCATCAGATTTTAACTTTAGGCATAATGATCTGGAAATCAAGCTATCAGCACTAAAATAAAACTTGATAGAAAACCACTTGGCTCCTCCCACCCCTCTCTCTCCCTGGTCCGCCCAGCTCTTCACCTACATCCCCACTGTTTGAGCCAATGCAGGAAACGGGAGCTTCCCTGTGAGTTAGCCATAGGGGCTTATACTAGCCATAAGCCTTGGTGTGAGAGACATAGTGAACTCAGGGACATCCCTCTTTATCTTCACCAATCTCTTGAAGACTCATCTCTTCAAAAAGCACCTCCTCTCCTACTACCTCTAACAACCTAACATGCCAAACTAGCACTTACAATGTACTTTCGGTGCACATCTTCACCTACTGTCCTTGCACTTTTTGAATAGATGTAGTACTACGGCACTGAAGGGTCAGTGATGTCGCTCAATAGTAAGTCGCTTTGGATAAAAGCATCTGCCAAATGAGTAAATGTGACGTAATGTAATGATTGACAGCCGTGAGCTCCCTTCCCTGACTATGGCCTTTTCTGATTGGTTAGAAGGGTGAGGCTTGCTCAAAAAATTCTGAAGGGGATAAATGTCTCTGCATTGCTGCCAAGCTGTTCAATGAGTCTGGGTCCCAGAAACACATCTCCACATTTGTGTTTTGAAGCATATTTCAACTAAAAATATTGGATAAAAGTTACAGACTGTAGCTTTAAGGAGGACACTGTTTGTTGTTTGTAGTTAGGCCTAGAAATCGTGATTCATTAGGGTGTGGATGCAGGATTTTCTTTGACAGGATTTTCTAAACCTTGATAGGGTAATGTCGCACTTTAATGAACAAACAATCTGATGATTACCTGTTTCTATAAGATTCATGTCCTGCTGCAGCTGTTTTCTGGAGTGTGAGGTATTTTACCACTTCTGTTAAAAGTAAACCCATATCATTCCCTGCAGTTCAAGTAAATTCTGCTGACCAGCGTCTCAGAGTCTTTGACTCCGCCCAGAGGAGGTGGCGTCAGGTGTGTTCCTCCTCAGCCAATGAACTGCTGGCTAGCATCAGCTGTGAAGAAGTGGGCTTCGTCAGGTAAGATATTTTTTACAATTAAATCTCAGTGTCACTCAGTGTGAGTGTAGTGTTATACAGGACTAATGTGCATGTGTGTGTGTATGTTTTAGTGTGGTGAATTACTCGGTCACATCTGTGCCAGAAGCCAGTGGAGATGGTGGAGAGTTCTTCTGTGTCAGACAGGAAGAGCTCAGCTACGGCAAGAAGATTAAAGACTCATTGTTCCCATGGTAACAAACACCTGTCTGTTTAATGCTGCACCTGTCTTACAGCAGTCTGACCTTGTTCTACACTGTCCTCTCTGTTGCTCTTTGTCATTTCTTTCAGCTGTCTCCTCAGTTAACATGGAGAGAAGCTGAACAGAAAGTTAATTTGAATGTTTCCTGTGAGTAACTCTTTCTGTCTTTGTCTTGTCTTGTCTTTCAGTGACTGTGAGAGCAGGGAGGTTCTCACACTGTTGTGCCAAGGTAAGCTGTGAGCTCAGTGAGCTGACACACTGACACACTTTATAGTCTGACATCTTACACCCACCTCTCATCTTTTCCACATACTGGGCTTCTAATCCTTCCTCACACTTTATTATTTTTGCTTCTTATTCTTTCATTTTTGTTCTTCACAGCCCACAATCTTCCTTTGAATATCTCACGTTTATTTATTTAGATTTTTACGTCTCAGATTTTATACTTTCACTCACCCATTTAAAATCTTGCAAACTCTGACTTTGGTCATTTTCTCTGTCTACATATATTTGGTATTTCAACAGTCAACTTATTTTCATCTCCCTCGTCTTTCCTCTCCATGACTCTCTCCTTGGCAGACTGTGGTAGACGTAGTTTTGCAGCAGACCGTATAGTTGGTGGTGTGGATGCCAGGCAGGGCAGCTGGCCTTGGCAGGTCAGCTTGCAGTATGATGGAGTTCATCAGTGTGGAGGATCCATCATCTCAAACCGCTGGATTGTCTCTGCAGCTCACTGCTTCCCCGAGTAAGTGACAGGGCTTGATTTGATACAGAAGTGAAAGCTAGGACATGCTCGACAAATGATCTTATTTAATGGGTTTTATGTCTTCAAGACGGTCTGACCAAAATGCATGCTGGTAATTTTTGAATAGAACTATGTTTATCTTTTTTGTGTGTATTTTACATCGTCGCTTCTTCCTCTGTCACTCTTTCCATGCTAGACGGTACCGCTTTGTTAACCGCTGGCGTGTGCTGCTGGGCTCCATTTACAATAAACCAGTCAACGCCAACGTGGCGGAGGTGAAGACCATCGTTTACCACAGCAGCTACCTGCCCTTTGTAGATGCTAACATTGATGACAACAGCAGAGACATCGCCGTTTTGGCTCTCACCCAACCGCTCACTTTCACTGGTAGGACACACAAAGGCAGACACACATCTTCATCAAATATGAAACAGACTCATCTGAACACACCTGGGCATTTGATTGCATGATAACAATGATTAGGAAGGAATAATGGCAGAGGAATGGAGACAGCCAGAGAGACGGAGAGAAGCAGTCATTATGGTAATTAGCCTGTTTTAGGTTTCTTGTTTCCTGTTCCTGTCAGCAGGACAAATGTTTTTTTATCAACATAGTTATGTCAGCACTGAACAGGATGTAATCACCAGTTGCTCTTGTTTCTGATCCTTTCTTTGTGTCCTGGACTCCTTTCATAAAAGATTAACACTTCAGTGATAAGAGGGCTACAGTAACTGAAACTCAACTTCATTTCTATAGCGCCTTTCATACAAACATGTAGCCCAAATTTTAATTTCTTTATGAAAATGCCAAGAGAACGTGCTGCTGTAATGTCCAGAGACAGTGTGGTCCACAGTTTAGAGGCATAGAAACAAAAAGCGGCCTCACTGGTACTTTTATGGGACAAAGAAGGAGCATTGAAAAGAAAGGTAGTTGAGTGTAGAAATGTGTATGATTTACACCATCATGTCATGGTTGTGTCCTTTTGTGCTGCAGAACTCATAATAGGACCGCTACAAGCAACGTTTCACTAGGTTATGTCTGACACCTAGTGTTTGGCATTCATAATTACAGCCACAGCACAGAGCTCACTGTGATGAAAATGAATAAAAAATAGTCTAAAGATAAATGTGTGTCTGCACAGTTTGCTATCTCAGTGTTGTTGCTAGAATCAGAAAAAATATGTGTTGTGAATGATAAGTTACCGATTTCACACAAATGTTTAATGCCTAATTTATTCGTAATTTCACCCTTGAATTAAACAACATTTTCAAGTTGTTTCTGTTTTACTCCATGTATAGATGACAATAAAAGCAAAGACATTACACATTTTAACTGTGATTGAGGAGAAGACAGGAGCTAACAAAAATGAAATCTACAATTTCAATTTGTTAATACTGTATATGCTAAGAACAGCCGTCTCAGTCTCTCTCACTGAAGGGCTCATTTTACAGTGACTCAATTCAAGAACATAATAGACTGGAACCCATTTATCTTCACTGTTACACATCATTCTTACAGTGTAGCAAGTGTCTCCCTGTTTGGACACATGTTGTAGTGGTTTCTAAGTAAAGTTTGGATGAGTGTGTGTGTGTGTGTGTGTGTTTGATGGTGCAGTGTTATTGTATATATGTTTGCTTATATCTTAATACATATGTTTGTGTGTAGAGTACATCCAGCCAATTTGCCTGCCAGCATATGGTCAGAGACTGATAGACGGGCAGATGGGAACAGTAACAGGCTGGGGAAACGTTGGATATTACGGTGAGTCTACACTCACAGCTGCACTGTAACACACTGCTGAAAATCATTAGTTTGAACATATCAAGAAACACTTCCAATTTAAACGTTGATCAGCATAGATACACAGTAAGGTGAAAATAGCTTGACTGAGTCTCTTCTATTGCAATAGTTGAAACGACAGAAGCTGGTACATATTGATATGTAAATGTTCTGCAGTATTGATGTTTTTACCTGTTTTTGATATTTTTCCCTCGCAGGTCATTTAGCAGATGTTCTCCAGGAAGCAAACGTCCCCATCATCAGTGACGCTGTCTGTAACGCTCCGGATTACTACGACAATCAGATCACCACCAGTATGTTCTGTGCTGGTTATGAGAAAGGAGGCACTGATGCCTGCCAGGTCAGAGTGCCCAGTGTTTATCTGTTCTGCTGCACCAATGCTGGCATGTTGGATTTCTAATCAGGAAACCATATTCTCTGATGTGTTCCCATGTGTGTGTCAACTTTGTTTAATCTGTGTGTTTTTCTGATGTTGGTGTATGTCTATAATAAGACACCTACTGTATGTGTGCTCAGTGCATACGCCTGCTTGTTTGATATGTTATTACATTCCTACTTGCTTGAACTTTCTTTTTTAATGCTTGTCAAAAATTTACACTTATAATGTGTGTGTAAACTGCTTCCACCATGTGTGTTTTCAGGGAGACAGCGGCGGCCCCTTTGTGGCAGAGGACTGTCTGTCTAAGACCAGTCGGTATCGTCTGCTGGGGGTGGTGAGCTGGGGAACAGGCTGTGCCATGCCAAAGAAACCTGGGGTCTACACCAGAGTGTCCCGGTTTCTGCCCTGGATATCTACTGCCATGAGGGTGAGAGACTGGGCTCTTTGTAGTTTATTGTGTTGTCATTATTGTCACAACCCGGGTCGTAAGGCCACGACAAAAGCAACAGCCAAACAGAAATTGTTTATTTAACAAACTGCGTTTTTTTTAAAATACATAACACAAAACACGGTAATCCATGGAGTGTGAATGTCAGTAGTGTATGATGTGTATGAGCATGGAGAGTGTGGGTAAGTGTTGCAAGTGCATAAAAACAAAGTAAAAGGAAACAACAAACAAAGAACAGAAGCATCCTGACTAAACAGCTTCCTGCAGGGAAGGTGAAAGAGAAGAAAACTGCTTGCAGCAGCCAGAGCTTTTATAGACAGGGACATCTGAAACACAGGCAGATAAACAGGCTGACAGGAAACGGCAGGGGTCGTCACATTAGATAGATAGATACTGTAGATAGATAGACAGACAGAAAGATAGACAGATACTTTATTCATCCTCTAGGGGAAATTCATGATTATCATCATTATGCTGTAATTGCTGTAATGTGAACTAAAGACATACAGATAATAGTGTCTCTGCTACGAAAGTGTGTTGACTGCCAATAACAGTCAGTTCCTGTTACTGTGGCCTGTTACTCTGGCATTCAGGTCAGCTATAAACCACTCACCACCAGTGTGTGGACGTTACACAGACAAATACAAGCCGCATGTGATCATATTCAGGTTGTGGAGTTGAATGAAAAGTACAGTCCACTTTCAAATGAAGCATTTTTCTGTTGTTTTCATTAACAAAAATATCAACTGGTTTATTAGCTGTAACACAGTAAAAGTCAAAGCATGTGGCATGGAAAAACAGAATCATCAATAGTGGCCAAGTTAGGACTTCCTGTCACCCACACACACAAACCCCGTGATTACTAAATTACAGAAACAAAATGTCTTAATAAAGTGTTGTTTCCTCACTTACTGCCAGAACAGGTCAGAGGCATTGAATTAAAGTTACATAAATGTTTCAAGACTGGAGTTAAAGCTTTAGCAGTACATGTGTAATTCCAACGTGTTACACACATTACAGACGTGTTCAACAATTTCTCTTCTCATCTCTCTCCTCTAGAACTATCACAACTCACCAGGGGTTCACAAAATGGCCCGGACATGAGATTACTGCGGCCATGTTTCTACTTTTTCTACACTTGGGTGACAGTACGGACAGATCCTGTAGATGTCAGTGAGGAGCGTTACAACAAGGGAAGGACAGCTGTGATGTTTCCCTTGTATCACGGTTTTAGATTCCTCTTCTTACCTAAAATGTTTTACTGAGGATTTAAATGATGCCAATATCGTACTCCTTAATAGGTACAGTCCCCACCATAAGTATTTGCACAGTTACACTTTCTTTTTGTTCTTCGGGCTCTTTGCTTCGGCGCATTCATTTTGAAATGATATAATAGATGTGACGTTAAAGTCCCAATTTGAGAAGGTTTACCTCAATATAGAAAGAACTAACTGTGTAGGTGATATTACCTTTTTAACACACCGCCAAAACTGCAAGGTTCAAAAGTAATTGGACACTTGGCTCCTAAAATGTGTGTGTTGTTTCAATGTTAGTTCATGCACAGAAACATCTCACACATTGCTCAGAGTTGAGAGCTGTCATTTAGATTGCAGTTGTGTTGTCTGTCAGTATGAGGAGCGCAGGTGTGAGTGAGCAAGTGATAATGAGAAAAGGAGAAATATATGAGAGACATTGAAGGCAGCTGGTTCAGCGAAATCAGCAGTTGGATACGCTTTTAAAAAAAGCAGGCGTGCACAAGAAAACTAGAACTTGGCGGACAACCTGGTGGGGGAAGGAGCACAAGACTTGTGGAAGAGCAGAGAATCATTTGCATGATGAAGAATTGACCTCAATGACTGGACAGCAGGTCAAGAAAGCTCTCCAGGATGTAGGCAGACATGTTTCCTTGTCACAGATCAAGAAAAGACTTCATGATCGGAACTGAAATTGCGGAGAAAACAGAGACAGCTCATGGCTCAAAGCCACCACCTCATCCGTCAAACACGGTGATGGTATGGCTGCCAATGGAACTGACACACTGACATTTATTGATTTCACTGCTGACAGAACAGGATAAATGCAGAGGTCCACTTACTCTGAATGTCCTTGACTGGCCGAGTCAGTCTGATCTCAGTCTGACTGAGCTGAAGTCCACATGGTGAAGACCAGACTGACCAGAGAGACTCTACAACAAGCAAGAGCTGAAGGACATACAAAGCATCTGCTGATGTCTTTGTATTGAAAATGATGTTTTTGTGTGACTTCATTTGTATTAGTCCAACTCCTTTTAACCCCTAACATTTGGGGACTGTGTATTTAAATGGCTATACCTTCCACACAGTTCTTTCTACATTTATGTAAACCTACTCAAATTAAAGCTGAAACTAGGAACTTTACTAATGGAAGTAGCCATTATTATATTTCAAATGGGCTGAAGCTCAGAGCCTGAACGACAAAAATGTGTAACTGTCCAGATACTTACAGTCTGAACTGTGTCCTATATCTACACAGATACACACAGACAGAGCTCTAAAAGTGACATCAAGTTTTAAACTCATGAGCAAAAGGTTATTGAGGTTGACTAACTTAGTTGTTATGAAGTCAAATTTTGATCAGAATCATGCCAGATGCCAGTTTTGTAAAATATAATGAGATTGTTTTTCTTCTATTTTATAGCTGCATACTTCTGCAGTGTTACCAGCTGTGAACTGAAAAAAAAAACAAGTTTAATGTATGCAAAGTGAATCAAGACTTGTAAAGGCTCAGGTTCATATTCAGTGTTCCAGATGTAATTACAAGGATTCATACAATCAGACTTAAATTCTTTATCTAGAGATTTTATCTACTTGAGTCACTTTCTTCAGACCTGGACTTCCTGCCACAGTGAGTGCAGACTGCACCGATGATTTGTAATGAAGATCAGTAAAGATCTTGTGCAACCTTGGCACATTCAGTACTTTAATATTGTGCAACACACACCAACAGGCAGACACAGATGTAGGATGTCAGTAACACATGAGTGATTCTCAATCAGCTTTATTTTGAAACATTACAGGACAGAACAAACTCTCATGTTGTAATTAAACTCTTACCTGTTATACACGCCATGTGTTTTTATATGTAGCCTGACTTTATCATGAATAATCATTTATACCTGATCTGTCTTTACTAAATTCCCATGTTAAAAATGGACTGGTGAAGATGATTCATATTCAAATCAGTATTTTGTTTTGTTTTGTAAATATTAGTCGTTGTCTTCTTTATGTAGATGTTTATGTCAGACATGTTACAGATGATCCACAGATCTTAACACCAAGAGTGCAATAACAACATAAATCATGTTCTCGTACAATATATCTTTCACTACATATTACAAAGACTTACCTGTGAGGACCTGTAGCTATCACTGAATCTGTGTCCTGCTTGAGGCCTGAATAAAGAACGGGATGTGAGCATTAATAACTTTATTCAAAATGAATTTGAACCCTTTCTAGCACCGATCTTTAGTTCTTGACTAAGGAGAATGTTATGTAAAGTCCGACATAGAAACCAGCCAAAAGCTGTAAGATTTACGCAAATGCATTTATAAAGGCTCACACTATCCACCACCATCTCCCCCTTTGAAACAAAATGAATGTACAGTTTGTACATCTATAGGAATTATGTGTACAAGAGAAATAAGTATTGTAAAATGTAAATTGTTGCATTGAGTATTGTATTGAAATAAAGCCTTAATTAAAAACAACTTGCCCCAATATCACAGTTATTCTTTATAGATTTTCTGTGCACTGTTACACTGTAGTATACAGTATCCCAAACACAATACAAAGGTATAAAGTCCGAAATTTGATGTTCAGGATTTTTTACTTTCGCTTTGGTTTATCAAAAATATACATTAGCCGACAATAAGTATTATTTTGCAAAGTATAAAAAAATTATAAATCAAAACACAAAAACACTAATATAAATAAATCATAAATATATAGTATAGTATACAAAAAGACATTTTCATCCCTTTGACAAACACTGGCTTGTTTTAAGACTGTCGCACTAAGATGTGGATCAGCTGGATTTAGCCACAGTAGCGTAGATCACAGAGTCGTTGCTCTCTCCTGCTTTGGACCTGAGGAGAAAATGATGGTGTTAGTACAGAGTATTCCTGTTCCTACACTGATGGCAGGTTAATAGCAGCTATGACGCCTTGCACCATATCCATATGCTTTAGCCAAGCATTGGTTTTATTCATAACTCTGTTTTATTGCTTCACAGAATAAACTGCAGTTTAAGTTGAGTATATTTATCATCTGTCGCTACCTCTGAGAACACTAAGGTCATGTCCTCCTGAATAATATTTCTGGGAATTTGTGTAATATTTAAATGGCCGCAGGCGGAGCTGACATTCTTTGGTAATACTGTGATATTACTCATGTTAATAATGACTAGATTAAATATCTTAAATGCAGGGAGATAAATGTTTACAGAGAACATAACTGAAAGGTTTTATTGGGTTTTCAGAGTGACGGCAAAGCAGTTTTGAGTCTGATTCAGAAGCGGTCTGACTCCATATAAAGTATAAAGTGAAAAATGTCATTAGTGGCCAATGAGTCAAAAATTTCTTCAGTTGTTTAGTTATTTTATACTGGGAAGGAATTTGAAATTGTAACCTCAGATATTACAAGAGGGAGTTTCCATTTTCAAGGTGTGGTCCTCTTGTGTTGTTTTGTAAGTTGTTAATGTAATACCGTACAGTAACAGTGACTAAAGGCTGCTGATATGATCTAAACTTGAGACAGTGAATACAAAGATGCAGTGATGCCACAGTACTATAATTTTCAATGTTTGGAAAGTAAACCCACCAGGAGTCTCGTGGAGCTCTGCTGTTGTTTGTGTGATGGCGGAGACTCTGGTTTCGGGGTTTGATGGTCACTGCTGAGTAGGTAACTTCAGCTTCATAAGAAGTGGGGACCTGAAGGGAGAGGAGAGAAGGGAATTTAATTCAAAATCTCATGTTATGTCCTTTTGTATTTGAACATTGATGTTTGTGCATCATATTTACATCATGTTCACAGCGTGAGCTCCTCTGTGAATGAGAAGCGATGTCCGGAGCGGCGGGAACAAGTGGAGGAGGGGATGGAAATGTGTGGATGTTGGCATAAACTGTGTCAGACTGATCTTCATTGGCTGATGAGCTTGAGCCTCTTCCACTGAGCCTGGAGTCTAATGCAGTCTGCTGGTGAGGAAATAACAAAAGTCAGATTAGGTTTTCTTCCACAGGTGCACTTTGGGTACTTTACTTCTGGCTCCACTAAAAACCGTGTTACTGTGAAACAAAGGAAAAAACACTACTGGAAAAATAATTCACTTCTTCAAATCTTGTCTTGGATCTTTGATAAAGCACAGGGACTGAAAATGAGATTTAAATTGTTTCTTGTTTACTGCTTGAATGGGAAAGTTCAAATTCCCCCAAATCTTAGCGTCACTGATGGTTAATGATAAGAGTTTGATCAGAGTCAGATCAGTTATTTTTGTGACTTCTTTTGGATGTACTCACCTTTTCCTCTGCACAGGTTCTCCGTTTCCTCCTGCCATATAAAAGACATCAAAAACCAAAATAAATCAGTCATGTGTTGGTGAGTTGGTGAATTGTTGCTCAACTTTGTGGCGTCACATTTCAGAGTTGTTCTGTAATGATGAAAAATAGCAGCTTGACACATTTTTACTGACCATCTGTGTTAGAGGTGAGCTAAAAACTAAGGGGTTAAAAGTGGCAACGAAGCAGAAATTTAAGATGACACACCCCCCCTCTCCTCAATACACATACACGTAGCCATGACAACACATCAAAAAACGTACACATCATGCAGAAAAACAGCTGAAGATACAACACAAAGATGCTAAAAGTAACGTCTGCATCATTCATTGACTCACCAGAACAAAAGAACAGCTATCACAAGTGCCACCCAAACAAAGGCTCCAACTCCAGCTAAGACTGGGAGGAGCCGGCTGCCTGAAGAGGAACACACAGTCCGGTGAGATTACTGTAGGTAGAAGCTGAAGCACGTCTGCTTTGTGCCACTTTAAAAACACCTCTGTTGGAGATAATGATTAATCTCCATAACTGTAAAAAGTGACACAAACCTTGCTCCTCGCTCGTCATGGTCAGCAGCACCTCTGTCGAGTTGTTCTCCCCCACACTGTTCCTGGCCTGGCAGAGGTAGAGTCCAGTGTGGGACGCCTCCACAGAGAGTAGAGTCAGCACCTGTCCTGAGCCCACCTGCAGCATGGAGCTGGAATAATCTGTCTTCTTGTACCAGGTGTAGTTGACTGCTGCAGGGTTTGCCACACTGCTGCAGGTCAGATTCACACCGCTGCTCTGGGCAACCTGTGGTGGATCTATTGAAACTGATAAGTTTGTCGGACGGTCTGAAAAAAAAGGAAAATGGCGTTTTTGATATTATTTTGTTTTATTCCTAAATGAGACAAGATAGATAAGTGGCTGTATTTTAGAGTTTTCTCAGATTTACACTTTCTTGTGAAACTTCAGGCCTTTTAGAAATCATCAAATGAAACAATGTGTGATGCAAAAATCTCTTGCTGGTTGAGATGCTCACAACTAAGACCATAGCCTGTGATTAGGGTTCATAATTACTTCATTAGGAGGAATCACAAACCCAAAACACTGGGGACCACTCAGCTAGAGGACGCTCATTTGGCTGGACTACCAAATTAATTATGCATTTTTTTGTTAATTACTTTGTCAATATTTTAGTCTTATGGGTTGAATTTTCTGCAGAAGTTGAAAATTTCTTGAAGTTGTGTATTTCATGAAAGATGGATTGAAATAATGAGGTATATATATCTCTTTGAATTAAAGTGCTCTGCAAATATGAGTCAGTATAAATACTTTTTATCAGCACTTCTCCTGAGTCTTTCACAGCGTCAGGACATTGTCCTGATAACAAACAGACAGGCAGACCAGGGTAATAATAAAACGAAGGAAGTTGTTCTATCAGGTAACTGAGCGTTTCCCTCTTGGAATGAATTGTCACTTGTTACTGTAAAGGGTGAACTCTTGACAACTCTTGAACATGGCATGAAAACTAGAGCACTTCTGTGTCTGCATTGTGTGCTTGTATCCACAGCATCAAGTCAGTGTAACTTCATCTCATCTCTCAACTCATCGTACTCACACTGGACATCAAGGTGAATCTCAGTAGAGTTAATCACGTCTTGGCCCCTCAAGCTGATATTATTCCAGGGTTACAGTAGCATGAAACAAATACATAACAATATTTCTAATATCTTCTCCCTCTGTTGGATGACAATACGGAGATCCATTTAAAAAATTTAAAATTTAAAAATTTTTCTGTCATCCCGATATGTCATTGGCACAGAGGCATTGTTAAAGACGGCTGAATCCCATTTAGCTGCCTCAGTGTCAGGTTCCTGTTTTGTTCTCACTGTCACACTGCCATGGCTTACTCAGACAAATGAGCAGAGTGGAGCCGTGTCTGCTGTTAAAAAAGCCCATGAATTGAGCTTCAGTGTTAATTGTTTACTTACATTGAACATTCAGAGCCACCAGGTTGGATGTGACTGTCTCTTGTCTCAGGACGGCGCAGTAATACCTCCCAGCATCCTCTCTTCTGGCCCGGAAGACTGGTTTTGGTACAAGTTGTCCATCTCTAAACCAGACAATGGTTGTAGGTGTGGAGCAACCTGACACACAGCTCAGGCTGACGTGGTCTCCCTCTGTCACAGTGCTCGGCTGTACAACAGCGGTTAACTCTGGTGCAGGAACAGAAACAGATCCACTTTACACATTTTTGCTAAAACCTTTTCAATTCATGAAAAATTTACATTATTCCATTATTTTGTTGTTACCTTTTACAGACAATTCAGCAAAGTTTCTACTTGTCCACCTGTTGCGTGTTGTAACAAAACTAAAAAAGTACGCTCCTTCATCAGCGTGTCGTACATTGTTGATTTCCAGATCACAGTTACCATGGTCGTCGCCCACATATCTGAAGTCTGGGGGTGTATGGAGTCTAGACAGGGGAACCAGACTCCACGCCCCAAAAATATACTGGGCTTTAGACCACCAACGTGACGTGACAGTATGATCGGAAGGGTAGTCATAGCTGCACTTTATAACTACTGATGTCCCTTTCAAAGCACACTGACTTTCAAAGATCACACTCCAGTATCCACTCCAAACACCTTTGGATGAAAATAAAGATACTTTCAGTTAAATTGTGTTGTAGCTCTAGTTCCCACAGGCACTGGTAACATCATATTAAATGTATTTAAAAGTTCTAAACAGAGATTGTGTAAGATCATCATAGAAATTTCCTGTACATTCAATTAAAAAGAGTATGTTTTCTTACCCGGCATAATAACCAGGATCATCAGAATCTGACCCTCCATTATGAAAATCATCCTGGAACACGATGGTTCAAGACACAGGTCAATACTCTCAGGCTGTGGACAACAAAATGTCAAAAAAAGTACCAGTGTTTAAAAGTTTTAAGTACTCACCAGCTCAAGCAAATTGTCATATTGCTAATTCATGAAATGTTTTTATGGAATGAAAAGCAGAAGTGGGAGGATTTCCCGACCCTGCTTCCTCTCCTTATAACATATCACATGTTGAGAGCGCTGATCACATCAAGTTATACAGCCTGCAATAACACCATAAACATGAGGTGTGAGGGATGTGAGGAAACAAGACTGTGACAATCAGATGCCACAGACACAGCAGGCAACACAGTACAGTGTACAGTATGTTCAGGTTCCAGCAACACACAGCTGTCACCACACACCAAAGTGACTCTTGCACAAGCTGAGGAGGGTGAAGCGTCACCGAGGACTCTGCTGGAAATTTACTCTGTTTCTTGCTCCATGCCAAATGTTCCATGGTCTGTGTGGCAGATGTTAATTCACCTAAACGTTTCAGATTTGTGAGCATTAAACATGTAGATTCAGATAAACTGACAATGCAGTGAAACACTCAATGCAATGATCTCAATACTCAGTGTAATGGATAAATGACTGCAACCTGGGGGGACAAATAAAAACTGTGGGTTCAAACAGATGACTGCAACGTCATTAAATATAATGCCTAAATATTATTTTATTGTGTTTTATCATAGTTTTTACCACATTACCGTATGAATGTATCCATTGTAGCTTCAAGTCAAGTGAGGAAATGTCACAATATGTAATTATGACACCTTCACAGTTCAGCAACATGTGGCAAGAGCGAGCTTAGATGATCAACATAATAGTGGAAATTCTCAAATATATAGTGGGATATTACAGTCCACAGTCCCTCGTCTGGAATGATGAAATTATCACTTGGGTTGTGATGCCCTCACAGTGTCTTGCAGGACATTGGTGGAGACTAGATGTACGTAGATCACCTGGGCCTTCCAGACTGTAAAAGCTGCGCTCCTTTGCTCTCGCCTCCAACTGATGACACCCGCAGCACACATACTCGTGCTGCGTTCATGGCTAATCGTGCTGATTTCCACACCCTGTAGTTTATTTGTGTTACTTTTAGTTGTAATAGATTGTTTGTCAGTATAACCTTTTACATGGACGTCATTGCATTCTGTGACAAAGTAAATTAGTGTGTGATTGATTTCTTTGCAATAAATAAAAACGCACATTCAAGTTATTACATTTTTTTTATTTTCCTTCAATGTAACAAACTACAACATGTAATTTGCATTATTGCTGGCCTAGCTCACACTACATAAAAATGGAAAGAATGATTTAATGGAAACAAGCTGTATAAACTGAATTAATGTTTCAGCATCAGCAATCAGAACAATCCTATTTAGAACATGTTGAATACATGTGGAAATTCACGTGTCAAATATTTCATATTATCTATAGATGCATTTTTCACTATTATGATTAATACCAAACTGACATTTTTATTGGAGACATTTATGTTTGAATACAGATGATTATCACTTTTCAGTTTTCTGAGGATGCAAAGGTTAATGCAGCAACCAGTCATATTATGTCATCTACATATTCTTGGTTGCAAATTTCAGTGTCGAGCATCAACTGAAAAGCAACAGTAGTTATAACCTGTGCTGTGGATATGAAGGCAAGTAAAACATGGCTATCAGTGTTGATGTTCCTTTTTTTTCACCTCTTCCCTTTAGGACTTCATCAGACATCATGCTGTGGTAAGATGCATAGGAAAAACAGGAGAGACATGCAACACAGTGTAGAGGCATGACTCCCAGTCAGTAGCAAGACCACATGTTGCCCTTATGGTCTGAAGAACCATGGAGAATCCCAGAACAACATGTCCGACCTAGAACCGTGTAAGGCATCTTTAGAGTTCACGAGGAGCAGTTTCTGGTTTCCACGGTCCTCTGTGGACGGATGGAAGCAAAGTGACTGGTTGACATGAGGAAGACTGATGTGCTGGTCAGCTGAGGAAGAACATAGGGAAGGAGCAGAGGAGAATAACAAGGGAAGAAACATGAGTAGTGAATAAAAATGACTGTATTACAGAACATAGAACACATTCTAATTTAATAATCATTTAATTGAACTGTTTAAATTCTTCCTGCATGATTTTAAATGTTGTGCCACTGAGTTGCTTAATATTTGGTACATAATTAAGATAAAGAGCTAAACTCTGAAAGTAAAATTTGTAGGTGTTTAAATCCTTTTAGAGTTTTTTTTTTTTCAGGGGCAAAACTTTACTGGATTATTGTAAAAATAATACTGCATGTGGATGATAATAGTACTGACATGTTCCATGAAATTATACAGCAAGATCAAAAGACATTACTTTAAGTTGCTGTACCTTTTTCCTTGTGTTCAGTGTCGAGGCTGGGGCAGTAAGGTGTAAACAACTTTGGATGAGTCCTTTGGTTTTTTATCACCACCTAGTGGCAGGCTGTGGACCTGCACCTGGTCGCCACTGAGCAGACATCAACAACGAACAGAAACCATATGAGCTCATGTGGACATCTGACTCAGATTATATCATAAACAGAGATATTATTTTATGAGTCAAAACTGGGAAGAGAGATTTACTGTCCTCTCACAAACAGAGGAAGGTGTTGAAGATGAGAGGGGGAATGAAACAGACCCAGGAGAAGGTGATGACAGGAGAATAAAGAAGAAAGCAAGAGGGAGATGGGAGGATTAAGCCAATGTAGTTGTAAAATAAAATTTGCAAGACATGAAACAGTAGATTGCAGATGGTGCAGATGGGAGACAGAAAGTGACGGAGCGTTGAGAGTGAAACAGTCAGAGGGATGTGGTTCAGAGGAGAGGAGAAAGTGACAGAGGAGGAGGAAGAGGGCGTGTACCTGGACAACCTGGAGTAGTGGACGGTGATGTAGTTGGGGGCGGAGCTGCCTTTTTCAACTTCTGTGATTGGTGGAGCATCCTTTAGAGGAATGATGGAGGGGTAGGAGCTGTCACTCAAGTCATCTGGCTCTTCCTGCACACACACACACACACACACACACACACACACACACACACACACACACACACACACACACATTTGTTGTAACTTTTTTCCACAGTTATGTAAGACTCTCAGGTTGTGCACTGAGTCGCTCACCGGTATGTCGGACATCTTGCCCTTTCTCACTGAGAAGTTCTGTTGGGCTGACTCATAGAACATGGTGTCAGCTGTCACTGACGGACGCTGCGGTCACACACACACACACACACACACACACACACACACACAAACAAGGAACAAGGGAAATTACAATCGCACATCATCAACTTTAGAAATTATCCTGACTTTACTGTGGATTGTTGGATGATTATTTTTTATCTATTAGTATTAAAAAAATGTTTTTGAAATGTTGAGCAATATTTTTGTAAGGGAAAGTAAATACACAATGATTACTGTACCTTGTTTGCTATTTCTACTGACTCCATGTCTACTCGGTGCATGTTCTTACTGTGAAGACAGAGGGACAATTATAAAACACAACCAGGACATAACTCCTACCACAATAGTGATGCAATTAAACCACAAAACAAGCCTTTAAAATGTTCTTGCTATCTGACCCTAAACGTGACCAGGTCCTCATCTAAGTCCTTAAACTAGATAAAGAGAATGAAATTAAACAGATGACATTAAACATAAAACTTCTACATTCACTTAAAAATAAAATGGTCGAACTCTGTAAATCTCATTAACTATCAGTTCATTTAAAGGGCTTATTAGAGTCAGGTGTTTCAGTCAACGGGGTAACAACCAAGTGTGAGTGTGGGAGGTCCTCCTCTGTTTAAACAACACAAACCTTGGTCTTCACTCTCAAAGTCTGATCTTCAACACAGGTTTGTGGACGTGCACCATGCTTGAATCACTGAAAGGGAATTTCTCAGAAAAACAGTTGTGGCTCTTCAACAGACTGGAAAAGGTTACAAAACCATTTTTCTAAAGACTCTGGCCTCCGACAATCCACTGTCAGGCAGATCATGTACAAATGAAGGAAATTCAACACTGTTGTTATTCTCCTCAGCATCATGGTTTAGGGTTAGCTCTGCTGCCTCTGGACCAGGATGGTTTGCCATCATTGATGGAACTATGAATTAATTATTGTATCAGCAAATACTACAGGAAAAATCAGGGTTTCTGTCTGTGAACTGAAGCTCACCAGAAAATGAGTCTTGCAGAAAGATGATGAGCCTGAATGCACAAACCAGTAAACCGAAGAAAGCTGTCAAAGCTCAGACCATAACCCAATAGAAATGGACCTGAGCAGTTCAATCGGGGAAGCCCAGCAACATTTGTAAGGAGGAACGAGTCGATGAGCAGGACTGAGCCACAGTGGCTGGAAACGTTTGGTTGAAGTTGTTGCTGCTGAGAGGGTCGCACCACTCACTCAAAACAAAGGTTCACGTACTTTTTCCTTTTTTAATAAATAAATGAAATGTTTAAATGTTTTTAATGTTATTTCTTTAATTAGATTTTCTTTATCTTTGATGAAGATCTTGTCATGATTCGGGTCAGCTTTGTGTAGAAATATAGAAAATTTTTAACGGGTCATAAACTTTCTAGCACCAGTGTGCTTCCTGTCACCTGATCATTATGGCCACGGTAAGAGTGATGAGTCCAGCAGACACGCCCACCGCCGACGCCAGGGCAATGACCTTAAGACGACCTGCCAGTGGAGGAAAATGACGCACAGATGAGAGACCACATGAGATGAACAAAAATAGAAGTGCAACAAGCGAAAAAAAGAACATCAGACTTTAAAAATAGAACAAGAGAAAGTGAGGAACGGGAAAAGAGCCGTGCATCATCGTGCAGTCGTCTAGACTTGAGACTTGTGTTTCCAGTTCTGATTTCCAAACCCAACTCTACTTCTTCAGCTGTCTAGACTCAAATAGTAGTTTTCCACAACACCTCCTCCTCTCCCCTCATAGTGAGAGGGCTTTACATGACTCACCATGACTCATAGAAAAACAGTCAGGAATCATGAGAGCATACACAATGAAGACCAGAGCCTGTGGACCCCATGCTGTGATAGTGACAGAGAGGTTTCATCACTCGTCACTTCAGACTCACAGAAACTTATCCAAACACCCATTTAACCATCATCTCATATAAACACATGAAAGCATTTCTTTTTTTTTTAAATAGTCTCAGATAATCAAAAACATAGATGTAAAAATGGGGCAGGAGTGTTTCACTAAGGTTATCAGCGGCACTTCATCTCTTCCACTGCACTCACAAGTGGCAGTGTACATTATGACTGAGAAAAAAATAAAAAAATCATACAACAGTAAAGGAGACTGTGGGGAACAGTGGTCAGCAGAGATGAAACACTAAGTCACCCAGACTGAGTGTGAATGTAACTCTGAATGACACCTTCAGGACTCAGGAAAGTCACCACATTAAAAAAGTAATCCATTGTGATCTTGATTGTGAAGCAATAATCATTTCCAAACAAAAAAATCCCAGTTTAGTTACTATCAAAAAAGTCAGGTTTCACTCTTTGGGGTCCATTTCAGTCTAGGCCAAAGGGGCTGACGGACCAACCGACCAACAAAGCGCTGTTAGTATGGCTAAAAATAAAAGTGAGAATCTCCAGCACTGTACTAACAAACAAAAAATGCTTCACTTTTATTGTGACAAAACACAAAGACAGACTGACAAAAAGTCTAAAAGATGAAGAAAATGTACCTCTGACTCGCACAGTGAGGACAGGAGAGCTGTGGGTTCCGATCCGATTCCTGGCCTCACAGTAGTACTGACCGCTCTCTCCGGGGCCGACCTCTGAGAAGGTGAAAACGGGACCAGACTTTGTGCCCCACGCTGCATGAAGGAGCACAGAGAGGGAGAAGACTCAGTTACTGAATCAGATACAGATAAACAGAACAGGAGCTCAAAGCACATGAGGTTTTACTGACTAAAAAACATTTCACCACAGAGAGAGTTGATGATTTTGTTCCGTTAACCTTGAGTGGAATCACATTTTTAGGATGCTAACATTGTACAGAGCCCCCGTCCAGAGCTAATCGGTGCCATGTGAAGTTGTCCACTGCCGGGTTGGCCTGACTGCTGCAGGTCAAAGTCAACGGCCGGCCAGCATCCACCACACTGGAGGGACGAGCCAGAACTGAGGTGTTCTTAGGAGGATCTGGAGCCAGAGAAGAAGTGGAAGTTATATTATTACAGATTGAATGGGCGTGAAATGTTTTTATTTTTACATATACTGTATATATATATATATATATATATATATATATATATATATATATATATATATAAGGGACCATCCTACAGTGTTGTGAATCTTTGGGATACAAATTCAATGTGAAAATAATTCAAATTTACAGAGAAGAAACAGGGGCTGGAGAAGGCGAAGGTCTTGAGAGTTTGATTTCCTAATGATCAAATCAACCTCCAAAGATGGATCCTAATCTGATTTCAGTGTGTTAAATGATTGTTTTATAAAGACACAGCTAAAGGTAATGTTAGATAATGTGTGAAAGGATGAACTGAAGGATGAGAGGTTGGACAATACTGATCTGACAATGTTCCCAACAATGCCACAGAGTAACATGGCTATATAAATACTGTATGTATCAGTACTGACACACACATACAACACACCCACGACTTACAGAGAACAGTGAGTGTTGCAGCAGGGGAGGTTTGGTATCCTAATCGGTTCGACGCTGTGCAGTAGTACTGACCAGCGTGGTGAGCACGCACCGAAAGGAACGTCAGGTTCTGAACTGTTCCTTTAGCCAACACCTGATCACCTAGGATACGATACCAAGAATACCTGCAGGAGAGAGAGAGAGAGAGAGAGAGAGAGAGTGTGGGGATGTATGTGTGTGTGAGGGGTTGGGGATGATGATGATGATGAGAAAAAGGATTTATAGGACGAGCAAAAAACAATTAAAAAGAACAAGTAGATTGATAACACTGGATTTTATTTAGGCGAAGAGATGTGAATACATATAAACATTTAAATAGTTTTGTCCCACTTGTAAGGGGCATAATAAAACAAATAGAATCAGACTCAGTTCAGCTCTGTCATATGTTTGATTTATTGCTTGGTAGGAAACTCGCTCCATGTTGATCCCACATACCTGCTGGCAGGAGGGTTGGCGTGGCTGACACAGCTCAGGTTTACATATGAACCCTCTCTGATGTCACCTCGAGGACTCACCAGCACATGTGTGTTCTTCGGAGCGTCTAAACAGGCAGAGGGAAAAACAATGATCATTACTGCATTATGGACATTTTTCTATCACACTGAGCCCAATGTGCAGTGTGGCTGATATCTCAAGTTTCCACAATTTTAAAACCTAAATCAAGTTCTGACCTAAGCATCCAAATTTGATTCTGAACTGTGTGACATGGGGCAAAAACACCACGCCTGTGATACTACTGAAAACATGCAACGTACTTACAAGTGACATTGAGCTGCAGTGGATTGGAGCGGTCTGTTCCCAGTGAGTTACGTGCCACACAGAAGTATTCTCCTCTGTCTGAGTATTTGAGGTGGGACAGATGGAGCTGAGGCCTGAAACTGTCTGGGATGCTGCCACTCTCCATGTCTGCAGAGCAGACACAGACACAGGTGCAGATTAGCACACATATAACTTTACACTACAGCGTAATTCAAACGCCATCTATGTCATCAAGTATGCTATAGCTAACATCAACCAGTCAGCTCATATCTGCCGCCTAGCTGGTTAGTGTCAGTTAGTGTGTCCATCATGCAGTGCATCAGTAAACACAAAGGACTGTCCTGTACCTTTAAACCAGGCAAAGCTCTCCACAGGCGGAGCTGCATCACTACTGCAGGTCAGAGTGACAGACCCCCCCTCGGACACCTCCCCTACTGGAAAGACTGCTATGGAGGTGGAGTGAGGGCCGTCTGGAAGAGATGAGACAGAGAGATAAGAAACATATATGAGGAAGAAATGGGGAGAAAGAGGCCAGAAAAAAGGAGAGTAGAGCTGAAATAATGCATAATGTAGATACAGTTTCTAGTATATCAAACATTTCTGCTAAAGTAGAATTGTTAAATACTTCATGTGCTATTGAACATTGGAAAAAAATCTTCTTAAAAATCTCAGTGAAATAGTTTTCTGTGTTGTTTCCTGAAAGAGTAAAACACATCAGAGCAATACTTGTGTCTAACAATTCCCAGATATACCTTCCTGCATCATGTTAACAAGTTAAGATAACGAACAGGAGTTCTGAGAAGCTCCTGTTTTGCTCAGCTTGATTGGTTGATCGAGGTTACTCACGTCCCAGAGCCAGGGAGAGGGATGGGGACTGTACATTTTGAGGTGGGATTGGTCGACAGGCGTACGCTCCAGCATGCTGTTGGTCAAAGCGGTTGATAATCATCCATTTCTCATAGGAGCCGAGGTTTAGTCCATTCCTGTGTGCAGAGTGTCACATCATTTATACAGTGTAATAAACTGTATACATATGCAATGTGCACATGTCCACTCCCACACCTGTAGAGTGCGAGGCTCCTTCCTGGAGCAGCGCATCCTCTGGCCTGGCAGCCTACAAACACCGTCTCTCCAAAGCCAAACATGTTGGCAGGCCTGGCTGGATGCACCAGGACATGGAGGTCTGGAAAACACACACACACATACACACACGCACATTTATACAGTGCTTCACTTTCATCATCACTGTCATAGCTGAGATGAACCTACCTGTTACATCCAGAGTGATGGTGTCAGGGGAGGTCCATCTGCCCAGTGGTTGGTCTGTCTCAAACCTGAAGTGGTACTGGCCCGCATCACTCAGCTTCACACCCCGAATTTGGACTGAACAGCTGGAATAGCTGCCCCCAATGTAGCTGAAAAAATAGGATTAAATGATGACACCTTATTTCTAATTCATATCAAATTTCAAAACATTCACCAAATCTGTGGCGTCTCCCACCGTGTGCGTCCGCGGTATGACAGGCTGATCTGGTTTGAGTCCGTGTGGTGGGTGAACTCCCTGCGACCCTCCGCAGACACACGGAACCACATGACTCTCTTCACAGTATGGCCTGTTGAGTTCATGAAAACCAAACACAAACAAAAGTGTGCAAGACGGTTTGTCTCTTGGAGCTCGGATAAAAGCATTTCTAGGCTTTATTATTATTATTATTATTATACATATTTAAAATTATTAAATAAAAAATGTAATACCCAATAACTAATAGAGGATAAAAAATAAAATGGAAAGAGGTTTATTTGTTACTTTTATACCTGATGGGTAGTCATAACGACAGGGCAGAGTGACAGTTGTTCCTGCCCACACACAGATCTCCCTCCTAGAAAATGACACACTCCACCTGCTCTGGATACCTGCACACACACACACACGCACACACACGCGCACACACGCGCACACACACACACACACACACAAACAGGTGCACCAATTTAACATACAAAATCAAAAAAGTCCATAAAATCCAAACGTCTGTTATGTTCCACCTCGTGCTCACATCAAGCTCAGTAGCAGCTCTACACTCAGCTGCACTAATGTTTTTATTGAGGAGCAGCTCAGATTCCCAGATGAATTAGCATCTAGTGGCTGTCATATCCACAAAATTGCTTTCATATAAAATAAAGCAGGCCGTAGGTTTGGGGAATACATATTTGGAAACTAAAAGAAGTGTAAATTTCAGCTGCCCACAAGTAAAAATTTTTCCTTCCATGCAGCTCCTCAGAGGAAAACTTGTCAAACCACAGTTCTGCTCAGCTCAGAGAGTGACACATAAAAGTGAAGCAGTGAGAAGGAGCCTTGATGTGCAGCCGTGGTGTCATCCTGTGTTGCTAACTGCCTGCCTGGCTGACTACCTTGCACAAAAGGGAATCAATACTTATAAATAACCTGAGCGTAAAGGCAAGGGCACCTGGCTACAGAACCTTATGTGCCTTATGTATAATGGATCCTATAAGTCAGTCATTCATGTTTTTAACAGTATGTAAAACCAGTATGTGTGACACCTTTTTGATATAAAAACTTGGAATAGAATATAAATATTGACAATTAAAGAGCCTTTTAGCTCATCTCTCATCCTTTAAAGTGATAAAACTAAAAACATAAAACCTAGTTCAGTTAAGTTTTACACCTCATGATGAAAAAAAGGGTCCATTTTCAGAGATATTTAGGTGTTTTTCTTACCTGGTAAAGCTGTGAGGATGGTGCCCAGAACTAACGCACCTGCCAACATCTCCGCTGACACGAGCTGTGTAATGTGACCGGAGAAGGAGAAAAGCACAGGGAGACAGAGGGATGAACAACGTAATATTTATCAGTATAAACACCATCCAGCTGATTAAATATGAAGCACCCACCTCTTAGAATATCTTCATTCACCTCAGCCAGTCAAACAGAGACTTGTGGGATGTGTGCGACCCGGACAGCGATGGAGGTGATTTTTATAGCGATGAGAGTTGCATGGTGATCAGAATCCGGTGGTGTGAGGTGAGCGGAGGAGTGGAAAGGGCAGAAGGAGGAGGAAGAGGAAGTATATGTGTGCTTTTAAAGTAACTACAGATACCCTCTCCTCCTCCATCTTTTGAGATTGTTTCTGTTTTCACTTTTTCTCACTTCTCCTTTTGTATGTCTTTAACGGGTAATTTGATTTGATTTCCTACTTTATGTTATTGTGAAAATGTGACACCCTTGTGATTGTGTCACATTCACAACTGTGTCTTTGAATTGGACGTGAATAACCTGTAGTCTCATGATAGAGAGAGAGAGAGAGAGAGAGAGGGAGAGAGAGAGGTCCATAAAAATAAGGGCAGAGAGGAGTCAAAATACTTTATGTACTGAAGACACCAACAGGCATAAGTGCCTTTTTGTCACATGAGACGTATGCTGGTGTTTTGATTGTTTATATATCTGTATATAATGAAAATAATAAAGCAAACTTTCAGTGTTGTTGTCTTGTGAAATCTTTAAACCTGCATCAATAGGTGTTTTTTGTCCCACAAGCTGTTAAAGACTGATGGAAATAAATATAATACAAGATATGCCATGAGCGAAATACACTGGAACTGCAGTGAACCAATGACAGTCTCATAAAAAAAGGATTCAGACTGCCAGGGATTCACACGTCACATAACCTAAGGGACCAATCCTTGGGTAGTTTGCATTAGCACAACCACTAACACTGTGTCAGCCACTGCCAGTTACAAGCTAACAATCAACATAAAGAAATAAAAGATGCTAACTGCGCTAACCATTCTGATACGTCTACTAGTCTCTGACTCATCTGGGTCTGACTGAGGCTCAAACAAGTGGCTGAGTCTCTCTGATGTTTCACTAACCATCTCGATACACTCTGCTCTCTCACTGGTCAACTTAACACAAGCAGGTTGTGGGCGGGGCACAAGGTCTGATCCAGAATTTCTAAATGACGAAGTAAGTGTAAATGTGCTTCCAGTCCCAGTATTTAATTATATCTATCTATCTACTATAGGTACTGAACTACCCATATCTACTGACACCTGGTGGCGGCTGTGGCTCACCAGGTATCATCAGAAGGTCGGTAGTTAGATCTCTGACTCCTCCAGTATGACTGTCGAAGAGTCCTTGGGCAATATACTGAGCCCCAAATTGCCTCTGATGGCTGTTCCATCAGTGAATGAGTGTGTTTAGATGTGCTGTATGTGTAGAAGAAAGTGCTGTATGAATGTGTGTGTGAAGGAATGGATGTTGCTTGTAGTGTAAAGGGCTTTGAATGTTCGATAAGACTAGAAAAGCGCTATGTAAGTGCAGTCCATTTACCACCTTTCACATCACACACTTGACCCATTGTTCAAATAAAAATATTGATTACTGCAACTTTAACTAAATATTCATTGTCATCAATATACAGAATATTAAGTGATCAGATTTATGGCTTTACGAAAGTGAGTCAGTCTTCACTCTATTCTGACAGTCATTGGTGCAAACTTAGACCATCATGATTGACTGATGTGTTGAATCAGTCATGTTTATCTGTTAAAAAGACAGACATACATGGTTCATTTGAGAAATGAATTCAGGCCTGTTGGCGTTCATTAATATACATAAGTCAAGCAGACAGACTCAGCAGCCCAGATGTCCTCTCATCCACTGCTCTAATTGAGAATTGTTGGCACCGAGAACTACCCACAACCAGACGTGGGGAGGTTCGAGACCTCTCAGTCAACTGTGTCCACTTAGCCTGATGAGTCTAAATGACTTTAACATCCTACCCTGCCACAACTTGGCCAATAGATGTCAGTTTAGCGTCACGACTCGGCCAATTGGCTACTTACCCGAGCTTTGACCCAGGAATAATGATGATGTACAGTTTAACATTTCAGTCAATCTCTATTCACAGGCATCCAAGCAGAGGAAAGAAGGGGGAGGTTTCACAGATGATATCTTGATCTACATCTGGAAATGAATGCTGACATTTTACTTGTTAGCCAACTGATCAGAGATGATGGAGGGGCCAATATAAGGGATCAGTATTGAAGTTAGGAAACATGGATGAATATCCGATTTATATCCTGCTGGATGTTTGGATCCGCAGGCCTCTTTGGTGGGTCTTCACATAAAAACAACAGAATTATTAGTGGTTTTAACGAGTATAATGATAATAGTTACATTTTTCATTTGGGGCCTGACAAAACACTATTTTGTACAAGAGGTCTGCATTATGTTTAGTGGGGAAAATGAGCTCGGCTTTGAACTTCAACCCTAATAAGGAACAGAAATTCTCTGGTTGGGAAAGTTACCTTCAAAATATAATCAAAATCCTCAGGATATGAGGTTAAATGAACAATATATTCCAGTTCACAGATTGCTAGGTTGGATTATGGGTTGAGACCCAAAATGGGTCGCAGGCCCTCCTCTAGCGAGTCTCCACATGACAAGAACTCTCGTATGATTTAATGATCCTGGATCCCAGGGAAAAAAAGTCATTTTGGTCGCTGGCTGAAAAGTTTTAAGAACCTATACTGTTTTTTTCCCCCTCAAAATACTGTCTGTATTATGTAGAGTATGGAGAGTGGTGGGCTTTGAGCTTAACCTGTAACCACAAAATGACTTCAAAAGGATCACGGCACACTAATAGGTCAAAGCCTGATGTAATCTTAATCAAAAACAGGCTGGACTAAACGAATGAAGAGAAACAGATGGATGGAGCTAGATTAAGTGTGACTGACCACAAACAGAGAGAGAAAGAGGGTGAGCGAGGGAGGAATGAGAAAGTTTGAAGGGGAAGGTAGGAGAGGGGGAAAAAAGAGACAAAAACATGATGAGGTAAGGTTTCTTAGGAGGAAGGAAAGAAAGGAGAGAAAGGAAAAGGCGGACAAAATAAGAAAAGGAAAAGGTTTTTAAAGTAGATAAGTGTTAGATTTATCAGAGAAATAGAAAAAAAAGTGTGAGAGGGAGCAATAGACAAATGTATGACAGCATATCCAACCTTACGGTAGGGAAGGTATCCATCCACTGACCGCAGCCTGCAGGCCAGATGAAGTGTGACCGGTGGTCAGACTGGACCTGAAGATTTTCCGCTGTTGAAAACACTTCCTGCCTGCTGTTTTCATGTAATGTGACCGCTCACAGTATGCTCCCCTGCCATACTTTAAGTTGTACAATATGTTATTTCTATGTTATTCCTTATGCCCACAGATTAGACTCTTGGCTCTCCAGGCCCTCCAGCCTTGGACGGACTCCACATAAGCAAATAATGATTCGACTGTCCAACATGTGTTAGTCTTCAAATTGAGTGGTGCTCTCCGCGGGGGAAGTCTGGGCAAGAATGACGATGATCAGAGCTACAATCATATCTGACAAGGTGATATGTTGTTTCTGTGCTGTCTTTTAGGGACTCTACATGATGACTTGATGAATGGCATTTTGCCAAAGAATCACTGAAACCAATGGGGGATTAAACAAAAGAATTAAATGGAGGCAAGGAGGGAGGAGATTTTTCTTAGTTAAGCGGATACATCTTATCAATAAAACACACACTTTTTAGCCACTGAGACACTTGACTTTCATAAATAGGCCAAACCGAACACTTGATGAATTTTTAAAACTCCTAAATCTTTGAAACCTATTGCAGCACTATTAAATTTACCCTGGTTTTGCTCATTCCTGTCCCATTCACAAACTCTACTGCAGGGTCGGATTTCTGCTCCCTGTCTGCCAGAGACCTGTCTGTGGCTGCTGTGGTATTCCACGCTGAATGAGTCATGTCTGGTGGTTATTATGGGCAGGCGTTTGGCTGCCCCTCGTCTCCTACCCCGTCTAGTGGCAGCAGACAAAATTACATCTATTTTTTTGAGGCTCGTCCAACCGAGCTGACTAAGATCAGGTTTTCATTTAACCAGGCTAGATGAATTAAGTACACGTTTTTGTTTAGTGATGTAAGAATAAATTGCGGTTTTAACTTCATGTTAGGTAGATTATTCTTATTTTCTCATTCAAAAATGAATGATTATGATGATGATGGAGAACATACCTGAAGGTGCATATGCAGATATCAAACCAATGACAGTGAGTTGAGAGGGAATTATTACTACATAGTATTTTGGAGTTCTACTGAGGCAAAAACAGATTAAACAATTGCACTTTTAACTATGAACATGATGAGAATTTTACGTCAAAGCTGCACTTTAAATCTTTTTCCTTTCTGTGGGGCTGGGAGGTGTAGGAGTTGTGTTATCATTGTGTTGATTTGAATTATGAAGATTTGACTCTCTTTTACCAAACTTACCTACCTTAGCAGATTGGATGAAAATAAATTAATATTTGACTGACTTACTGACAATTATCTTATTATCTTTCAATTTAGCCAGGTTACAGGCCGAAAAAAGATGCATTTAATGGGGCTATTTTGTACGTTTTTTCTGCCACTGAACATGGTTTCTTGACAGGAGCGGTAGGTGATTGTTGCTTGATCAGAGCTTTGGCCATCGTTTTGTTTACAAGACAAAAGGGTTATAATAAGCCCTCTGAGCAGCGTTAAGTCTTCAGGGCAGATTGGAGGCTACAGTGAGTCGCTATCGGAAAGTGACAAGACGGTCCAGGGCTAGCTGGTTAGCATGCTAACTTCAGTAGAAGAAAAGACGGCTTGATGCGCTGATGCCTACCAGTGAAAAGTGTTTCCTTCCCTTCAAAGGAATAGTTAGACCACTGCCATGTCTCTGTAAATATGAGGCCACCGTGAGCAGTTGGCTGGCATTGCATAAAGACTGAAAAAATGGGAAAACAGTTGGCTCTGTCCAAAGGCGACAAACTCCAACTACCAGCACCTCTGAAGCTCACTAATTCAAAGGTTCACACACAGGATATGTGAGGAAAAGAAGAGCACACCTTGTTCACTTCTTGTGTCTGGAAATCTTGGTCTCAGTCTGCAGTGGCACAAACTTTCTGCTTCAGAGCCAAAATACTGTCTGTCTGTCTGTATTTCTTGTGTGTTCATATATGGGTAAAAGCCATTTCCTAGTTGAGACTGAGAGAGAACATGTGTCTTCTGTATGTGTATGAGTGAGAGACAGTGTGTGGGAGTCTGTGTGTGTGTGTGTGTGTGTGTGTGTGTTTTGTGTGCCTGTGATGGCTTTACCATGTGCAGAGTCCCTGTATGGGACTGAATGAAGTCGGATATGAAGGAACCTGTCAGGTCTGGGCTACTGTCGGAAACCCTCCTTCTGTTACCTCCTACTCCTCCTCCTCTTCCTGCTCTTCCTCTTCGTTCCACTTTTACATCTGAACATTGTACAAGATGCTGGTTATACAGTGTATACAGTATATGTACTACTGTTAAGTTATATGTAAGATACAGTGTATAATTTGGCAAATAGGAAAAACAGTTGTTAAATCATTGCAGTTTTGTCACACCACTGCTGCTAATTCAAAATGTATAATAATGCTGTTTTCTTTTTCAACTCTGTAACTAAATGCTCAGGTAGCTCAAAAAGCCCTTGCTTGACCCTTTTCAAGTGGCGAACTATCGTCCGGTCTCATTACTTTCATTCTTATCTAAGTGCATAAAAAAGAGTGGTGGTCTCAGAACAGTCTCCTCAATCCAAATCAGTCGGGATTTAAGAGCGGCCACTTTACTGAAACAGCCCTGTTGTCTGAGACAGAAGCCCTAACTACAGGTCAGTCCTCAGTTCTTATCTTGCGGGACTTCTCAGCAGCCTTTGATACAGTGAACCAACACATCCTGCTATCCGCACACTCCAATATGGGCATCTTGGCAAAGTCCTTTCTTGGTTTCAATCCTATCTCACTGGGTGCTTCTTCATTATGTCATGGCAAGGGAAAACATCCTGATCCCATCCCCTTCCCCAGTGTAGTGCCCCAAGGATCGGTACTGGGACCTTTTTGTCTTAGCAATATACACCACCTTAGCCCAAAATGCCACATGTCACTCTATTACTCATCAACCTACAATGGCTACCCGTGGCTGCTGGAATCAAATTCAAGTCACTAATGCTTGCTTTCAGTGACTTCTGGGTCTGTTCCCATCTATCATTGATTTGCTTTTGAAGTTTGAGACGTATAAAGTCAGCAGACACAGCTGTAAGATAAATAAAGGGTCAAAATAATTTTCAATTCTGCAATTTTTCCAATGAACCAAATCAGCTCTGAATAAAATTTATTGTTGTTGGACAGGTTAAGAGAAAAAAAAGTTTGAAAAGAACCAATCTTTCTGTCTTTAGCACTCACTTGTAGGTTTCTTTATTAAACAAACTGTGATGAAAACGTTTTCAACAGTAGCACTTCATTAAAGAAAGATTCCTTAACATTGAAGCTAGTGAGTAAAATGTTGATGAATGTGGTTGAAAAACAGGAATTACCAAATGACTTTTCAGCAACTTATTCTTCAATTGAACCAAAATGGCTGTAAACACCCAGTAAATGATTCAGCCACTGTTCTGGGTTTTATTTTTTGATTTTCAAAGGACTACATGTTTATGTCAACCTTTAAAACACATTATCACCACCAAAGTACTAATACTAAAACTAACTAATAAGCTGTCTCCCACTGATAATTGTCCTTTTGTAGCTTTGGGGACAGTTGAATATATAACACAAGCATTTGGATATTGTATGTGCACATTTTCAGTGAGCTGACAGTTTGTTTTATTTTGTTCAACTTTGTCAGATGTATTTGTTTTAGCTTTTAGTGGGCTGTACAAAAAGGACATTTTTCATGAATAAAAATCATTTACTTGAATGGGAAATGCAATCTCTAAAGATAGATAGATTAGAGTTTTTAGATAGTTAGATTACTGACTAGAAACTCTGAGGTGGCACAGAGGGGGAACGAGCAGATCTGGAGTTTGTCCAGTCCCACCCTGGCAGCCCTCTGGCTACGCCCCTGGTTTCACCTCGTCCACATGGAACAAGCTCAGTCCAGGACTTTCCTGCAATCCCAGCCCCAATCCTAACCTTAACCCAAACCCTGTAATTAGTTTTTTTGGAGGGAAAATGGTCCACACAAGTCATTTTCTGGTAATTGACTGCAAGTAGAGTTTAAATGGTCACAGACACATATACACACAGGCACACGAGCAGCCTGCATGCACACACACATAAACACACTTAGTCATATACACAGTGGTCGTGCAGCTGCGGCGTGTGTGATAATGAGACAATCCTTGGAGGGACTCATCTGGACTGCGTTATATCATCTCCCTGGAAACAGTCCACAGCTCTAAAATAGGAGTGTTTGCTCCCAGTCAGCTGCAGCATGATGTCATCCAATATAATTCCTACAATCAAGGAAAAAAACAGATATTTGATGACATGTGAATGTGCAAAGAACAGTGGTTTCTTTAAATATGGAGATTCTTGTGGTGTAGACTAATTCGGAGCTCAGTCTGCAGCTAATGTTTGTCTAAACAGAGACTTGCCATAAACAGAAAAACTTGTTGCCTGAGCCCTTGCACCTGTCTCTTATTTTCTTAAGTGGATGAACGGTTGAAAAAAAAAAATAAAGAGCTTTGTTTTTAATCCACTAAACACATTAGTTATGTTTTTCTTCTCCTGTTGCTTTATCAGCATTGATACATAGAGAGAGCCACAAAAAGTACAGAATACTGTACATAGCCTACATGAAAAACGTACCTCAGTCTGGTATTTCACAGGGTCTTCCAGGTGTTCCACTTTTCTAATGAGTTTCACTGAGCTACTGACTTCATAGCACTCACTAGGTGTCCCCCCCTGCTGTGGCTTGTATTACTAACTCCACATCTGGATGGGGCAGTTTTACAGTACATTTCCAGTTTTACAGTAGAACCATATGCAGACGAAATATGTTTAAATTACATACGTCAGCAAAGAAACTTTCACAATAGACCTTAATTAGGCTTTACTCTCTCTTTTTTTATTTAATGGTTTGGTCAGTTAAAAAGTTGGTTTGGAAGTTTAAAAGTCAGAATAAAGGGTCTCTTCCGTAGCAACCTGTCACTTTTTTTTTTATTTTGGCTGAAAGGATGTGAATCAATATGAATGTGAGCGTGACCGTGTCACTCTCGCTTTAAAAGAGCCTCAGATTGGCCGGGTCTGGTCTGTTTCCCGGGCAATAGCTTTATTAAAGACTGCATCTGTGTGTGTGTGTCTGTGAGTGTGTGTGTGTGTGTTGTGTGTGCGTGTGTAGTGTGTGTGTGTGTGTGTGTGTGTGTGGTTTACTAGCCGGCTGCGGTGGTTCTCAGGGGACAGCCCTCTCCAGCTGCTGCTTTACAAGACTGTAACATCAAACACACACGTACACACACACTTAACACAAAGGTTTGACTTCACACATCTTTCACTCTGCTCAGCCTCCCTTAACAAGTTCATCAAATGAACTCTTCTCCTCACTTCTCCCATTTCCAACATACCAATGATCTTGACTCTCAAACCTCCTGCAGGCACTCTCTTCACAGTAAAATACACACACTGTACACAACAAGTCCTTAAACGACCATATAGGTCGCTTGTCCTATATCCTCAAATAGGACCCATAGGGGCCAGAGGCAGGCGTACTGGACCTTTGTCATCATGGTTAAGGTTGTGCGACGGTCACGGTTTGGTTAGTTTTAGGCACAAAAACTGCTTAGTAGGGTTTGGGGAAAGATTATGGTTTGGGTGAAAAATAAGTTCTTCATTAGAGTACCTTTGTTGTCATGGTCACATTAATAAACAGGGTTGTGAAACGGTCATGAATGTGAGAAACACTGTTGGTTGTTTCATCAGTTTCACACTAGAGATGAAAGCAGTCTCCTGGGTGAAAGTCGTGAGTTTTGTTGACCCATCCATCCACAACAACCTCCTCTTTATTGTTCTTATATAGTACATCTAACTTAGTACAGCTAACTTCCTTCTTTGCTTCCATCATAATTACTACAGTCGCTACAGTGGCCTAACAATAAAACATGACTATAGGTCAGAATAAGCTGCTTGCATAGATGGCCTATGGCCTCTTTTTTTTCTTTTGTTGTGTATTCTTTTCTGTGTATTATATGGTATATGTATAGCCAGTGTATAAATTTGAATAAGCATGACAACAGGTGTAGCTCTGCAGGGACCGTGACCTCTGACCTCACTGGAGCAGGATAAGCAAATCCACAAAGCAAAAATCCTCTCTTCAACCCCCCCTGCTGCCCAGTCATTTCAGTTATACTTTCTTCAAGGTCTGGTCTGTGAAAGTTCCTTGACTGCTGCTCCACAGTAGTAGGCTACAGTCATAAAATTCAATATGAAGTATATAATGTTTGTACTTGACCTAGCAGTAAAACCGCTTTTGCATTTTATATTTATTTGTATTATACCTACTCTTCAGCTTTTCCAGAGTAAAAGTTTTGGACAAAATTGGACAGCTAGAACGAAATCTGAAAAGCAGTGCACTGGAAATCTGTCAGAGATAACTGAGAGATTTACTGTATTGAGTGCATTTACTTAGTCAGCAAATAGTGGTACCACTGCATATCTAGTACAGAAAACATACTGTAGAATAAAATCATAAAACCAAGGTGTCAGCCTATATATATATGTTTGTGCTTGGAAATTAGAATGAACTAATTTATAGTATTAATACTAATTTAATAGTATTAACTATTAATATTTTATAACATGTAGGTTTTGCTTCAGTTCACCTAATGGTGTTTGTATTTTAAAGCTGCTGTTTGAAAAATTTGACCCAGGGATAACATGATGCAACATTTGGGAAACATACTTAACTGCTTTCTTGTGTTAGGTGAGCAGATTGATACCTTTCCTGTGTAAGTTAAACATGAAGGTTGGCTCCTGGTTGTCTGGAGACCTTACAGCGAATCACAACTTCAGGAAGATAGTCAGTCACACAATCCGACAACCCACCTGGGTTTTTTTGTTACCTTAGCCAGATTGGCTCTTTTCTTATGTTTCCAGTCTTAATGCTAAGCTAACTATGTTGACTCCAACATAGCATATTAGCATACAGCTATGAGAGCTGTACCGATCCTCCCATCCAACTCTTGGCAAGAAATTTCCCAAAATGTCAAATTGTTGCTTTAAGCTTCATTTCATCACCTCTGTGGTTGGGGATGTGGCTATTTACCAGACCATACACAAACTGGGGGAAACAAGGGGGGTTTCTCCCTTTGTGACCCTTTTCTTGATTCCAGCAGGTGTATTCTTACATATAAATCTTGCCCATAGGTCAAAAGTGCACATAACTTCAAGCAAGCAGATGAGTTTTGCTTTTTAACTTTAGACTGTTTTAACTTTGAAATTATTGTCTTTCCTTGTCTTTGTACACATATGACACTCACTGTTTTTGCTGTAGTGTCACTGTTTCTGTCTCAATATTTCTATTTCTCAATGACAATTACTATAAGCTTTCAAACGTAATGGCAAGTAGTCTGCGAGCGGGCTCTTAACCAAGTTGTACCCGTGTCTTTTTCTGTGTCCCCCCCCCCCCCCCCATTGTTGTTTCTGTCTCTCTCAGTGATGTGAGCTCCCTGGCATTTGAAGCAGCCAGTCATTACACCATGGAACGTAGTGGAGCCAACCAAAGCCTTAAGAGTTTGGAAAACCATGGTGTGAACCTTTTTTTTTTTTTGTTACCTTTCAGCTGATATCCATTTATCATGGCTGACCCTGTTAACATACCATGTTAAGTTATTTGTTTCTCAAAGAGAGCCAATGGTTCATTAAATGTTCAGAAAAGTGAACTGCATTCACATTTTTAGTTTTGTATTTATTCCAATAAGCTCAAACCGTCCAACTGTTGCACTCAAGTGTGGCTCTGGAAATGATTGGAAGTCAAGCAACCAGAGCCGGGCAGCCTGGCTGAGAGGAAAACATATAGTCCAGGAAAAGAAAAACACAAGTGGTAGGCAGAGATGGTGGCAGATGGGGGTAGAAGAAAAAGCAAGCGAAAAGCGATTGAGAGAGTTGAAGAGAAAGTTAAAAATACAGGGAGAGAGGTGAGGTGGTGAGTGAGTCAGGTGGTCAAATCGTTCCTGCCACCTCATTAGTGGCGATGACATCACAGCTGATTTCTCTTTTGGTGTGCTACTACCGCTCCACCACTCCTCTGCTGCAGGAGAGGTAGAGCTGCTACTGGCCAGAGTCTTTAACGGCAGAGTCTGGGGAGCTGCTTTTATGTCCCCAATAACTCAGAGCAAGTAAAAAGAAGGCTGGATCCACTCAGATTGGAGAAGCCTTCTTTGAGCTGAGTAATCACAGCTCAGAGTTTTTAATATTACAGTTACTCCCTTTCATGAATGGTCCGTAGAGCAGCTGCAGCTGTCTGTATTCAACTGATTCAGTTGTAACAAAGACTTTAACAGCTTCTCTTGAGGATATGGCTCATGTTAATGCCTACAGAGAGCTTTCAAAGTTGTTTATACTGCAACAAAGCAAATATCTCACAGGTGACCAGCAGTGCTTCCAAACTGGCACCCAGTCAATTCGTATACCTTTGTGAAGTGTCTCTCCATTCATTTTTTGTGTCCAACATTGATTCAACAGGAAACAGAGGCCTAATAGTCATGAAAAGAGAGTTTTAAGGCCTGCTCAGAGTTTGATTGGCTACAGAAAAGTGAATAGTACCTTGATTTTTTTTTCCTTTTATATCTGCTGACATGAACCAGACCTTTCACCTACACTGGAATAAAGTGCTGAGAGAGTGTGACAGAGTGTGGAGAGGGGTCTGGCATTGAGTACATTTAACATAATTCCATACGACAATAACAGAACATAATTTTCTGGGAGATACACAAGATTTATAGGAGATACAAGGGATTTATGTTTGTAAGTTAAGGTGCTATGGTGTAGCTGTGAAGCCCATGCACATGATTGTGCAACAGTCTACACAGCTAACTTGCACCTCCTAAAATATGTACGTTGGGGCTATGCTGACTACAGAGATGCCACATGGAGACTGCAAGAGCTATGATATGTATAATTACCAATTATCTTTATCTTTGAAGGAGTAATGACAGTAAAATGTGATAGCAGCATTTCATTGCATCCGCTGGTCAGGACTCATGCCCTAGATCCAGAATGTCCCAGACTACAATTACATTAAAAATACTCTCCATTTAAAAATAACACTCCAGCACATTCAAACAAGACAGAAAAAGAGACTGTTGATCAACCATATTAGGTTCACCTTAGCTGTGAGTTTGCTGCCAATTTGAATCCCCTGACAAAAAGTGAGTAACACTTTCCTGAATCTGAATGTGCACAAGAGGTGAGATGGATTTGAGCAATATGCTTCAGCCTTAGATACCCCAGTGTAGCGTATAAGTGGCCAGTAGCTGTTTGTGGAAATACTCATGCGTGTTATTGTGTTATTCTCAAACAGAGAGCATCTGTTGAGAATAACAACCCCCCACACACACACGCGCGCACACACACACACACACAAACACACACACACACACACACACAAAAATCCCTTCAATGTTAAGGGGCAACTCAGAGAATCGGCAGTAGAAAAGAAGCAAATTACAATGAACACCAGATAATGGATTGGAAACAGACTTCCATCCCTCAAAGTATCTTTTATTGCCCCATTGTGTTCACAAATACAGCGAGATTCAAACAAACTAGCAGAGACGCCCTCATGCAGCAGGGCTCAGATGTCTGACGACAGCCTTCAGACGCACTCAGACAAACGAGATAAAAGTCACACAGACTTTAATTTCCCAGCATTTGTTTCATTGTTTTACAGCGTTCTGAGGGATGTCGAATCAAACAATAGCTTTTTACTATGTGTTTGAACCCAGTGCACCGCAAGCGTGTTTGTGAGAAACTCTATCATAAAACGGGATATGAACGGAAAAAACTAAGAGAGCGAGCACGGTTTCAACTGATGTCTTCCAGTTGTGTGACCTCTCTTTCCTTCTCCGTCTTTTTTTTTGTCTCTCTGCCTCTCTCGGTTTAATAAGGCCAGCTGTAGAGTCTGGCTCTCTTGGGAAACACAGTAGAGTGTGGCTGGAGCTGAGGCTGAATGAGGCTGAAATTGGTGGTGGTGGGGGTGCAAGTTGGGGGGCGAGCACTTCCGACCATTTTCCCCATGCAATACACCACGCAGTCTGGAGCATTGGCAGGCCGCCGCCAACTCTCTCCCCTACTTCTTTCCCTCCCTCCTTCATTTCCTTCCTTTCCATCCTACTTTTCTTCCTGTGTCTCACAACTGCTGCCTCCGTCTCCTTTCCCCTCCCGCTTTCCACCATCCCTCCTTTTCTTATCTTCTTCCTGCTGTCCTTCTTTCTGTGCTCACAGCCGTGGAAATCAGACAATTACTTTTGGTAATGACCCACTCCAGACGTCTGCTCAATGGCACCATTACAATTTCAGATACTCTTCCCTTCTCCCCTCCTTCTGTCACTTTCAGTGCGGGCTAAAAACGACTGTCCAAGGACTACGATAAATAGCTCAGTCCCTTGGAGCGCCCCCCCCCCCCCCCCCAGACGCCCGCTCTGTGGTACGGTATTGGGTCCAGACCTGCTTCCGAGTTTTGACAGGTCCCTGACCCGCGCCAGAGCAGTTCAGCTGGGTTGGGACTGTGGGGGCATGCGTGTGTGTGATTATATGTGTCTTTGTGTTAGTGTGTCTATGCATGAGGTTGAGCCCGGCAAAGTTGGTGGGTGTTTTTTGTCAGACTAATGAATAATAGGTCTGAGCTGAGAGAAGAGTATCGAGCGAGAGGAGAAGAGGAGGAGAAAGGAGGGGGGGAGGAGAGCGGAGGGGTAATGACTATCAGATGGTGTTCTACTACTGTGCTGCTGCCGCCACTGCTGCTGCTTTGTCTTTAAAGGGGAACGCCACTCAATTTAAAAATTCACATATGTGATTATTATTCTCTGGAACTGTGCAAACAGTCATTATGAAGAGGGGGTAACTCAGTTGAAATCCAGGAAGAGAGTGAAGAGTCTAATGTGTTTTTGCCATTAAAAATCTGGTGCAAGTGACAGCAGACCAGGAAGACCTCCTTGACCCACAGAAAGGTTACTGAAGGTCCACATCCCAATGGACTCATTTAGCCTACGCTTTGGTTTAACCAGCGTTGGGCAAGCTAATTTAAAACTATAATCAATATGGATCTCATGACTTCTTGGGTGTGAAAGGGGGTTGGTCTTTGTGATAAACCCATTATCCCCAGATCATGCAGTTCCCCTCACCTCTGCACAGCATTGCAGTAACTGAATGGCCGTCATGCCAGAACATTTTTGTATTCTTATCCCAAACCTCTCTTACTTTTCTTCTGTCTGTCTTAGTCATACCCCTAGTTTCAAGTCAGATCCACAGAACTCTTTGTCGTAAATGGCTCATTTCAATCTGATGAATGCTACCTGTTCACGAGGAGGTGCTCTTGCATGACATTTCATCATTAGCATAATCAACGTCCCCGAAATAAGACTGTCTTCTAGTCCTATTGTTAAAAACAACAGTCCAACACTTGCCAGTGTCAGTAGGCTAGTGGTGTTAGGAAACCTGAAACAATGACAAAATACTTATAATACAGCCATTGGTGACAGCAGAGCAGCGTTGCACCAAATGGCTGACAAACAAAGCGAAGTGTGACCAGCCGGGAAAAATTTAGCAGCTAAAGAATCCAAAGTTTTAATGAGAAGTTATTGGAGACAAAAAAAGAGCAGAAGGAAGAGTGAATGTTGGACTTACCTTAATCAGGTAGCCAGAAACGTGGGTCCAACCGTTTGCTAACATGTTTGCTGTGGGGTGCACCCACCCACACAGGTGTTTTCACTTAATATCCCTAATTAGACATAGCAGGTGTGTGACGGTGCTTAATTGACATTTCTCTGACCTCTCTTAATTTTGTTTGGGGGGGGGGGGGTAAATTACGCTGTGTGCTCATAGCTTGTTTCTGATGCCCTAGTGGCAAAAAAGGTAAGTACAAGTTTTAAAATTTAACCAATTCTTATTACTTGCTGAAAAATCCTTGAATGCATAAAAGTTAGCAAACCTGGCTCACTTCAGGAGTTTTAAAATCGTAAGGCGGGGCTCAGACTACAGGATATTTAAAACCTTAGCCAATTTTGAAATCATGAGAAATCAAAAGATTATCTTCTCTGTAATTTCAAACGTCCCTACACACCAGAGAAATGGTATTGAATGGTATGGTAATGTTATTATTCATTAGTGCATTTTAACAGTTTTCTATTTGTACATCCAGCAGGTTCGGAGCAACATTAGCATTCATTTGGGGCTGTTTTTTTGGTAACTAGTTGAACTAGCGCTGTCAAAAATCAACAAACAACAGACTTACTGTGCCCTATCAGGAAAGCAGAGATCTTAAGAAAATTAGGCCTACTTCAGTAATTTGAATTGTAGACACGCGTGTTGGAAAATGTATTTCTAATACAATATTTACAGTTGTAGCATACTTTCAGCTCAGCAAAAAATCAGATTGAAAAATCTGACAGTATCTTCATCATCGCCCACTGCAAGATTAAATATAGCCTGTGCCTAAATTTTAGATTTGACCTTGTCCTGTAAATCTAGTCTATATTTAATATAATTTTAAGTTCAATCTTTATAACAATTTCTCATATAACCTGTATCTGACAACCTACCACTATTTGAAGCACATTCAACATGATTTTTAAAATTCAGAGTCCGTGTCGTGCACTCAGGTCAACACTTTATGTAGTTTTATGTAAATGTGACCATTACTGTGCTGTAATGTAGCTATTTCCTTTTCATACAACATTCTTCTGGCAAATGCAGCCATGTGTGATTATGAAAAGACTAAAAGTCTACAATATACCCAGTCAAATGTTTTCTGGCCTGCGGGCAGCAATTCAGAAAGAAATGGATACTGTGTTAGACCAGCCACACACTCCTGGGAGATGCAAATCAGAGGAAGATCATGCTAATGCATGTAATGACGGATCACAGTGAGGGAAGCTGGTTTGGAAATATATCAGTTTGGTGGGTATTCAAAAATATATACAATCAATCTAAACACAGTCTCACAGTCGTTAATCAAGATATTTGGGCCTGTGAACAAATGAAAAGCACCAAAACATACCTAACAATATATTCTGTAGTGGGTTTGAAGTACTTGCTGTAATAAAGAGTCGGGCCATCCTTTAGTACATTTATTCCTCAGGTCAGTCATGTGTACTGCTATTCTGGACTGATCTGTTGCTCCAAATCTTCTCATTAAATGCAATGATCTATTGATTGGCCACATCCTGAATGGTTCATTACTGGTTGCTAATTAAAAGAGAAACCAGATAAAATATTTAACGAGATATTTATTAGACTCATAACTTGATTAATCTGAGTATTACACTCAGAGGCAGATCCAAAAAGGAACCAGAACCAAACCTCACTGTTTACCACAAGCTGTCATGATTTTCTTCTTGCAAGAGCAATAAACTGCTGGACTGTATTGCAGTGCTGGCTCTAGAAAGAAAAAAAAAATAAGCTGGGTGGTTTTGTTATTTTTGGTCCATTTTCATTTAGCATTTTATTATTTGCAAAACTTACATAACGGTAACAGCAATATTATAGGCTGTTGAATCTGGGTCACTCACTGAGGTGAGGCCCAGGTGCAGGAAACTGATCTACAGTAAAGGTCATTGCTGACGACCTGGGATACTGGTTGGATGAAGGCAGGGCACATTGATGAGTGACATGATGTAATGTAGATCCAGTCTGCGTCTCAGATTTTCAGAGTTGACAACCAGGCAACTGTTTTCAAATGCATTTGATACCCAGTTACTGGATGTGTTGTTTGTTTCCCTCACATTCTTATTCCATGCAAGATCTGCGGTTGTTGTTCAGTACCACATCTTGAGCGTTGTAAACATTTTAACTTTGATTTAGTTAGCTCAGAGACACTAACATTCCCACCATGCTCTGGATATTGTCACATTAAGATCGGCAGGCTCAACAACCAACAAAACCAAGATCAGCAAAATTCATAGGACATGTCAGGAAGCCATAAAGGTTTCTGTAATTCAGCTAGCTCCTTTTAGCTAAACATTTATTTGAATAGCAAACTTAGTGGGGCATTTCCAGTCAAAGATTTGATGATTATACTGAGTCAAGTAATCTTATGTTAATATCAGAATGAAAGTAAAACAAATCCTACTCTGAAATGGCATTTTATTATTCCCTCAACAAGAATTAACAAACAATGCGAAATCTATGGTGATTACAACAGTTTTGCTGCAGTTTTGTGACTGGCTACCAAAGCACCTCTACCCCTCTGATAATGCTGAAGAACCCCATCTATATGATAGCTGTACTTGACTGCAAGATCTGAACTGACAGCCGCTTGGTGATCTGAGCAGGCAGAGCAGCGACAGTAAATACTACCATGTCAGATTTATTTAGGTGGGACCACTTAATGCTAGATCTTAATGCTTTCTGTTTTCTGTCCTCTATAAACCAAGCACTTATTATATTATAGAGAAGGATCAGAATTTACCCATGCTCTTTTTTTATTATAGTGTTTAGACAGTGGTTTGATCCCCTATAGCCGATCCGTCCCGCCTCCTCTATCCCTACTGCTCCAAGTACTTCCTGTATGTACTGTAATCAACCACTGCAACCGACATTGGCCCCCGTTCATACAGTCAATACCAAAGCATAAACACTACGACTGTGATTGAATGTTGGAGATAGATACAGAGAGGAGGGAGAGAGAGAGAGAGAGAGAGAGAGAGAGAGAGAGAGAGAGAGAGAGAAATATGGACAGAATAGGAAAAAAAAGAGAGTGATGAATGCTGACTATAACACTGTGTAACTGACAGATTATTCATTGTGCTATTAGTTTTCAGCAGAAGCTTACGGTTGCCAATCTACACAAAAGATGCATACCAGTAATGGCAGTTCAGTTTAGAGTTTTGTAATAATGTACTACTGAGGATTATAGACTTCATAGTTGAGTTTTACATAGGTTGTCAACCTTTAACCGCCCTACTTTTAAAACAGGAAGCAAAATTTAAAGGTCAGTCAGTTCCTTGGAAATAATATTTAAGTTGCACAATCATGGCTAATAAAATCCCAGAGAGTTTAAGTAGGAGAAGCAGATTAGAGTTTGATGAAGGCTATAAAATACTTTTAGTAAAATTTGATGGAGAAGTTGATTTTCCAAATTGCTAGAACAACTTCCTATTTTGCCACACATAGATAGATAGATAGATAGATAGATAGATAGATAGATAGATAGATAGATAGATAGATAGATAGATAGATAGATAGATTGACTGATAGATTATATATTCTGTATTCTCTCCCATTAGTTTTTTCCCACTTGTCTTTCTTCCCTCCTCTGTCTTTGCTCCCTTTGCTGTCTCTTCTCATTTCTTCTTCTCTTTCCGAGGAAGACAGATTGTGAGAGGGAGTGTAAGTGAGTAAAATAGCAGCTCTCCTACTACAAACCCTTGAAACTCCCCTTCATCACCAAAACACTCCACCCTAAAAATCGGAATCCCTTGAGAGAAAACTACTTGCAGGCCCTCGAGCATCACAGATTGTGCAGAAAAAAAGCTCCAGCTATGGCTGAATGAAGTCAATTCCAGGCTTCAGCCACGAGCCCAGCCTGAACCTTCAGCTTCCAGCACTGCGGCTGCACGCCTCCCAGCCTGCTGTCCAGGGACAAACACAGCACAGAGGGGGAGGCCGCAGGAAGAAACCCAGGGAGAAAGGCAAACTCTTACTTCACCACTCAAGCTTCTCAGCTTCTTCATGTAAAGAAAGTGGGTGAAGAAAACATCCGTTTTTACAAACTAAAGTTCCAGTCTTACCTCTTGCTGGTAGCCTGCTCTGCCTGCACAGAGAAAAGGTCATCCAGTATAGAAAAGCAGGAACATGGAGGAGACTGTCTGCACAACTGATCCATGTCAAAACCTGAAAACACAATGTTCCAGAGGATTATCAAATTATATTAAATAATTTGACCACGTTCTTTGTTATGTGACAAATTGGCATCCAGCAGTGTTAAATACCTCTGAAGTCTGAGTTTGGTCATGTCTTTGAAGCAATAAAACAGAAAACACACTAAAAAAGATTCAGAATTAGTTTTGTCTCAGGCATCCGATATTTGATTGCACAGTTAAAGATCATGGCATTAATCCTGTCAGATGACAAGATTTTATCTGTTTAATTTCCATTTTAAGTCAACATCGAAGTAACTGATTGTATGCAGTACCCATGCTGATAGGGATGTGAGTTTCAGGGAGCTCCCTGGCCTCTAAGGTCACCAACTCTACCCAGCAAACTAGGGTGATGCAAGTTCTGTTTTAGGGTGGATTTCCCCTGAAACAGGGACAGCCAAAACAAACTCCTGCTGATGGCTTGCTTCTTGCCTCCGGTCTCTCTGGCCTGCTTCTAGACAGCAGCCGAGGGACCCTCACTGCTCAGAGGAGGAGTCCTCTGGCCCTCCCACCGGCTATAAGACCAGAGGCAGACGGAAACACTCAGACAGCAGGCACACGTGGAGCAAAGAGGCAGAGAGGGAGAGGGGTGAGAGAGAGACCAGTAGAGAGCAAGAGAGAGTCAAACTGCTGCCACAGACTGGGAGTAGTTTTTGCAACTGGAATCGAAACAGACAAATATAGAAACAAAGGACCAAGAAAGAGGTTCAGAGAAGAAAAAGAGGACAAATCACAACCGTTTTACTTCAACATGCCATTATAAATTTACTTTCTGTCAAAGGATTAACTGAAAGAGGAACTGACCTTTGGGATGTGAAGTGTTTTTGTATGAACCAAGAGAGAAAAACAAGAAGGACCTGGAACCTGCAGCCGCCTGTCATACAGCAGCTCCGGGGTCAAGTCACTCTCAATTGCTGACTTAAGATCAACTTGCTGATCTCTTAAACCAAGACTGACTCAGCCTTATTAGGGCTACATCTGACTTACGTGGCTTAACAAATTTTGCAAAGAGACATTGGGGGTAAAGTAACATTTTGAGGGGTGGACACCTTTAGGGCGAAGCATCAACAGAAACTTTGCTGTTACTTTGCAGAAAAGTTACAAGCTTAACCTCAACAAGTGGACGTCTCAGCAGGATTGATCAGTAGCTGTCAGACTTGTTGCGATTAGAATGACATTCGCCATGCTTCGCACAGCGCCTCCCGCAGGCCGCTTCTTATATGGCGACATCGCACTCCTCTCCGAAGACGATGATGAGAACGGGAGCGAGGGTTCGGGTTCTGAGGAGCGTACCAACTCCTCCAACTCTGCTGCCTTCCGCCTGTCCTCCTCGTCCCCGTCTGCTTTTCACATCAAGGTGAACAGGAAGAGGAAGCTATGTGGGGGAGTAGGGGGCGGAGGGGTAGGTGTAGGGAGCATGGTAGGGAGGCTCGGCCCCCAGGGCTCATCTCCCCCTGTGGAAGTTCGCCAGAGGACCGCAGCCAACGCACGGGAGAGAGATCGCACCAATTCTGTCAACACAGCATTCACAGCGCTGCGCACACTCATCCCCACCGAGCCTGCAGACAGGTACAAAGCAGCATGACTCAAACTGTGTCATGACATTTGGTCTGATGCACAATAGGTTCCCAGAGGAAAAATGATTTCCATCTGGGAACTAAAATAAGTGAAAATTAGTCCCTGATGAAGCTCTGGATAACATTTTATCACAGTTGAATTTTTTTAACAGGCCTGTAATCTTACTGCATTTAATTATGAGTTTATATTTCCTATAAATGATGTGTCATAGAGTTAGACTCCAGACTCCAGTAGGGAACAAATATTTAACATCTCACATCATTGTCTTCTTGTTGCACCTTGTTTTCCAGTCCTGTATAAAAAGTGCAACAGTTCTGTTCCACCCCATGATCATTTTTTGTTAAATTATTGTAAACTCTGTAAACATTTTGTCCTTATTAATGCCATGTATCTCATTCTGACTTGATGATTAGGAAGCTGTCAAAAATCGAGACACTACGTTTGGCCAGCAGCTACATCAGTCATCTGGGGAACGTCTTGCTCCTGGGTGAAGGGCTTCATGATGGACAGCCGTGCCACGCTCCCTCACCACCGTTCTTCCATGTTAACTCCTCCCCCAACCGAGGATCTGACCAATCAACTCAGCCCAAGCACATCTGTACTTTCTGCCTCAGCAACCAGAGGAAAATGGTGAGCAGAAAACTATAAGTCAGTAGAAATAAATAAGAGAAAAAAGTGAAAAGTTCAAATCAAAAGTAGTATGTAGCCACTCAATGAAACAGTGTAATCAACACACTCATTTAAAACAAATGCTGAGGAATATGCAAAAACTAATTTAAGCTTTTGAGTATTTCTATTTCACCGGAGCAATTATAATAAATACATTTCTGTGGATACTTTTGTACCACTATAGATTTAAAACGTTTTATTTTCTGAATTTAAAAAATATTACATGACCCAGATTTAGCCACAGGAAAATAGAGTGAAGCTTCTTGTGGAAAACTGTGTAGTGCCTTAGGGTCAGTTTGGTGTTTAAAGCTGACCTGAGATCTGTGACTGTGCCTATAAATCCGATTGGCCCTGAGGGATTTTTAAAAGTAGAACCTCTTTAAAGTCCTCTTTTGGGGTGAATGACTGTGTGTTATTGTGCTGTTGGGGGTTAGTTTAACTCGAGCAGGTGGCTTGAAAGTTCAAGGTGGTTTCTGAAACTCACTGGACATTACAGTGAATAGACGTGATTATTTTTGTCACAGAGGAGCAAAGACAGAGCTGAGCAGAGAGGTGGGTCTAACGGCATGCAGCCTTTTTCACCGTAACACTAACGAAATGTGCACAACCGTTGTGTAAAAACCACCTAACCCCAACTGTGGTGTTTTTTTTCTTTCTCTTTGTAAAAATATGAATTTAAAGTTTACAAGGGTATTTATGCAGCGAGTGAGATTTATGACCGGGAGCCCATGAAATCCATCCAAAACCATGTGTATAATTTCAAGAATGTATTGACGTCAGCCTGAATTTGAGAAGGTTTTAATCATAACTTCTTAACAACTGACCCGGGATACACAGATTGGTAACTGCCAATGAGTTTGTTCCACTGAAACTCGATGTCACAACACAAAACGCGGGTATATACACTTAACTCACACTTGGTAGTATGAACACTTTATTGTGTTTTATAACGACTTAACAATTCAGGAAAACAATAAATTTGGGGAAAAAGCATAAAAACAAAAGCAAACAAGAAAAAATTCTTCTACATGACAAAGTTACAAACAGTTTTGATTTCTGATTTCAGTGACAGTTGCCCTTTTTTTCCCGCACACTTTCCAAACTTCCTCTGCTGTTGCACTGTCAGTCTACGCCTTAATAGAGATACAGAAAAGGAGAACTTGGTCCAGTGCGAGTTTCAGCTCACATTTGATTGATTCAACACAGGAAATAGACATAATCAAGAACACGCTCAGCATAAGAAAGTCGTCAGTCTGATGAGAAATAACAGGGAACAAAGAATTGAGATCAGCTGACTGAAATCAAATTTATATGACTCCAGCTCCGACTTCAACAAACACCACAGAAGATGATAGAGAGGTGACGTCCACTCAACTTTCCCCCTCTAACCCATAGCCGCTGCCCATTTAGCAGGATTTATGGGTAAGGAGCTGACATCTGGCAGACTCCCCCGTTACCCCAGCAGTGTGTGAAAGCTAATACCCTCCTCAGTGTCTAAACCCAGAGACCCTTTAGCTGGGGGATAACCTGAGTCTCAGCAGTGTGTCTCCCCCTCCCTCCTGCCTCCCCTCTGAACCTCTGTGAGTGAAAGCCTAGACGTCCTTGGTGTCTAACCCAGACACCCTCGGCTTGGAGATAACTAGTCTGAAACCTTTTTCGGTCTCTCTCCTTAGTCTCCTTTTTCTTTTTGCTGCTGTCTGTCTTCCCTGAGTTCCTCATTTTTATTCTTCGTTTTCATTCTGTTTCACTTTTTCCTCTTCAACTCGTTCCCCAAGTTTTTCTCTCATTCCACCGCCCTCCCTCAGCTCCCTGCATATCGATCAGCCTGGTGGAGGTCAGAGCTGTCAGTAGGAGCTGTGTAATACTATCTGCTGCTGTCAGCTCACTGCTGCAGATGCATGACTGATCTGTAAATGCATGCTGGGTAGAGAACAATTTTGAAACTTTCTCATGTCAAAATTCTCAAACACAGACACTTTGTCTAAGTCTATGTTACTTACTGTCAGTCACATTATGTGTTTTCGAGAGCTCCGTGAAATGTCACACTGGTCTCATGATGCCAAGTGCATTTGTACTGTTTTTTCCTGAAATGCACTGATGACGTGAACCCAGGAGAGGAAGACAAGTTAGAGAAAGATATAGATGTGGTTTGTGCAAAAGGAGTGAGAAGTCCTTACAGAGATGTAAGAACCCTGCCGTTCTAGTCAAAGTGAGTTAAATTGGCAGAACATTTTTTCCCCTAATCCTCTTACACGGTAAGACTAGTGCTGTTCAAACATTTCTTATTGTTAACAACTCCCACAGAAGCACAAAAATCAATAAATAAATAGGAATACACAAAACTGCTCACAAATGGCTCAGTAAAGTCCTACAACTGTAGTTTTTCACAAATGTTACTAACGTTAGCAGGTGGAAATAAAGTATTTGATGGGGACTATGTTCAGCAGCAGATTAACACATTTGGTCCTTCAGTTAGTATTTACAGCAGCGGGACAACGTATCGATTCAACACTGGTAGGATTGCCTCAGAATAAACTACAGTGCTCATGTTCATGAAGGGAGATGTCACCCAGTGCAACAGTGTGGCTCACTTTAATACTTTTTTGGACAATAGCCAAGCTCTATGGTGCAGAGGAATAAATTACATCAGGCTTTGGATACACAGACACTTGTTAGGATGATCTGTTCATCGTTTGTTTTGTTCAAAGGATTTATTGATAATAAGAAAAATATAGAATATCACCAGACATGCCCTTTAACGTTCCTCCTATTACTGGATTGAGACATACAGGTGACTTTATGATAGCGAGTTAACATTGATAATAATGACAGACATCCCAAGGTGTAATCGGGTTGCAGTTGTGCTGTTATAATCATATCTCAGCTGTGTACTGAATGCACAATGGCTACATGAAATTGATATTATTACCTTGAAAGTTATTTAAGGAGGAAAATAAGGTGCCTTGGTTTACCTGGCATTTCAGTGGTTAAGTATGATTGGCAGAACCTGAGAGCATTTCACTTTCCCTGGAAAAGTGGCCGTACAGGGCGTTAAAGTGGACTAAAGAGCAGAGTCAGTGCTGGTGATTACAGAGAGGAAGCGATTGTGAAGGTAAAATGAGACCTTGTGTCCTGAGCTCTGTCTTTGTATGTTTTTATGGTCATTGAGGTTCATCACAGCTGTCAGGTCTGCTTAGATCAGCCCCTGCAATTACATTCATTTCCAATGTGGGAGAGGGTGAAAGTGAGAAAAGTATACGCTCATTTCCTCTTATTATGTGTGTATACAGTATAACTATTTCAAAACAAGCAGTCTTGTTAGTAATGACTACTACACAGCGAGGGTTAAACTAGTGCATATTACATATTCAGTGGAATACGAATGTGAGTTCAATATCTGTGGAGCTTTATGCACAAAAGTTTGTGAATGACATACTTTGAAGAATGTATTTCTAGATGTGATGTTTAAAAATAAAAATAAAAATGTTTTCCATTCCTTATCTTTAGAAGAAGATATTTTGAGGCACTGGATTAAAGACTTCTCAGTGTGAGCTATTACATGTTTTTCCCCAAATGAGACCTATTTGACAGCCATGTCGCTGTGTTTCAGTGTATTGTGCTGTCCTTCTGTTGGTTGTCCTTTTCCCTTCTGAAACTGTCCTGTAGAGTGATATAGTGTAGGACATTTTTACTTACCATCTTTTGATCAGAAGCCAAGTTTTTCCTCAAACACCCACATATATCATGACGAATTTTGACCTTTCATAAAAACAGTTCTGGGGTGAAGCACCAGCAGTTTGGCGTGGACAAACTGGAGCGCAGCCCTCGTATACCGGTGCCTTTGATATGCCGTAAAAAAAAAAGATGACACTCCTGATGGCTACATCTGTAAATGAGATGTACAGGGCTTTAGCATAAAGGATTGAGGTGAGCTGAGGGCTGTTTAAATCCCTGTGCTGTCTGGTTGATTGATGCAGATATCCTGTGTTAGGCCTCTCTGCCTCTGCCGATCAGTGCAACTGTCAGGTGCCTGAGCTCAAGCTGCAGCAGGACCACTGCACAATTGCAGCTTTTTTAACTATCACATCTTTATTATGTTCAGTCTGTCTCTGAGAAAGAACCTTAAATGATCTTCAAATGTGTCGTACCAGTTATGCATCTGCAGTTATACTTAAATAAATGTTTATTTGTGCTTAGCATGCAGTAGGTGAAGGCAGCACAGGAGTACCAGTATGCTACTGAATTATACTGAGGCACTGTTTATTCAGTAATTCTCTGATACAATACAATAACAGAGAGGTTTTCAAATGTGCTAATCTGTCTACTTTTTTGTCTTTAGGCCATAGTGCTTGAAGCATTTTTACAGCTTCCTTCACAACTGTGGCTTATTTCTTTTGGCCTGAAGCAGAGAGAGGGTCAATTTAATTCAATGGCAAACGTAAACAGAGATGGTGATTCATCTGCCAATAACAGCAGTAATGCTGAACTTTTTCCTTTTGAGTTGGATATGACAAGTCCAAACATTTTCCAATATTTAAAATTTTAAGAAGCTCATTTGACCTGATGAGCTGACTTGATATGATCAAAAGAGGATTTATATGTTTGGAAAAACTTAAAAATAAATATAATATATTTATATATGTATAAATATAGCAAAAATATAACTACTATGATACTTATAGTGTGGTTGCTGTAAATAGACCATTGTCCCATTTTAGTCAAGTTTACAAGCATTTTAAGACACAACCCTGATTTAATTTCAACTTAAAGGAATCTGATGTATTTGGAATTTTTCTACGAATGAAAAAGAAATGTATAATTTTAGTGAAACAGCAAATATAACATTACTGCTCATAATATCACCAACAGTTTTAATTTACATCTGAGCAACTGTAAAACCTTTATATGTGATGATTTTTGTGTGTGAGTGGAAGGCATGGTGGATGGAAAGACAGTGGCACTAAAACTGCACTATGCAATTAGAAACTGACTTATCTCTGCCGGTGTGTTTGTGTGTGTGTGTGTGTGTGTGTGACAGCAAATAAGCGCTTTTGGCGGCTGAGTCTAAGTTATGTATATATGTATAAGAGAGAAAATTAGAGAGAGAATTTGTCCTTGCTCATATACAGTCTACACACACACACACACACACACACACACACTGGCTGGCTCTCTGTGTCTGGAAGTCATTGGCAGCGCAGAGCGGAGCAACAAATGAGCTAATTGTTCTGTAAATGATTTATCCTCTGCTGAGGCCTGTACAGCCAGTGTTTAATTCAGCTGCTGCTATTAGAAACACATTGACGTTGGACTTTGATGGTGATGTTAAAGAAGCCTGGAAACCGCTCTCTGTGAAACGCCCTCCCTGCCTACACACACACTCACACCCACACAAGTGACACATATACACAGATGCGGGCACACACTCACATGACACACAGGGGTACAGTGCATCACACTCACAGACTTTTATCAAAAGCTTTTCACTCTGTTTCTATTTTTTCTAGTCTTTACAGCCAGACGGCAGTTCATTGCCTCTGACTAGACACCCAGAAAAACCTCATATATGATTACTCAGTTAAGGAGCCCTGGATCACGACTGTGCTTTCAACACTTTCTAAACTAATGGTGTGCAGGAAGTTGTGGAAACAGAGATGGAGAAGGAGAGAAAGAGAAATAGCCAACGACTCAGTGGGATAATCAACTTAGCTATTTATCCTCCGGTTTGGACAGTTGGTTTTCGACTGTGCCGAAACTACACTTTGCTTCTTTATAGATATCAAATGAACCGTGCATCTTAAGAGAGCTTAAACGCATGAATAGGACGCGCAGGAGCACGCTAATGACTGTGGTTTTCACAGTCATTTGGATATTAGTCTGTTTTCACTGGAAAAAAGCATTACGTCACTGTGCATGAAGCAGACGTTTCAAGGTCATAGATGAAAACTAAATTACCCTCATTTATTGATAATGCTGGTGTTGACTTGGAGTTAATGTTTTGTGCCTCCTGAGCGAGAGCGTCGCCTATTTGCTTCTCATTTCAAACTATGCTAATGAGGTGCATCGAAGGTGGCTAAATATACTGCAGGCAATTTTCAAATATATTCTCACCCACGATCAGTGTGTGGCAGTGTATGTGAGCCTGTCTTTGTGTGTGAGTGTGTGACTTCATGCATGGACCTGTCTGTATTTTTTCAGTACAGATGGAAGCAGTTAAAGCCTAATTTAACACCAACACAAGAAGTCGGGTCAGATAACTAACAAAATCTATTAGCAAAACTATCATTCTGTTGTCATTTGGTCTTCGGGGAGAGGGTTGCTTACAGAGCAAATTAAAACAAAACTACAAAAAGCTGAGCCAGGCAAAGAGTACAACTTTAGAGATACACTGAGAAAAGCAGAGGCTGGCTGTTTAATGGTGCAGTTTCTTAAAACAATATCTACTGAAGCTAATGACTTACTGGCTGTTTCAGGGTGCACATCTCAGTACTGATGATAAAGTGCATAATGTAGCAGAATTAAGTCATCTGAGACCAATGAAAATGAAGTTGAGCTTGTTCTGGAGTCATTATAGCAGATTATTAAAATGTTAGAATAATTAAATACATGTGCGCCCGCTTGGTGCAAACCCCATCTGATTAGGCCATCTAAGATAAATCAAGTGTTTTTCAGAAGTCATCAGGATGCTTATTAGCAAACCACAGTGAACATGAAGTACATGTCTGATGTATCCAAGCCACATAATGGCTGAATGTGGCTTATGCAGTGTGTAAATTAGCTTATTTAAATGTCTGGTGTGTTATTTATTGCAGCATTTGAATGTATGTGTATAATCTTTCAATCGATGATCATTTATGAGGATAATTACAGCTTCTATCAGCCACTCGAGGCACTGATGCATATTCACATATTTTCACTCGATAAACTAAAGCGATATTACCAGTTTTCATTTCATGGTTGAATACCAATCGCCTTATATGATTGTCGGGCCAGTGCCCAAGTGGAATTATTTTTTTCCAACCAGTCATTCCTCTCCCAGTGCAGCCAGAAACTAAATTAGATGTTTGTATTTGACAGAACGGCTTAACACAGGAAAAGAGAGAGAGAGAGAGAGAGAGAGAGAGAGAGAGAGAGAGAGAGAGAGATTGCATGGAAAATCCACAGTTATAGGTAAAGGAACAGCTCAGATTAAGTTTCAGAAAAACAATATTAAAGTTTGAATTTGTGGAGTTTACAAGATGCTGTTAAGAGTGTTTACTATCTTTACATTAAAGTTAAGACATGCTGTTCTCACCTTGATAAAACAATAATATTGTGCCAGTGTGGTAATGTCATCATATTGTATCTAAAGTAAACATCATCAGGTAATCATATTAGTGTCGGACAAATCACCCCCCTGGGAAGTCAGTGGTATGTCTCTGTGTATGTGTGTGTGTGTGTGTGTGTGTGTGTGTGTGTGTGTGTGTGTGTGTGTGTGTGTGTGGGTGTTTGGAGAAAGAAAGAGAGAGCAGAGATGTCATCCGACCATGCCCTATTAGTCTTCAGGACATTGTTTTGACTACCAGGCCAGCCTCAAAGCCCCCGTCCTCCTGTTTTGACTGAACCGGTTACACTCCAGCTGAACCGCCTTCACCAGCTACAGCTGTGCTCCTTAAACTTTCGCTGAGCGCTCATAGTGAGACGTGGGCTGATTTCATGGTAATTTGATGTAATTTGGTAAATTATCCAATTGTCATGCAGAGGTTTTGAGTGAGATTTTTCATTTACACACGTTCTAACTTTCTAACCTGCATGAAGCGCTTTTATTTCCACTGATAAATACCTACAATTTTCCACAATGCTTTCCAACAAACACCAGAGAGCATGGCTGTGCACTTGTGTCTTCCAGAGGTTTTATAGTTATTGTTAGTAGAGAGCACAATAACAGCAATGCCATAGTAAGGCCAAAATTTTTCTAAGATCTGTTTGCAATCATTTACTTACTCACAATTTATAAAGACAATTCCATGCAAATTATATAGTGTGTCTGATGGCAAAACACTGCTGAGGTCATTTAGGCTTCCAGACACTAGTCTGGCAGCTGAGCTGTGCCTTTGTTTCTCTGTCTGTGAATGATGGTTTAATGCTCTTGGTTAGTGATCATTGATTGCGTAATTTCACTATGCAATATGCAGTTCTGTCCTCCTAGGAATTACACTTACATACAACTTATTTGTAAGTTTCATTAAAAACAAACATTCAGTTATTGGTGCCTGGATTATTTTCCCCGTCAGTATTTGTCCCTCCAGGGAAGGAACTGCAATCTTTTTGCACATGTTGTATTGAAACGGAGATGATCAGGGTGGATGAGTGCTGCTCAGAGTATATGTTATCATCCCGAGTCCCAGGCAACAAGGAACTTTCATTAAGGTTAGGAAAAGACTGTAGCTTTGATTAAATGTTAATAAAGCAAACACGATCTTTCTCTAAAGCCAATCATTAGAGCCATCATCAACATTATTGATAAAAAATTGTAAAGAGGGCGGCATGACATTTCTTTAGGTAATGAATGTCATTTCTAGGAGACGGTGTTGCAAATTAAAAATTCTCATTTACATTTCTGCTACTGTAACTATGACAGTTTAAAGAGTATCTCAACATAGGGTCACATTATCTACATTATAGATAGCCACCACATAATGGTAATGGTGCATATGTAGATAATAGCAATCTAATAATGAGCCTCTGCACTCAGTCCAGCTGGAGGAGGGATTGACAATAACAGTTCCCGTGTCTCCTCATACTCACCACAGTCAGTGGGCGGACCGATTCCTGTCCAAATCCTATGATCTCACGCTCTCATTACAGCCTGATACCCTTCCAAACACCTACCCACCTTTGTTGATGTCAGTCAAACGGATTTTTCCAAACACCTACATCTTGTGCACGGTCTGAGAGGAAATGTGTAACAGGTGTTCGGCTGATGAGAGGAAGGCGAGGGGGGCGGCAGAGAGGGTTAGTCGAGACGATATGAAAGGGGGGGGGGGGGAGTCAGAGGAGGACAGGAGTGTGGAGGAGTTGAGCCACAGTCCAGTGAGAATTTTCCTCCAGCAGCTTTGTGTACAATATGAAATGCAACGCAATCAATGGTGTGTTCGATAAAATCCCTTGACTGTTGCTTGAAAAGCTGGTGGTGGATGGCCTGAGAAGTGAGCAGAGCAGAGGTTAGGTGAGGAGGGAAAATGTGATGTTATTTTCCTGGCCAGATAGAGAAGGTTTCCTCACCAGCCAGGAAATCAAGGCTTCTCTGTTCTGATACCACAGATAAATGAGAAGCATATCATTGTGCAGCGCTGTCGTACTGAAGCTTATGATGTCAGTGTTACAGGCTGTAATCAAATTTAAAACAGTACTTTACAACCTCTGCTACCACAGTTAATATGTGTATGCTACTGTACAGAGAGTGTTTGTGTGAGATTACTGCATGCAGTCACACTTAATCTACTATATACGAAACCACAATGATTTACTCTCAGTGATTACAGTGAAACAGTATCTATTTCCACAATAAATAAGTTCTACATGTTGCTTAATTGCAATTTCATGAGACCATAATGAAGGCTTTACATCAAATGTAACAGTCTTACCACCTGTTCAGCATATTTAAAGAAAGTAGGCCGGAAGAGATTGAGCAATATCATTAGAAACTTTGTAATACAATTTGGTTATTTGAATAAAGTACATATAGTGTGTTTTATGTCTTGAAGTCTTGAGTTCTTGAAACATGAGCAGGGTTGTGTCATATCCGACAGACTGATAAAACGATATAAATGGTAAAATATGTGGAAATGACCCTTTCTTTGTCTCAAACAGCAACAGCTAATCTTTAAAGGATTATTCAATATATATGTAAAATATGCTTATTTGCTTTCTTTGTGAAAGGTATAAGATTGATCTCTCATGTCTGTGCACTAAATGCAAAGCTACAACCAACAGCTGGCTAACTTAGCTTAGCTTAATTAAGACTGGAAACAAGGGGAAACAGCTAGTCTGGCTTTTAAAATGTTTTTGTTTTATTTTAAAACTGTGTGTCCAGCACACACAAACAAATAAACTCACTCACACTCATCCGCCCCCTTAAGAGGAATGAGGATAAAAGACTTTCCGTACAGACATGACAGTCGTATCAGTCCTCTCATCTCACTCTCGCCAGGAAAGCAAATAAAGGTTTTTTTTCCAAAAGACTGAACTACTCCTTTAAATTGATGTTGATGTTGAATCCTTGATGACCTGACATGTTGTTTCTCTCTCTTGCAGAACAAAGACAGAGACAGGAAGACGGCCATCAGAAGCTAACAGTCAGGACACACACCACATGGATAAAATGCTTGTCACTTTGACAGCACTTTCAGTGATTTTACAGTTACTGCAACTTGAAGATTTACAGACTTGTGATGCATTTCAAGGACCATTGAAGGACTTCTATAGCACTTCCAGGACTTTTCAAGGAACTTTATGAAGCATTTCTTTTTGTTGACTTTTTATATTGCTTTACAGAAACTTTAAGTTTCGTGTTTTCAAATATGATTGAAACACTTCTGAAAAGTTTAACCATACTTTTAAAGGGCTTTTGCATTCTTATCAACACCATGAAGAACCTTATCAGAGACCTTTTACTGTATTGACTCAGTGACTCTTTGTTCAGAGTCTAAGGAACTTATGGCACATGATTGAAAAAACACACAAAACCTATGGAAGACGCATTTGTATTCATCAAAAGCTGTGTGTTATTAATGCGTAGACTGAAATATAAATGTATATTTATGTGACATAACATTATATAATGAAACTATGTTATTTAACAGGCATATGACATTCTTGACAAATAATGAGGATTGGTTTAAGGTACAGAGCATTGCCTATTGACACAGTGATGGCATCACAGAAGAAAAAGAAAAAAAAACATGCTGGAGCCTTTGTGGTATTGGTTATTTCTAATAATCATTTCTGAAAGTTAACGCTGGAAAATAACTCAAGATGACCAATAAATTTTTTGTATATCTGGAAGTAGATTTCATTCATATGTTGGTGGTATTTTGAGCAGATTGCACTCTCTAATCCAGCCCAGTTCCAACCAATAGATATTATAAAAAGTTTCCATTGCGAAGATATCCTGTGTCGTACAGATACTCTAAAACCAAATGGTGGTTTTATCATACTTTTGCTCTTCAGGCAGCAAAGGGAGAAATAATCTTGAAAGTTTCAAATAAATTCCCTCAGCAGAGAAGCAGTGCAGTGAACAGAAATGGAAGATCAACAGCGACTACACCTGTAGCTCACATCATCCTAATTCCTACTTTTTCCTTTTCTTTTACTCATTTTTTTTCTCTCTCTCCTTCTCTCTCTCTCTCTCTCACACACACACACACACACACACACACACACACACACACACTGCCTCTTCCTTGCTTTCTTTCTTCTCTTCTGGGGCACCCAGATCAGAGCAGACAGAGACAGAGAGGGGTAGAGGATGAGGCGGACAAGAGGGGTTTGAGGAGCAGAGGAAAGGCGAGCAGAAGAAAGAAGAGAAAAAAAGAGCAGAATTGAATCTGCAGGTATGGCTCCTTGGACATCTGCCTGTGTCCCCTCACTGTCCTCTTCTTTACCTTTCCACATGCTCTTTCTCTCTTCTCCTCCTCTGCTCTTCCTCTCTTTTCCCTGGAGTGCCACTGGCCAGAGTCTGGGTTGTGATGGTTTTCCAGCGTGTTTAGCCACGCACCGCTTACCCTCTCCCCACCTAGTTCTGTCTATCTATCTATCTATCTATCTATCTATCTATCTATCTGTCTATCTATCTATCTATCTATCTATCTATCTATCTATCTATCTATCTATCTATCTATCTATCTATCTATCTATCTATCTGTCTACAACCTTTTCCACACTTTTTATAGTCTTAACGTCCCTCTTTCTGCTTCTCTCTATGCTGTTTTTCTCCAAATCTGTCCACTGCCTTCATGGAAAATGATCAGGGCATTAGCAATGTGGAATGCTGCCCTCCCTTTTTAAACATATTGTCACTTTTTTTTTTATAATAAAAAGTTTTTTTTCTTTCTTCCTCTGCCTGTCATACACCTGATCACTGGTTAAAAAAGCTGAATTAGATGCAGCGGTTCTTCACCCCTCTGCAGCAAATCTCAAAAGCAATCCCCAGGAAACCCAAAGCTGCAGTTACCTGGAAATGTTACATCTTGTGGCCGATGTGAGAGAGAAGCTGGTGCTGAATTCTCTTCATAGTTATCACAGGTATTATTACTGAAACTCCTTTGGAAAGCTACGATCTATTACAGTAATGCAGTTTCTACCCAGTCGATGGTGCCTTGGTCCAGCATTATAAAACCTCATAACAGCAGCATTTCTCAAGCTATTTTCCACCATTAAGAGAGATGTAAATGAGCCGTTCTTTTAATGGGGGCTAGCCCTGGTGCTGCACCGGTTTGGTGTTTCCAAATTACTTTTTAACAATGCTAACAAGCAATTTCTGCAACCGAGGTGCCAATTATGGCGCTTTTTCCTACAATGTGACAAGTGTCTGGTGAGGAAAAACAACCAACAAAAATTAAAACGTCACTTCATCACACTGCCAAAACACAGTTTTTAGTGGAAGGGGCACTGAAAAACAAAGCTGATTTATTGTGTGTGTAATCTCACAAACACCCCAAAACTATAAACAGCAGTGAACACTCACCGTCATCTCACAGTTAATGTGTCCTAAGAGTGATGTCATCGAGAGGACACTTACTTTAGTGATATAACTCTTAAAGGTGATAATAGGGGAAAAGATGTAGATTTAAATTTGGGACTAAAGATAGACTGAAAATGTAGTTTCATAGGATGCTATAGGAAGTTTCACAAAAAGAAAATACAGTCAAATAATGAACTAAAGATAGCTGAAAAATCCTTCCTGGAGAATCACTTAAACCAAAGACAGAATGCAGTTTTGGCATATTATTCTGTAAATGCCCTTTAAACTCAAGTGCCAGAGCTGGTTTTTCCTCCCAAAACGTAACACAGGGAAACAAAAGACTGAATCTCAGGGCATGGTTTTAGTGTAAGTGGTCCCTGCTGCTCCCTGGTTCCTGAGACAAAGATTTTAAAAGCGCTGTGCGTCTTGTTTAAAAGATCTTAGTTCTGTTATGAGCCGATGAGACGCAGATAATCTTACTGTTGAGGGTTTTTTTAAAGGAAGCAATAGCTTTGAAAAACGCGTGTGTCTAGTGTGTCCTAATGACTTCTGGTCCAGTTAGTCTGAGAGTCTGATCTCTCTAGCAGGCCGTCTGTCTGAGCAGTGGAGGTTGGGGGGGGGGGGGACTGGTTCCTCGGTTCCTCCCACACAGACCAGATCAGGTTCCCCCTACGCCTACACAATTTAGCACACACACAGATGACCATTTACACACTCGTATGCCGATGAACTTATGTATGCATGTGCAGTCACACGCTCTCATGCACGCACACACACACACACACACACACACACGTTTAGCAGAAGGATCTGTGATATAGCTTAGCTGTCTAATGATCTCTGTATTTTACATTGATGAAAACAGATCAGCTGAGAGGGCAGACTGCTGTGGCGTATTTAAGTGGGCGGTTTTGGACGAAGGTGAACCGGAGGTTGGACGATCGACCGGCTCATATTGTCAGTATAATGGTCTCTGATGAAGATGCCCCCATGGAAATCTGGCATGTGAATACTGATAGCTGGAGTAATAAAAAGCAGCTTTTATCCTGGCATCTGCACAGTCTTAGGTGGTATCAGTGCCAGAGCGGCTGGAGGACATAGCCTGAAGAAAATTTAGATAAATGAAACATATTTGGAATATGACTGAAAACTAGATGTGTAACGGTACGCAAAACTCAGACTCCAGTACATACCTCGGTTTTGAATTCGTGGTTTGGTATGTTTTCGGTACAGTGAAATAAAGACATGAGAAACATGCTGCAATCTACTAACAAGACATAAAGTGATTCAGAAGGTTATCAAATAAATAAGAAGTACATTTTATAATAATAAAATGAATATCCATTAAAGTGCAGCATGTAGAAAATAATTGATACATTCAATGTATTTGCATCAGAAAGATAAATGTATCCACATTGTCTGAAGAAAGAGCAGATCTTTCTTTTTTGCCTTTATTAGCCACAGTGAGAGAGAGACAGGAAAGTCAGGGAGACAGAGGGGATGGCATGCAGCAAAGGCCAGGGGTTGGATAAAAGAAAACACAAACTTGTACTTTAATCACTTATGAGGGAAAAGGTATCACAAAAAGACATTGTGTTCTCAGCTGTCAATTCATTTTCCTGATGCACATATGATCCTTGGTACCCTGGGAATCATGGAGATGATGATTTGATTTGAAGTAATTGCAGATTACTTGATTTGTTCTCTTCAAAAATTCTGTCCTGACATTACTTCCTTCAGTCACTCAATTTAATGGTAGCAAGTTAATGTAGCAGTAAAGAGTGAAGTTACAAGTTGTTCTGGCGAGTGGTCATTTAGTGATGGGACCTTTGTTTTCCCCAGAGTAAAAGTATACAGAGTATTACATTCAGTCCATTTGTTCTTATCCTGTAAACATTCTCTTTGTCATTTTGATGCTATATTGGATGTTGTTTCAACACCTCTTGTTTATTCTTTACTGACGAGCAATGGCTACTAGGTGCAAACATGCCACTATGACAATGCAGTGTGCAATAAAAAACTAAATTGATATGAGATAGGTTGCCTGTTTATATTCATTTATTGCACCTTCGGTGCAGCATAACAAGCTCCAAACAAATCTGCCTTGCAAAATTTAGTTAGTAGTAAATGGTAATTAATTAGTAAATAGTTTAATATAATAAATATTAATATATGTTGAATATATATATATATATATATATATATATATATATATATATATATTAAACTAAATGTCAACATATAGCAGACATGGAGCAACATTAGAATTCATTAAGCATTTATGGCTACGCGACAAATGTAAACCCAATATTCAAACCCCTTTTAACACTTGTTTTGTGCCAACTCCTGCTAAAAACATCTGGCTCTTTAGCAGCTAAATGCTCCACAATGTTTCCCAGCTAGTCGTCATGAAAAACAGTAGCCTGCTAACAGTAAAGTTGCAAGTCGCACAGTCAAAACAAAAAGTTATACGTTAAACTGTTGAGCTGAGGTCAACTGTCAGTTTCTCAGTGACCTCTTTCACATTACACACAGTCAGCTGAGTCATTGTTAATACAGTGTGTATGTAAAAAATATTTATTAATGCAGCTTTAAATAGGTTCATATACTATGAAATGCTTGGCGTGATAGTATAATTGCCCAACCCTTACTCTACAGGCTCAGAAACTGCTGAGTAGGAAACTGAATATAATTCATGGAAATCTCAAATCAACCACCATAGTTTTTGCAAATAAGTGGATGTTTTTAAAATAAGTGGCTAGATGGCTCCTGGACCTTCTATCAAAAGCATAAACAAGTCATTTCTGCATTTCTCAACTGTCATAACATGAAAATCAGTCAAGGAGACAGGAGCACTTCCTGTTTTTTTTCCAACTCATCCATGTTTTTGCGCTCAGATGGTACCCAGGTGAATAAGGTCTATTAATTAAGGATGGATAGGTAGCAGTGCTTTTCCTGAAGCATGACCTCCTGTTGACATTGGAGCTGAAGTTTCCTCTGGTGTCCTCTCCTGCTCCGTAGGCCTGTTGGCCAACTTCCTGCCTCCACTCGAACTGTCTCAATAAAACATGAAGAACAAAGATATAAAAATGTGGAGGAAAGAGCGAAATGCACCTTTAGGAACATTAGTCTTTCTAATCCAACTGGGACCTGAGCTATGCAAACACACACACACACACACACACACACACACACACACACACACACACACACACACACACACGGCAGGAGGCTAACTGCTCCAAGTGGGAGCTGTGCTGCTGAGGGCCGGATGAAAGGAAACACTAAAACTACAACGAGGGAAAGACAGGTGGCCAGTTTGGCAGCTCCACACAATCATGCACACACACATACACACCAACACACATACACACATACACATACACACACATATGCATACAAACTCCTTCCTCCTCAAACCCCCTGTTGTGCACACCTGTGAAAGTGCCAAATCCTGGACTCTACCTCGTTCAGCTCCCCTGCTTTCTTCCTACCTCCCTTCTCTCTCTCTATCTCTCCCTCCTCTCCCCCACGATGAATCTTTCCCTCTCTTTCTGTCTCTCCGACAGCTCTACTGTGTAAACATTCCTCTTGTAAGCTAGCAGCCTGGCTCTCCTTTAATTGCTTGTTAAAAAGACATTTCCTGCTAAAGAGGATACCACCATGGAAGCCTCTGTGATTGCTCGATTGAATGTGTGTGCACGAGTGACTGTTTGCCCCTGATGAGTACATATGACAGTGAAGCTGCAGGGTCCAATTGTCTATCCATGTATGTGTTTATTCATTGTCACCAAGTCTTCATTACTTAAATCGTATTCAGTCACCTGATTCCACCTAAGAAAAAAAACACTTGTGACTTGTGTGCAGAACAGTGGACTGTCAGAGCACTAGAGGCAGCATTATATTAGAAAACAATGAAGACAAACAACTGTAAGACACCAGAATTTCTCAACATCTGCCATGTTGTAAACCTTGCATAATCTCCTGAACACATCCTGACTTTAAAAGGCCAGTTGCTTCTCTTCAGCTCCTCTTGACAGGCCTCTTTTACGCTGAAACTTGTGGTTGAGGGTGATCAGGCCAGGTAATGATTCGCTTCTCTCTTGAGCTGACAATTGTTTCCCCATGATGCTTCTCCATTGTTATTCATCTGGTTTTCTCCTTCTTAAAGTAGAATCCTCACTGGTAGCTTATGCTGACTGTCTAGACTCAGTATTTATGTCTGTCTGGAAAATATACCCTTATGAGCAAAGATGAGACCACAACTACAAAGGTTCAGAGGACAACTGGTGTCGCATCCTTAAAAACTTAGTTTTTTCATAAATCAATTGTTAATGCAACCTTTAAGGACTGCAACTAATACTTATCTTCATTCTTGATTAGTCTGCTGATTATTTCCCTAATTAATTAATTCACCATTTAGTCCCATTACAGTTTCCTAAAGTCCAAGTTGACATTCAGAACTCAACATGATTCTGTTTACATTACATTACATTTACATTTAGTCCTTTGGCAGATGCTTTTTATCCAAAGCAACTTACAAACATCACTAAAGCTTGAGTGCAGTAGAAAACCAGTGTAAGTATTAAGTACTACATCTATTGAAGAAATGCAAGGAGATTGTATAAAGAACACCAAAAGTGCATAGTAAACCAGTTACACATGTTAGGATTTTTAGGAAAGGAGGTGCTCTTGGAAGAGATGAGTTTTCAAGAGATTCTTGAAGATAGAGAGGGACGCCCCTGCTCTCATTCGGTAGCTCGTTCCATCATCGGAGAACCACAGATGAGAACTGTGAGAGAAAAATTATAGACTTCAACTATGATAGAGAAAAAATTACAACAATTATAAAATATAAAATATAAAACAATTATCAAAATAGTTTAGCTGATTATGTTTCCATCAATTTACTGATCAATTAATCAACTCACTTTATTATTATTATTATTATTATAACTATTATGTCAATTATAAAATATGAAGAGCATTGATATTTGGCTCTGACGTCATCATTCTCAGTAACCAAAGCTCAGCACAGCACGGTGTGTTGATTCTCATCCCCCCTTAGGGAAAAGTGACTCAGAGCCTTTGGGTGCATGCTGGGGTGTAGGTGGGGTGTTTAGGCAACATTTGTGACAAAGTTCTGTGAATTGAAATGGTGGTCTGGTGGTTGGTCCACCACTTTGGTCCAGACTGAGATGCCTCAACAGCCATTGGATGAATTGCCATTAAATATGGGTCACACCCTCATGTCCCCCTCAGGATGAACTTTAATCACTTTGGTGATCAGTTCAAGAATTTAGCTGCAACATTATAATGTTGACACGCTAAACTAATACGGTGAAACTGTTATACATTATTATATTAGCACGCTGACGTTAGCATTTAGCACACCACCTGCCAAAGTATAACCTCACGCATTTGCTAGCATGGCTGTAGACTCCGTGTTGTTAAATGCTACAGGAACGGCATCTGCGGCAGTAACAGCGCCAAGCTTTCAGGTGATCTCTGTGGCAGTCAGCACAGCAGCAAAAGAGTGAGCTGATGGTGATGGTTAAAGTCGTTGCCATAATTAAAAGGGATGTTTGGATATGTGTTTTTAGGTTTTTTGTGTTGCTGCTTTATAGCAACAATTGCTTAAATTACCATTTTGATTTCACAGTGTGGTATTAATGAAGTGGAAAGTCAGATAAAAGTGAGAGCGGTAGTGGACAGGAAGACCCTGAAAAAACAGAAAATGGAAGACAAATAAACACTAATCACAAAATGGGCAAATGATTAAGTGCACAAGTGTTAGTTCTCATAGAGCTGATGTTGACACTGGCTGTTATCCCGTTGCCATAGTTTCACATGTGCAATGTGGACAGAGGTCTCGCATGTTTGAAATTACAAGGGAAAAATGAAAAGACACCAATTCTGATCTTGAGCCAAACCAGAACTGGGCCCAACACAGGTACAGCTGAACAATTATGAAATTAGAAGAACTCTATTTAACTGGATCTGCACATTCAAACCTTGTACAACACCATTTTCTGAACACCAACTTTAAAGAAGAACACAGCAAAGATATTATGGATGTTGAGAATATTTTACATACTTCATGTTGAAATATCAGAAAGTGCTAAAGAGATTTACATTTGACATAACAGCTCTTTGCTATAGAGGGATGGAAAACAGAGCCAGACCTTAACCAAGCGCAGGCTCAGTGACCGCCAGCTGACAATCAGTGGAGATGTATGAAATCTTAGCAACCAAAGGAAAACAGAATATCTGGTAACTGTTCAGCAGGCGATGTTGAGCTCCTCCTGCATTAATCTGTCAACTATGAGAAACACTGGGTGAACTGCACAGACTTTTCTACTTGACCTGGGCTGGCCAAAGATGAAGATTGAGATAGATGGATTTGAGACACACCCTTAGGTGCCTAAGTTGCACACACACTGGGCTGCAAGAGCTGCAAGTGTTTCATCCTTTTACAGAGTGCGTGAATCAGGAGCCACTTTAGGTTTTATTAGCCTCTAAGCAGGCGGGTACTGATCCAACTGTGAACATGTGCTGCCCTCCCCAGAGTGAAAAATCTGAGCTCCCTGGATACAGTTATTAGGCATAAGACAAGAAATCAAAAAAATAAAGAAAATTGAAAATAGCTGCTTTTATTCAACCGTAACTGAAAATAATTTGGTATTTGCAGTCCAGATTAATAAAAGGGAGAGTTTTTTGGGGAGAGGAGACTGAGTAGACTGAGGAGGTTTGGGTGGGGCGAGGAGGAGGAGCAGGTACACACTGCAGCAATCCTCTCCTCAGCTATAGAAATACTGATGAGAAAGAAGGAGAGGGTAAGAAAGAGAGAATAAGAAGAGAAGCCAAGCCTTCAGTCAGTAGCAGCTTGCCAGAGTGTTGCTTTGCTTCGCCAGGTCCCTGTGCTCTCTGCTCTGTCCTCTCCAATAAGACCCCTGGTTTAATGCTGGAAAATTCCCTCCAAGCTGTCAATCACCCCCTTTAATAAAAACAAAGTATAACATTGCGGTCTCACTCGCTCTCCGTTCCCCCTCGAGAATTAGAATGCGAGGTTTTGTCTGCGGAACTGTGAAAATCTCCTCTGCTTTTATTAGCAAAGCCCTGGTTCGACCGAAACTCTGGAAAAATCTGGCCACTCTCCGCTCTGCGTCTCCCATCTGGACTACATTAAAGCCAACCACCTGGACCCAAACCAAACCTGAAATGAAACTGGGGGTATTACAGAAAATAACTTCAGGATCTGCCTGCATACACACACACACACACACACACACACACACACACACACACACACACACACACACACACATATAGATACATATCTTCTTTTATTCAGTCGTGCACTTATTTGCGTGTGTGCATGATCCTGACTTGGTTCATCCAGCCTCCTGTTTCTCTCACTTTCTATTCCATCCTTAATCAGATTTCCTTAAGGAAAACTAGTCTTAACCTGCGTGATGAGCTCTGATTTGACTGACTGGCTGGTTGGGTGTGTGTGTGTGTGTGTGTGTGTGTGTGTTTTTCTGTAACTCACCAACTGATGGACTAGTTGGGTGCTGACAAGCTGGCTAACATGGCTGACAGAATGAAGGATTGACTGGCTGATTTATGAGCGACACTTACTGACTGACTGAGTGGCAGCTGGCAATATAGAATATGTGTGAGATTAATGAACTCTTTCTTTTACTGATGATCCAAGCAAAACTCCTTTGAATTATAGGTTTCAGCCCTGAGTGAACTGCAAGCTACCATGTTGTCTTTAAATCTCTAAAGTAACTGCTCATCACAGGATATGAACCCTACCTTTTCGGCCATTAATCTGGATGGAACTGCATGACATATGCTTTCATTATGATGAGCGTGGGCACTGTAGTTTCTTTTAATCCCATATACACCAACCTGCTGCTGTATGTAATCAACAGAGGACCAAATGTGTATTAATCTGCCACTGAATAAAATCCCCAACAAAAAACACTATTTCCTCTTGTTTGAGAAATGTAAAAAGACTTGTGTCCAGCTGTTGAATCACTAATGAAACTATATATTTGTGACCAGTTTTTAAGGATTTATGTCTTTAGTAGAAAAGACTAGGCCCAAGAGCCACAGACAGCTTGGAGAGGTCTGAAAGCATTGAGAGACATTGTTGGTTTTGGTCTTTTCATATGATTTATTGACAGTAAGAAAAAAAAATTAATAATATCAGCCTTATACTTAAAAGCAAATTATTGCAGGGATGGTAAAAGCAAACAAACATTTTGAAAATCTTTACAAGGATTTTCTTTTAACACTTTCACTCAGCATTAGATGCATAATTACAAGCAAAAATAATAGACTGTAAATAAAAATGGTTGAAGCTTCCGTGACGTCACCTACAGGTTTTTGAAGTGCGGTTTTGAAGCACAGGGTGAGCTAGGTGACAGCAGACGGTGATGCCTGACTCCGCCTAACTCCCAGTTAATCCAAAAATGCCCAAAAAGGCGGGGCATGTGTGGAGCCGAGACTTCAGTGCATGTTGGTTTGATAACTGTGGCAACCATGTTACCATTTGTAACGTTAGCACAACTGGTTGTCTGGGCATCTTGCTCGTAGGCTAACCCAAAGTTAGTCTGTTTGTTGGCTAATTATCTAATTAACAAGCTAAGCTATAAGCCATTTATGGGGAGCACAGATGCCAACACTTGCTAATTATTGCTAACATATAAATTACACAATACTTGAATTTCATTCACCTCAAGAACCTGGCTGAGATGACAGGTGCCATGTACGTCAGGTGAAGCTGTTCCATCTCACCTTATTACAGACACACTGAAGAATGGAGTAAAGTAGACCAGAAGAGGATTGAGTATCTTAAGGCTTCAGAGGACATGCACATGCAGACACACACACACGCACACGCACACACGCACACACACACACACACATACACACGCACACACACACACACACACACACACACACACACACACACTGCCAGCTGGTTGTATTCCAAAACCACTCTCAGCCTCCTTAAATCACCAAGGTAAAGTGTTAGTAGAGGCAGAACAAAATGAAATGAAAATAAACATGGCAGAGCAACGTTTACAGCCCAGAACCCAGTATCACTCCCCTCGGTGGAAAACACACCATAAATTACTGCAGATCATTTTGTGGAATTTCGGAAAAAATTGTTCTGCACTCCAACAAAAAATTGGGCAGTTGATTTATATCAGCATTAAATGTGCATGCGAGTGAGAGAGCTGTATGTGTGTGTGTGGGGGTGATTTGTGTATGTGCCTGCTGGGTGTCCTTGTGCGCATCCATTTGTTTATGTAGAAGATTTGTCCTGTGTGTGTTAGAGCGCAAGACCGGGTTGTAGCTGTGTGGAGTAACAACGCTGTGGTTTTTGACCATATGATTCTGTACATTTCTTGCTCTGTAGGCAGCTGGACAGCTTCCACCGCTCATAACAACAATATGTTCCATATGAATCCCACTCCTCACTACTGTCAACGTTTGGCTACGAACACAACCCCGGCTGCACACATTTGTAATATCCTTGGCTGGTACTAGCCTGGAGCCAATAAAAAAGGGACAAGACAAAATCATCAATGTCAAGGCAATTCGTTTTTATTGTAGCTTCTCTGAGGAAAGCATTCTCCTGGGAGACAACAAATTCAAACACACAGTTTACAGTAACTGAACTCTTTGTTTAGATGTAAGCTACTGTTTGGTGCAGTTGAAATGCTGGTCATGTACTGCACTGTATGTCAACAAAGATAGTAATCAACTTTGCATTCCTTACCCAAACAGTCCTCATACATTGTACCCCATCATAGTTTAGGTAAACATATGAATGAATGAAAGTGATATTCACTGTCCTTTTAGTTCTGTTTTGGTCTCCACCAGCTCCTGAGAAAACCTTTAGCTAAATGCTCCTCTACATGCACTACCTACTTGCTTACTTGCTAACTTTGTGCAAAAAGGCACCAAAAGGCTCTGTAGAGCTGTGGGGAACTGTAAAGTTGGTGATGGTTTTCTGTGGGTTCATCACAAATAACAAGTCATTTGATCCACTGTTAATATAAAAAATATTGATTTTTCCATGTGAATCCCACTCCTCGCTCCTCACACGCTTCAAGGATTGCATGTGGTAAGCCTGAAAATCAAATGATAACAGTTGTAGTTGTTCCCTGAAAGCAAGAAGTTAAAAATATAAAGCAGTAGCATGAACGCTTAAGCCAAAATATTCCTCTATCTGAATATGATGAGAAAATTGTCAGGGCCCTTTGGTAGCAATTACAGCTGGGAGCCTCTGTTGAATAATCTCATCTTTGCACATCTGGACACTGTAATTTTTGTCCAGTCCTACTTTGCTAAATTGCTCCAGCTCCATCACACAGAATGGGAAAAATGAGCAAATTGAAACTGTCAAGGCCTTGTCCACATTCTCAGTTCAGCTGAAGTTTGGGCTCTGACTCAGCTTTGGCTTTGTCTCCTGGGTCAGCACGGAGGCGATCAATTCTCTGCAACAGGTCTTCTTCCTGTATTCCCAGCCATAATTCTGCATTCATTTTGATTTTAAGGAGAAATGATGCTGCCACTATCACTGTGCTGTTGCTGTTAGGTCTGCACTTAACAGATGTACAGCTGAGCACATGGGTCAAACATTTTAGTTATCTGTTAATTAGACCATGAACAAACATAATCTTTTATGCTTTTCTTTCAGAAAGCAAAGAGCGAGACAAATAAAACAGCTGTGTCACCTGCACATAACAGTATTAAACTCATGTTTACATTACTATTTTGAAGACTAATCATCCTGAATAACAGTAGAATATTCTTGAGCTACAGTATGCAAGTCTGAAATAAGGATTTCTACAACCCATAACTGCAAATGCAGTGTATAAACAAACCAAATTGTGAGTGAAATCTCCTGAAGATCTGTACCATATTGTATAGCTTAAAGGCATGAGGTCTGTGTCCCAGTTTATTTGTGCAAAAAGCTTGTGGCCTGGGTAGCAAATCAGAATCTCCCATTTTTAAGTATGGAACTGAATTGCTATGGGCATCTCAGCATAACGTTTAAAATATGAGCAGGATTGTACACTGGCAGTGGCTCAAATGGAAAAAGGGGCATCAGTCACAAGCATATGGTTAGGAATTGAACATGCAGGACAGTCTGCACATTGTGAGTGACTTAAGTGTTGCTCACTCTGCTGTATTGGTCATTTACGGGTGGATAACAGAGGTCACATTACTATGGTGTCTGAGTGAGGCTTCCAGCCTCTTGCTCTTTAGCCAGTCCAGATTCCTGCGTGTTTGTGTGTTAGATTAATGTGTCATGGACACAAACTGAACGCATTTGTTTAGTCAGGACACTGTGCCAATGGGTAAGAGAAAGGTTCTGGTTAGTACAGTATCAGATTTCAGAGTTGGTGATTTAAAGGAAAATTGGTTGGAATGTGCTACAGCTGTGAGTGGTGTGGCTCTAAAGGCACTCACACAGCTGTATCACTATATCACCAACTGAGAAACATTACTGCATGACACAAGCCAGGTTGTGATTGTCCAAAATACCAGCAGGATTTGTAAGAAGAGCCTATATTGTTGATATTGTTTTTTATTGCATTTTATTGCTTCTGCCTGAGAAAATTTGACATTAATTTTCTGAAAATACTGGAAAAATATTTAAGTTACTGACACAAAAATGCTACAAAGTTCAAACACCCACATGCTGGTGTAATGCTTCATATTTGGTTCGATCTACAGATATATTTTCCCTCTGACCCATGGGATAAAAAACAATACTGAAAGGCAGAAATTAACTACTAAGTGTCTCCAAGAGTTATCAGTCAAAATGGAGAATAATGGCAGCACTGAGAAGCTGCAGACTACTTTACCAACATTTATTCAAACTGTCAAATCCCATACATCACCAACATAAAGAGCACATGTTTGAGAGTAACAAAAAATTGAGAGGCTGATCCAAAGATCAAAGGAGACAAGGGGAGAAACTGAAACTAGGAGTTCCTCCAGATAACCCATAATTCACACACCCAGAGGGTCAAAGTCATACAGTTACAGTAGACCACCAAAGTCGAAAAGATGCAAAATGTCTTTGCAAATGTCAAGACTGTCCAAGACTATGAGCAATTTATAATTCTACAGGAGAACAGCAGCTGCCAAAGAGTTGACCTGGTGTTCTTGTCCATTACTCAGCACTCTGTTTACTTTGCAAAGCTCACTTTGCTCTGGGAAGATGTAGTAGATGTATGCAAGGAAAAAGGTTTACAATACCAAACTAGTCCCAGCAAGCTGTAAGTGCTGGATACACCCTGTGGAATCTGGGTGCCACGGATTTGTTAGCCACAAGCAGTTTACCAAGGCAGTCACAGCAGGGTCATGTGGTCAGGGCGGAGGTCAGAGCACACTGGGCTTCCCTATAGAGGAGCGACTCTGGCTGAAAACAGAAAGGACAACCCTCATGGACCCATTTCATTGGTAATGAAATGTTAGTATTAGCATGGTAGCAAAGACTGAGAGAGTTGGTGGGTGTCCCGTCCTAGTTTCAAACTGAGGCTATGGGTATCCTTCTCGAGACAGCCACTTTGTCATAAGGACCTCTTTATAGTGTGTTTGTAAGTTGTTACTAATGGATTCATTATTGGTTTATTATTGGTATCATTTCCTGATTCTTTAAAGATCAAGTTATAACTAAGAACAACTTCAGCCAGGTTATGATACATCCTGGTGGCTTGAATAAAAATTTTGATAATTATTCCGAGGCACATTTATCCCTTTATCAGTTAATGACGGAGGGAGAGAGAGATGCAACAAAGGTCTGAGGCCGGACTTGAACGAGGGGTTTTGCAGTTCATGCTTCACTGTCTTAGCTATAGCGCCCCAAATAAATCCATGTTTGAGTCTGTCATAACCTATATCTAACAGCTCTAAAAATAAGTTCAGAACATTACGATTATTTAGAAATCATAATTGCCAATAGCCTGTAGAGTATATTCAAGATCCACAAAAACTACTGCACCTCTGAGGGTCCCCTTGCTGGATGTGTTCCTCATTGTTTTTTTAAAGCGTGCAGCATAATCTGGTTCTGATTTCAGCACTGCATCAACATCAGCCTCTCACAGGACAGACGAGTTAGACTAGAAGCTTGTGGCATACTGTGTACACTTACTTGATATATGGTTTCCTTTATTTTACAATGCTTTATTATTTTTCTATTTTTATCATAGTAAACCATGAATCATTATCATGTAGACAGTGCACAAAAAACACAGACATACAAAACAAAGCTGTGGTTTCAGTGGAAAGGATTAGAGCCTTCTGAACTCTATTTCCCAGAAGGCCTACTGAGTCAGAAGACTTCTGCACAGACTCAAATGACAAGACAGAAAAGACAGGAGGAGAAACTGAGAGGGAGCCAGATGGACAGAAAGTAAAAGCAGAACTTCACAGACGTAATGAAAGGAAGATGCTTCCAGTAAACACACAGAGAACAGATTGTCCTGTGCTAATTCACTATATGAAAATGATCAATAATGAGTGTGACAACCAAGGCTATAACTCACTTTCATTTCATTTTCAGAGTGCTTTCTGTCCAGCACTTGGCTTTGGCAGGACATGTCACGGTTGCAAATTTTATGTTGTTGTTACACTGATGTGATTATGTTTAGAAATATGAGAATACAGTGAAAACATCCAGAGAACAGGAAACGCAGCTTCTGTATATACTTTGTACAGACTGGATTGAACTGACCCCAGCAGTGAAACGGTGCAAACACACCATGGCAGATGTGGAGTTGTGGGATTATGGGTCCCAATAAGTTATGGAATGCACTTCTGCCACTTGTCTCTGCATGGACCATAAACCAACCTTCTCCTCCATGGACAATGAGCCTCCTTGTGAAAGAGGAAAGATGTTCAGGGAGAATGAGATGAGCCTGCCAACAGAAATAAAGATAGAGGGGATGGAGCGCTCTGTAAAAACGTGGAAGCTTTCAAATGAGAGGAAGAATAAGATCTGTGCTCCGCTGTGAGCCATCAATCAGTTTAGAAGGCTCTCTCTTTTTGCAAGCAGAACAAATGATAATATTTTGATCAGCATAAATTAGATGCTGTACCTCACTGAATGTTCTCGTACTTCCCCATGACAAACATGTTAAACCTTTGTTCTTAAATAGAGTCATTTAATATATTTTATTGAATATTTCAAGTCTGGCCTCAGAAAATCTGTAACAACATAAAGGAGTAAAGGAGATTCTTGGCTTTCTACGATTTCTTTTTTCGCTTAACTTTGTTTCTTACAGGGAAAAAAACATAGATCATTTGACACTTTATGTATTATTCAAATAGATTTGACTGACTCCCATACAAGCGATCTCCTTTAGTGTTTTACTTTGGACTATAAAACATTAAGTGTAACTTGGAGCAGGTAGATTGCGTTAACAGAAGAATCACTGGTCTTCTCCTCAGTCTGTGAGAATTTGTCCATGTAAAAACACTAACGCATACTGTATTTCAAAGATGAAAAGTACCATGGTTAAGCAACAGAAATCCAAATTATCTTTAAATCATTAATGGTTTGGAAATCTGGTAATTAATGAAATAAGATAACTTTAAAGCAATAGTATTTGTGTTTATTTGATTTCTTGCAGAAGGTTAGATAAGAAACCAATATCACTTGTGTGTATGGTGAAAATGAAGCTAAGCCCAGCAGCCAATTAGCTTAGCTTCACTAAACAAAGCTAAGCACATTCTGTGTAAAAGCCTTTTTTTTTTCATTTTTGATAGAGAAAAAAATGATTAGTTAATTTTAAGTTTTAGACGTGTGGGTAGGCACATTTTTGTCATGCTGTCGGGCCTTTATTTGTTTTGAACATCTGTGTTCTTGTAGTCAGTATAACTGGTAGGTGAGCTTGTTTGATTATAACAATACTGTTTTATTTTTTTATGAAGGACATTTGTAGATTAGCAGCAGGATCACTATTACTGAGGTTTCACAACACAGGCAGCTAACAGTTCAAGACAACAACAACAAGCTGAAAATGGAAAAAGAAGTGGTAGGAAAGTTTGTAGTGGGATCCTTATGGGAACAAATTGGCTGTGTTACTGGAGTTTCTGCTAAGTGTTGGAGAGTTAAATACACTATTTAGTGGCAACTGCAGCTGACAGGCCATTATGGAAACAAAGTGAGCAATGCATGACAAGTTTTTTATCAGCACGAAATGTGGTTGAGGCAGCACTCTTTCTGCAACAAAAACAGCACACGTGAGCGTGTCCAAACTATACAGTTAGGTCAGCCATCATTCCAGGGAAACTGCTGATACTTGGTGAGGTCCTTGGTGAAGTCAGTTTTTTTTTTATAGTCATTATTTTGTGGAGCATACTTTGTCATGGCTCTTGTGTCTTGCCTGTGGTTTACAAATATATGCAACACAACACCTGTATAGCAGATGTCAACTTTTAATTTAAATCAGTTCTGATTTCAAAGCTGCCTGGTCCTGAATAAACTCTTGAACTTTCATCCAAGACTTTTCAGCCTTTTTTGGATGCCAGAGACAGGTGTGTTGCTACTGAGAAAGGTGTTTGATTTTAGCAGGATTTTTCAGGATTATTGTTGTTATTCTTTTTATGCAAGTCTATTATGTGTTTAGTGTCGTTTGGTGTTCAACCCTCCTCCAATCTTCCAGCACTACACAGAGAAATGGTACAAAGGGATCTTGAGGAGGCTTTTTGGGGTTTTTTTTGGTGCTGCTCCCTCATGATTGTGGGTCTGAACAATGGGACCAGTGCCAAACCTACATCAGGCTGCTCCCAGTTATGCTTTTTTTTCATTTATTAGCTTTTGTCACATCTAATCAAAAGTGTGTCTCCTGATTGTATTAAACATTAGGTAAATGGTTGTCACCTTTATAGGTGAACAGATATACAGTTTAGTGTCATGTTATGACTGAATGCATGGACAGGTAAAATGCTTATGCCAGGTTCAATTGAATTACTGTTACTGCATCTGTTTAAAATAAAAAAAACAGTTGCCGCATTAAGGCAAATTCTTTGCTTTGACTGATTGGATGTGATGAGTTTCCACTCATTATTTTCCCTCAAGGTACGTAGCTGTAGCACTGAGGTAATGTAACTCTTTTTTTGCTACTTTCTACTTTTCCTCATGTGAGGTTCTTTGCCTTTTTCTCTTTTCTTTTTTATCCAACACCATGTTGTTATTTTTTCAGTTATCACCAATTACCTTCCTGCCCAGCAATCCACAAATCTCTACGTTTAACAACGACGTCTAATAGCTTAAACTAACTGCAACAAACTATCCATTCCTCTCCTTTGAGGTTGGTTTCAATCTTGAAATATGAAGTTGGAGCATATTTAGTGATGGAAACCACCAGAAGTGCTAAAAATACCTCTGCCAGTCTGGTAGCCACGAGGCTCCATCACACACTCATTACCACACGACCTGAGGTTGGGAGGAGAGGAGAGAGGAGGGGATGTGGTCAGGAGAGGGAGGCATATAGCGTGTGTGTGTGTGTGTGTGTGTGTGTGTGTGTGTGTGTGTGTTGAAAGGGTTAGCAGCAGAAAGGAAGGGAGAAAGTAAGGGATGTGGTAAAAAGAAGAAAAGAGGAGTGAAGAGTGAAAGAAAGGAAGAGAGAGAGAGTGTGTTATGAGGTGTGTGTGTGTGTGTGTGTGTGTGTGTGTGTGTGTGTGTGTGTGTGTGTGTGTGTGTGTGTGTGTGTGTGTGTGTGTGTGTGTGTGTGTGTCTGCGTGTATCTGCGTGTGTCTGCGTGTGTGCATGTGTCTGTCTGTCTGTCTGTGTCTGCACACAGTCAAGAATGGTTGTGGTCAGATACATTAGTATTATATGATATTTCCTATGGTCTCCTGGCATTTCTGAATGACGGCACATATTGCAGCCTACTGGGCTATTATTGAAATCTTACATCACATCATTTCTGAAGAATTTGTTTGGCTGGACAAATGTCTTTTTCTATGATCCCCCTCCACCTCATCTCTCCTTTCCTCTCTCCTCTCCTCTCTCCTCTTCTCTCCGTCTTCCACGCTTCCAGCCACCTTCCTTTTCTCCTCTCGTCTCTGATTTATTCCCCCGCTTCTCTCCATCCGTCTGTCCGTCTGTCTGGTGTTCTCTGTTCCAGCTGCCGAGTCCCTCCAGGACCATCAATCAATCTCCTCAACCCATGCCTCTAGCCCTCGTTCAGCACACACACGCAAGGACACACGCGCACACGTACAGTAGATATCCACACACGTGTACAAATACAAAACCAAGTGCATTCATACATACACATGTAGTATATATATACAGACAACCGCCAAAAAGCGCATGCGAATACACACAGGTACACTCACACATACACACGCAGGAAGCCAGAGGGGCAACCTGATCCTTCAGTCAGCCTTGGAGTGAATCACACAGATGGAACTTCCAGGTTTGGGTCAAAACCTGAAATCAAGACTAACAAGGTGATCTGTGGCTGAGCAGGCCGAGGCCGTGTGCTGCCGACGTGGGTTCAGGCTCGGCAGTCTAACACTTTCAGTAATAGACTGTGGGTGTGCAGCTGGCAACATTTGGATTTGAAAACAAAAAGATAGATAGAAACCTCAAGTTCACAAAGTTATATGGAGCTACTTTATCAGTTTCTGTATGTTTTACTGTCAGAATGAATTCCTTTAGTTTGATATAGCAATGTAATGAAGATTTGAAGTGTTTAGTTTATTGGCTTGTTGCTTTTACAAACACATATGTACATACTGTTATGACCACAGCATGAGTAAAATATGAGGGACCATTTTTTCTTTATAGGAAAAACTGAATAATTTTCACACAATATACATATTTTTCTTAATTCTTACCTTTGACCATAACTGTCAGAAGTGCAGAGCGTACACTAGGCTCATAAGTGTAGGGGCCCACTAATTACTGTCCCCTCAACCACAAAATAGCCCAAGTAACAGACTATATTTTGTGGTTCTGAGTTATCCAAGCAATTTTACTTACGTTTGTGGAACAAATTCACATTTGAAGGTTTGTTATTGTTGGTGGTTCAGCGGTAGAAAGCTACACAGGTGGTCAAGGTCTGACTCCTGTCTGACAGAGCAACCATGTCAACCTCAATCATACCAGAACAGAGTGTTTGATGGAGGAGGGAAGGTGTGTGTCTGGATATAACGGAGAGGAGGAGGCCCCAGGACCTATGACAAATGTGATACTCCACTGTGCTTGCCCGTAACAAATCAGTTTCTTTGCTGAACATACTGTACATCATCCCGAGCAGCAGGGAAGAAGCATCCCTCAGTGTGAATTCAGAAACAGGGGGAGTAGGGTGGGAGGGAGGCAAATCTCTCTTCCCCCTTCAGTGTTTTAAGTTAGTACAAAGCAGGTTGGAGCTTTGAACTTGCAGCTACAGAAAGCATGCACGGCCTCTTGGACATTCAATCTTTTGAAAAATAATATCAACGAATCCGCTTGAAGTGCAGATTGCTTGCGACCCGGATCTCCAGCTCAGTTATTGGTCCTTTTCCTCAAGAATTTACAAGTGTGAATTAGTGTATTTGGACATCTAAACAGCCAATTAAGGGAGATGTCTGGGTAAACATTATCACACGTTTTGGTCCATATACTTGTCAAGGAGTGCAGAGCAGCCCAAGGCAAACACATTACATCAGCATACAGAGGCACGCGCACACACAGACATACAGAAACCAGCGCTGAGAGACTGAGAGATGAAGTGTGAGACAAGAAGCAAAGAAAGGCAGTAAAAATAAATAGGCAGAATTAAGTGAAAGAGAAGAGGAGGACAAGGGAAAGAGGGAAGGAGACACGGAGAAATAACGATAAAGCGATAGAAAAAAAACGAAAAAAAGAGGGAAAGTATTGGATATATTTCATGGGTGGCCGGCCGCCGGACGATGTGTTTAATACACTTAACAGTCTCTGATTTACTAAGTGGCAGATGTGATAGTGACGAGAGAGAGGGAAAGATGAGGAGTGAAACAAAGGAGAGAGGTCACACGCAGGACTAAGTGTTGATGCAAGGAGGTGAGTGGAGAGGAAAGAGGAGGATAGGATGAGTGAAATCAAGGTATGATTGAATCCCAATATTGAAAGAAGAAAGGAGACAAATAGCCAAATAACAGAGGAGAGAAATGGGAAATGAAAAACGTGTAAAGGAGAGGAAAGAGGAGAAGAGTTATAGCTGGAGAAGCAGCTGTTTAAACACGTAGTATCTCATAGTTTATTGAGTATATGTGTTTCATTATTAATAACATATAGTGCTGAGCACATCATAATTTTTCCTGGTTAAGATCTTAAAAATAAGGTGTTATTAATTAGCAGTAAGATTGAAATACATAGATGCAGTCTGTCCTTCACCCAGTCAGGATTAAATGTGTCATTCAATGAGCAACTACTTGATACCATCCTGGGAGAGGCCATAATTTAAGATTAGAAAAACCAATGCAATCCTATTTCAAATGGAAACCTTGAATTCATAATGCTGTCAAATAATGTCAAAGCTCAACAACTCTGGTGTGTCATGTATAAAGAATGTATTAGATACTATTATCATCATATACAGAACAGCTCTTGCTCTGAAAGAAGTAACCTATATTGTACTTTTGCTATTCCATATGCAACATGTCATTACATGCAATATTTGAACAATAAAACACAAGCATAAAAACTTCATTATTATAGGACAGTGCATGAAGTCATTTTGTGGAAGCTTCGACTAAAAAAAAAAAAAAAAAAAATCTTACAGTACGTTGTGATAAATGTATTAGGACATGAAAAAATCTTGACAAATAACCTTTTCACTACCTTAAAGGCCCAGTCTGTAGCTTTTCTCACCATATCATTCCAAGGTTATCATATTGGCTATTGTTACGTTGTAGTTTCAAAGCATTATTGAAACACCTATCAGTGAGGAGTGACATTTGAATCACTGTTTTGAAATTCAGTGGTGAGAAAGATTGACTCAATTTTGTTTTAACAGCTGCTCAAAAACATTTATTAAAGGGTTTTTATGTCTTGTTAGTAATGTGTTAGTTTTGGTTGAAGTGCTATCATCACAAAAAGCATGTCTGCTGAATTGATTCCACTTACTGTATTTGGACTTGTAAGCTACTGGTTACTTTCTATCTAAAATTAGCTGTTACACAGAAAAAGCCATTATCTATTCTGGTAAGAGTTTGCTCATCTTTCTCTCTCTTTTTCTTTCTCTGACTCCCTCTCTGCCCCTCTCTTTCTGCTCATCCAAGAACGTTTGCTCATCTCTCCAGAGACCCACCTGATGTTTCTGACAGAAGGTGAACAAAAGAGAAGAGACACGTTGTACTCTCAAGAATGTCGTCTTAACCTTGCCATACCACATTTTAGTCACACACACACACACACACACACACACACACACACGCACGCACACACACACACATGCACGCACACACACACACACACACACACACAAACTCATCACATTTCTCGCAGCCGTTTGTGATGGCATTCCACTGACTTTCTTGATCGTTTAAACCTTCACCTTGACATCCAACCAAACCACTATATGACTGAACTTTCGCTCTTTTGTGCTGAATTCAAACCGCGACAAGTGGTTGAACAAATTTACATACACACTCACAAAGAAACACACAACATAGCCCCAACTCCCCAACTGGAAAACTAATTAGATGTTGCACATGCACTAAAATACACACCACATAACACACACATCTTACCTATGTGAACACATAACTGGGTGTGTTTCTTTTTTTTTCTTGCCACAGCCAAACTTTGTCATCTACAAAAAAAGTGAACTACTGATTCAAAACGGTCTGAATATCAAGGAACAAGGACAAAATGAGACTGAGAAACTGCAATGAGGAACATAAAGTGGTACAAAAAAAAACAAAGAAAACTAAAGATAATGGAAAAAAGCAACATGAAAGAGAGATAAAGATGAAGATTCACTTCAATGCAGGTAAAAGAATTCTCCCATGATTTAGCATTCGACTCCTTTATCACCGTCAGACTCATAATGGACAATTTTTTTTTAAAGAAGTTTTAAAATTGTTGCATCAGAACAAGAGATATTGTCTTTTTCTCTTACTTGGTTCCTACATTACCCACAAAGCAACTCCCCCGCTGAAAGTTTGGTTAGAGATTCAATTCAGATGTGTGATGCCAGGAGCAGCTGATGTAGCAGAGATGAGGGGTGGGCTACAGACGTCTGGTGAGCTCACTTCTTTCTAACTCACTTTTTTTTTTTCATTTCAAACCTGTCATCTTCAGACTCAACCAATGCTGCCTCAAGCGACGCCACAAAAGGATTTATATAACTACTTTCACAAGATCAAGACCTACAAGGCAACTTTGAAAATGTTGCCAGCAGACGTGGATATTTCAGCCCAATCCTTTTAGCGGCATTATTTTGTAATGGATTTAAATGAGCAGGAGAACTTTTGGCTCAGACAGTGATATTATGGTTTTGACAGGAGAGAGTGGATTGTGATTTTTTATAGGACTACTGTACACCTGTAGCTAAGCCGTTGCTTTCATGCATGCCTTTAGCAGATACACTTAGTTCCTGTGCAGAATAAACATGGTTTGCCCACTGTATGTGACTGAAAGATGATTGACCATTCAAATATTTTTTCTTTTTCTATCATAATGTTGAATCCATCTCTGTGGCAGCTCAGTGGAATCTGAGAACACTTTTATTGCACAACACCTTGGTTTACTTCCACAGTAAAACCCAGCCAAAGTAAGGGAAGGTTAACACTGGCAGAGTCCTACACACTGCTGAGTCTGATTGTAGAGTTATTACAGGCAGTCTATCTCTCAGATAGACAACGCTCTAAGACGGGCTTCATAGAGTTGGTTCAGAGCCAGCAGTGTTTGTAAGAAGCTGCCAAATCCAGGTTGAGGATTTCAGATCAGATTAACAGACATCCTACTGCAGCCTCCAAGGGAAACAAAACTCTGCTGTGATGAGGTGACACTTCCAGTCCCTCAATGCCAGGCCAAAGAAAACAGTGGCGTGGGAGAGGCTGGAGAGGAAGTAGAAGAGATGTATACGGAAGAGAGACAGGTAGGAAGGAAGGCAGGTAAGAATGAAAAAAGAACTGTCCATTGGAAAGACAGTTTTATACATGTTGTTAAATGCAAACTATAAATGCTTCACATAAATACAGCCTAACCAATTACAAAATAAATTCAATTTGAAAATTATTATAAATAATTAAATAATTATTCATGGAGATCAAGGCATCTGAATGGACAAATAAACAAATTCCAGATACAGTAAAAGTTAAAAGTGCTTCAATATGCCTCAGGATAAAGTTTTTAAATCCTCATGAGGATGAGACATTTTATTTTTTAAGTTTTTTATGTATATAAATAATTCCATTTGCAATGAGAATGGGATTTAAAAAACAGATTTTTTGGACATATGATAGAGCTAAAGTAACTGTAATGTACCTCTAATGTGACATTAGAAATTCCTGACATATCACTGAGGCCAACATGATATTTGCCTCATAACTCATCCGGAGGCAAACCTTTCACCTGCTCTCTTTCCTCCCTCACATTCATACGGTTAGAGGCTAGAGGCTTCAACCACAGTCTCATCCTGTTGGCCACCGTGCACTTCCACGCAGGTAAAACACTCTCCTGAGGAGAACCTCGATCCTCGATGTTCTTGTCTTAGCTGTTCAGAGAGGACAATCATTCACTTTCCTCGACAGATTTATTCAGCCACCACAAGGATTCAAGCCAAGAACCTTCTACCTTCAAGTGGTCTCCTCACCTTTTGGCTACTGCTGCCTTTCGCCGTTTCTGGTCTTTCTGGAAAATTCAGCAGCCCCAGGCACACGCTACGCATAAGTGGTGTCAAGGGTTTAAATCAGACTAAAGATGGCTTTGCTGGATTTCATCCCCAATCCTTCCCATCTTTCCTTTTATTTTCCACTGTATACTTTCTTAAAAGTCAGATATGCCATAAAAAATAATTGTTATAATGAATGTTTTAACTTTGGCTAAAACCTGGCCCTCTAGGCCCTCTATGCAGACTTTGTGGTTTACTGATGCTAAGCAGCTCTTGGCATGAGTGCACCTTTGCGATTAGTGCCCCTTTAAACACTTATAATTCACAGCCTATGAAAATATTATCAGAGAGGGCCAGCTCTCTGCCTGAGGGGGTCAGGAGGTTGTTTTAATGGTACCATGGGCTCAGTGTGTTGAACTGTTCAAGCTCACAGCATTAGGGTTGTCTTAAATCACTTGCAGCGGGTTGAGAATGTGAAGAAAAACTTCATGAGATATAATCATATGTGTGGAGTAATGTAAACTTGAAAATTAGGCATAATGCTCTAGCTATTAAAACCCTGACATAACTGGAACATGTGGAAATTATTTTAAAAGTCTGAATTATAATGACAAATGGTTTGTTTTTTCAGTGTTGTGTATGAAGGAAAGGCCGAACTCTCATATGCTCACATCCGCACACACACACACACACACACACACACACACACACACATACACCCACACACCTCTGCTCAGACCTAAATTTCCTGTAAAGTTGTGGTAGGAGGTGTATATGAAAGATTTGTCATTTTGCTAGAGGCTCCTTTCAGCTGACAGTTTATATAAGAAAGTTTAAATATCAATAAATACTTTGTTCTGCTACACAGGTGTTTTCCCTCTTGAAGATATGATCCATGGTGTGTAGAGGATAGAAATAATGAAAAATATCCAAGAAAAGTCGACTTTGTGATGACAAACAAGGCTGCATTACACCATGATCTATGTTCTGCAAATATCACAGATGTTTCTCTTAATCTGTGATCGTATCTGATCAATAAATGAACTACATAACATCTGCAAAAGTAGTTGTTGAATCCTCTCGTTTACGTGTGCAATCTGTGATGGATTGTGTTTTCCTTCTACATGGTAACTTTACTGCACTGTAATATATTGTGTGTATATTGTGAGTCTCTACTTTTTGAGAGAGTAAGTATTTTTACCTAAAGATGATGCAGAGCTCACCGCAACAACGAGCATATTTAGCTTTTTGTGCTATTACAGGTATCATGTACAATAAGGTGCAGAGATTGTTACATCCAAGATGGGTTAAAAATGTCTTTCTTAAATTTTTAAATAGTCTGGAGTTATGAAACAAGTGCAATATTGTCAGCAGTTTCTTTCCCATAATTCATGATTAACATATTAAATGATACATTTTTTTAATTTGACGTAGATCGTAGATTGTAGATTTTCTAAACCTTGTTCATGTCATGGAAGGTCTGAAATCTTCGTCAGCATAACAGAAACAGTGCACATAAGATACAGTCTACATGTATGTATGTATCTGTTAATGTTACATCAAATATGATAAATGATTTATTGTTTATTCGAATTCACATATGAAACAGATATAGGGGTTATTTGGTGTCTTCATTAGACAATGCTTTTAAGATTTTCATATTTATTCATTCTAAGATTTGTTCTCAGATGGCACAGACCCTCATTACTGTAAAATCAGATTCAACTGAAAGAGAAAGGAAGACAACACTGATCCTCCATTGATTATACTGCATGTAACTGTTTTACTGTAAAGTCAAGATCGCCCCCCGGTGCACAAAGAAGAAATGACATGGGTAGTGAGACTATATTACCCTCACGGTGCCAGTAGAGATGTATAGTGGGCCCTGACATGTTATTTGTGACAATAAAACAGTAAAATGCACACCATTACCTCGCTATCATACTTTGGCTGTCTGTTATATAGTTGCTATTAACATTAATTTACTACATAGTTGCTCCACTTGGCTTCGCAAAGTGATTGCTCTAACCTAATAACACCTGTGCCACCGTGTGACATATCCACAACAGTACCAGTGTGTCAGACACTGACAAGAGCATGTAGTCCAACATTTATTAAACAGAATTCAAACTACTCCTGCTCTGTTGTCTTTCCACACTGCCCTGCACTGCTTGTTGTGTCCTTGTCCCTTTCACCTCCCTCACCTTGTACAGAGCTGGATAGAATTACAGCAGGGCCTCTCTGGAGCGTCGAGACCCATTGCAGGGTCAGATCACACATAATGATAGGTTCAAAATTCACTGCTTTTGCAACAACTTCCTGTCTTTTCCAATCTGAAACTTTCCAGTATTTTCCATGGATAAAATAAAATGTTTCCACTGCAGTGAGCACCACAAACGCAAGAGTTCCACTTTGAAAACAAACAGAGGTCTTCTACAAAACCACCTTGAAGCTTCCTTCATACTGCAAGTAGTTCATTGTCCAAAAAAACAGACTGGTAATAAATTATAGGAAAAACCAACACAAAGTGTTTTAGTAAGGTGTTGGGCCACCATTTGCTAAGAAATTTGCTAAAAAAAAGATTCCCTCATTTGGTGTTTTGATGAGGGTGGTGGAGAGCACAGTCTAAGACATGAGTTCAAAATCTCCCACAGGTGTTCACTGGGTTGAGATGTGGTGCTTGCGTAGGCCATAGAAAATGATTCACATCAAACCATTCAGTCACCCCTCATGCCCTTTGGATGTGAACATTGTCACCCTGTTTCTCCACTCATTTTTCAGGTTCTTCCTTTAATTTGTCACCATCTGTATGTTGGCATAGAAATAGAGGCGTCAAAGAGTATTAGGCACAAAAGACTTAATGTGAAATTTCTTTTAAAAAGCACAACACTTTAGTGTCTGTTTCTCTTGGTGGAACATAAGAGAAAAAAAACAACAAAAAAAACAGGAAGATTGAGCACTAATACTGGTGTGTAGAATCGTGGTTTGTCCAGCAGATGGAGCTATACTCTTACTTCTGGTCGTCAGTGGTGTTGCTAAAGTGTGAACATTTTTGAATTAAAAAAAACTAGCCCACTCTGTATTTCTACATTGAAAAACTAAATACATAAAAATAAAAACACAAATTATATCCAACATCCAGCATGGACACACTTTAAACAAATTATGAGAATGACCTGAACTTGATTATCTTTTCTCAAACTAGACTTGGTGTTGCATAAATGCTTTGATAAACCTGTAAATGGGTAGGCATTTAAGATAGATCGATAGGGGGCGCTGTTTGTCGCATATAGGTCTCAGATAGGTCTGTGGTCTATACCATATAAAGGATGCGTTCCTTCATGTTTTACATATAGTCCCCGAGAGGTAAAATAAAATAAAACTAAATAATAATAATAACAAAACTAAACCACTTATGGGAATAAAAATAAAACTGGAGCAGGATCCGCTTTGTAAAATGTATGACCCAATCCTGCTTTACAATGCAGAAATCAAAAGCCAATCAGAGATGACGAAATACAAGAGGCGTGATGTGTGCAAGTCATGTTGGTCAACGTTTTCCCTCCTAGTTGCACTGCACTACAGGGATTTCCCATGTTACTCTAGTGTACGCATCCTCCCTCACGTACGCTTTTCTCAGTCTGACACGTGATGCGACATGAGGAGAAGAGAGGAGAGGAGAGGAGAGGAGAGGACGAAAAAGAGAGGAGGTATAGAACTGAAAATAATACAACAGAGCAAAAGGCAGGAGTATTTAAAATGGATTCCTGTTCTTTATTTTTTCATCCTCTATTTTATTTTATACTGTGTTAAATCCAAATATACAATTCATCGTGCCAGTTTAGCAGGAGAACAGCTTTTCTCTATGGGAACGTGACTTGTAATGACTTCTTACATAACAGTGCTGCATCCATCCATACATGTATACATACACACCCAGACATAGACACACACACTGCATCCATAGGCGATCCCCTCTACAGTCCTGCACAGATCAAGGCACAGAGGGGGCCTGGTTATAAAACATTTGCCTGTATAGACCAAGCAGTCCAGCATGTGTGCCACACGTAGCCTCCTACCAGTTACATGAGCACTATTACTTGTGGATATTGTGATCTATAGCTGTTACCGTGGTATCAAGCTATGTTCCCACCGTGTTTCATCACGTCCACGTGCCCAGCTCTGTACGTGGTGGGGATGGGACAAAATGCTTCATCATTCCCCATCACCTCCACGTGGCATCCTGCCAGTGTCTCTCAGTATCTCTGCTCTGTCTGCTTCCGTCTTTCTCTGTGATAAATATTACCTTTCATCGCAGACAAAACCCTCAGGTCTACCATATGGACAAGTTATGTGAATAAGACTTTAATCAGACCAGTGTTTCATCCCTCTAGTTACTATGGCAGCCGTTTAGAGACCGTGACCAGTCCCTCGTTCCGAATGGACTCTAGGAGCAGAGGATGACATGACGTCACGTCGCTAGGGCGACCAGGCTCCCCGAGGCACGTGTCTTGTATAAAAACGGAAGGTGGGACTGTAGACTGCGCACACAGACTCCTGAAGCATCAGCGTTGAGGTAAGCTGCTACACCGATTTATCCTCCAGTGTACAGAAACTGCTGCAACGACTAGACCACACAATTTTGCCTAAATTATCTAAACTGAGGACATTTCAATTGTTTCACACACAGTCAGCCTTCATTTCAGCGTCAAATGTTATCTTATCTGTCGTTGCACACATCAGCTTGGTTACCAAACACTAATGAAGTTTGAAATTACAGTTCTTCATCTTTACTGTTAAAATTTGTCGCATATTTTCCTGAGACCAACGTTACTCAAAGCCGCAACCGACATATGCGGAAGCTAGTGGCAACCCTGTAGCCTGTACAGTGAATTTCATATAAGCTAACTACCAGCTCTATTTTAATCAGCCACGTATCCGTTTAAAGTGAGAGGATGAGTGTGGGACAGCTCAGGGCTCATAAAGCGTTAGCATGATTACAGCAGTCTCTTTCGCAGGATGCAATGCAATTAATGGTACAGGAAGAGGAAGGCGAGGATGGGAGGGGATGCGGCCATGGCCTTGCAATCTAAAGGGAGGCTGGTTGTTGTGTAATGATTTCTGCTTGAGTCCGTTTGTTGCATCATTTAGCTTACACCAAAATCAACTAAATCCTGCAACTCCTAGAAGTACTTATAATAACAAGGAAGGGCTCATTTTTCGACCGAAAATCTGCGTATTTTAATAACGGTCCATTCATAATGTATAAGTCATTCATCTGAAGATAAGCCGTCCTACAGAGCGGGTAACGTGACATTGGCAGCTCCCAATGCTGCATCTTTGCGGAAGTGGATTAGTCTCCATGTTACGTAACTTAATACAAAAATATATACTACCGCGTTTATCGCAACAGAATACTTAAAAATAGCCTCTGTAGGTAGAAGTTTGAATGAAAATAGGTTTACAGTAAAACCTGACAGTAATACTGCCGCTGTAGTGGTGCACTGAGTGCAATGAAGCTGATATCCGGAGTGAATGAGTACGTGAATAGAGGTGAAGCTACGTGCCTCCCCTGGTCTTCATCATGAAGTCTGTCGTCGTTGCGCCATTAGATTAGATGAATTTTACTCTCGCGATGACGGGAAACAGATGTCATGGTGGTGTAAGAAACGAAACGGAACAAATGAATAACCTTGGCTTATTTGATGTCGAAAGATGAAAGAGGAGTGCTGAAAGCCTCTCTGTGATGCATTTGTAGGGCAGAGGGGCAGCGTGGAGTCGCATGATTCTGCCGCAGACTCCAGACTCGACAAACCTGTTGATGCGGTTTGCAAAAAGCTCTGTGTTTTTAAAAACGACACAATTACAGCTCATCTGAAATTCATTTAGCTACTAAATCAACGATACGGTATATAAGTGCAATACGGGGTTGATTAGAAAACGGAATAACCAATTAATAAGGTTTTTTTTCTTCTTTTAACCAGTTTATTTTTTAAACCTGGAAACCACACAGTCCTATTGTGCAAACATTTTAATGTCTCTCATAATCACTTTTTGTATCCAGCATTATTTTTTAATGGTAACAATAATTATTGTGGAAATCAGTATTTGTTTGCAGTTACCTTAATTCATTTTATGTAGGTGTGGTATGATGCAGCCATGTCTGGCCTTGCCTCACTGCTGAAGGTCATCACTCCAGCTGAGGAAGGTCATAGCAGGCCCAGGGCTGCTGTAGTGATGCTGAGCAGCTTCTAATCTTTGTTTTTATCAACATGTTACCAATACTAGACATGGGGACGGGGAGTCACTTCTCATAGCTCATGCTCTGGATAACAGAAGGTTATTAATAAATGCCCCCTGAGCACTTTAGTCAAAGATTTGTTCTTTTCTTCAATTTTAAGGCCCCATGATCATAGATTTGGAACAAAATTAGCAGTGAAGTACCATGCATCAGCAGATTGCAATTATTTTTGCAGTGTTTTCAATGAACAGTCTCCAGATTAATTTCTCCACAGCATATATATTACTTTAAGTAGAATAGGCTTTCATTACCCAACATCCAATCTAGTTCATGTGAATATAAATTAAAATTGGTTTTCAAGTTTTGTAAGTGTATTTTCTGTGGTTAAATGTTATATTGATATATCAATAAAAGGCCAATGGAAGGCAATAGTATGAGCCAAGAATGTACCTGTTATAAGATGCATCATTATTTTATTATTAATAAAATATAAATACAAACCCTAGGATATTAATTCCATGTAATACACAGAAGTTGTTGGCTCGTCATGTCTATTTACTTTGACATTCATTCCGCTCTTGTGACTGCTGTAGATCAGGTCTCAGCTAAATGCCTGAAATGTAAATGTCAGTGACTGTGTGATTTGCTGAGCAAGGAGTAAACCATTAGGCGATGAGATTATCTGGATCACACTAACAACACACAGGACATGTTATTCCCGGCTAACAAGGACTGCAGCCATGTTATTTAGCAGATGTGGACTGAATTCTCTGTGACCTAGTGCAAGAAGTATAAAATGCTATATTTTTCTTCTGTCATATTAGTGTCTGCATGTTACTCATGTTGGTCATGTCAGAGAATCTTCCTCCTCTCTCTCAGGCCAGGCTGCCTGGTTCACAATCAACACAGATAATTTTACTGCATCCTGCAGTTAGTGGGTAATCACAGCTATTAGATGTAAGTTATGTCCTGAGACTATTTTACATAAAGATTTGAGTCATTCATCCCTTGTGAGGTTGTTATGAGTTGTTTTTTCTAGACTGACACAAGTTTTCCACTTAAAAGTAGTGTGGTTGTTTCCAGGCTGAGGTTAGTATGAGTGTCCTTCTCGATTTTTCTCTGCAGCTGACTTATCAACCAGCCATCTTGTCCAGGATGTGTGTGAGAGAGAAGGAACTCCAGAGTGACTCAGCACTCTGTGTCTAACCATTACCAATTTAAGGAAATAAACCCTACACGAGGGAGGGGCATACACAAGTGGGCCATAAAAGGCCCCTACTAGTACAATCGAGCAGTTTTGCCTGGCTCTTTTTGTATAGTGATTATTCAAAGGTACAGATGTTTGCATAACTAGCATGATATGAAGGATCGAGGGGATAGACAGGACCATTGCCCTGAGAAGGTATCTGTCTACTTGCTGACACAAGCTCATAGGGCTATGGGCAGTGTGTTTGTGTGTGTGTGTGTGGTCCTGCATTACCTCTGCAGAGTGGTCACATGTCTATGTCGTATTGAGTCCTCTGCAGTTTGATACAGCACACCTTTAACTAATTCATGATTGTGAGTGTGTTGTGTGCACATTTGCACATGCATGTTTGTGTGCATGGACAAGTCTTTGTTACACCCCAGTAGTAAGTCTCATCCTATTAATTTCATTAGCCCAGGTCTGTGTTTGTGTATTTGGTTCGGGGGAATACATAAAGCTATCATCCCTTTATAAATGTAGTGGCTGCTTGTCATGTTAATTGTCACTGATTAAATATCTAGTAGTAACAGTGGAGCTCTTATCTGCTCCTGTCAGCAGGAGGCCATGCCTGCTGAGTAGGACACAGCCTGTGGTGTTGTGTGTGTGCACTGATGATGTGATGGTGTTGGACATTTAACTGACTAGTTTAGGGCAGCAAAGTGACATTGTCTCAGTGATGAGACCATAAAACAAGAGGAAGCAGGTATACTGCTAAGAAGGGGAAGAAACAACAGATGAGCAGAACCACCCACCCTTCTTTAAGCTACAGACATTGAAAGTATGACTCAGATTCATTTGTGTGTGCATATAGGAGTGTATTACTGTCTGTAATGTATTTTATTTCTTGGATTCACTATAAGGCGGGCTAGAAGAGAAAACATTGCCTAATTGGATAGTCTGTCTGGCCTCTAGCCAATCAACCCACTGCAGTGGAAAAACACTGGCAAGAAAGAGGGTGTGACAGGAATAGGGAGCTAGAGGACGGTTTGAATAGGCAAGAGACGCTGGGCGGACTAAGGAGGAAGGCTGGGGGAGTGGCGTAGTGGGCAGGAAACGAGAGCATAGTTAGTGAGTTCTTTCATTCTCTAACAAAATCAAAAATCAAATTCCCAATCAGTACACAAGCCAAGGCAACCCAAAGAATGAGTAACAGCCTGTCTGAATACTAAATAAGCAGGTTTCAATCACCATAATGAATTATGTAAATGGTTTAGTCTGTGTTCTGTCTGTATGTGAACGATAATACTGTTGGAAAGATTGACAGTAGACTGTCTGTGCGCCTCAAAAACTTAAGGCCATATAAAGGTTAGTAGAAAGTAACTGACTTCACACAAAGAGTGTTGAGATATCACAGAGAAAAGAGGAATTAGTGTTTTTTGGCCAGGTGTTGGTGCTTGACATCAGAGGAGATGTTGGCAGAAGTGAAATGCTGTGTCATGCCCCCCCCCCCCCCCCCCCCCCCCCCACTCACTCCAACAGATTTGTCTAATTTTTGAGATTTTACCACCTGATGCAGCCTGTAGTCTTTGTCCTTTTCTGGTCGACTGGTTATGAGTCAACCTTATCCCAGTGGTCCCTCTAGTGCACATGCATCAACATAAGCATTCCGACCCTGTCCTGCGCCCCCACCGGTGAAACGTTTGTGTGAGGACAATGGGTCGCAGCTCAGAGGGAGGGTAGGGTTGTGGTAAATGAGGGTGACCAGACGGACAAAGAGTGGTGAGGACAGTCAAATAGGGACATGAATTTCAATGATTAGTTTGGATGGTGGGGAAAAGGGGAGGAGAGGTATAATACTTATGGAGCCAAAAACAGCAGGGAGAGACAGATGAGAATAAATCATGGGAGAAATTAAACAGAATTGAGAGAACTAGCAAATGAAATGCAGGTGGAAGAGGAGAGGACTGTAACTCTAACATTAAATGAAAGAAGTAGCATCAGGATGAAGGGATGGATGAATGAACATAATAAGATTTGTGGAAAGAGGAGAAAAATGAGTTACAAGTTGTACTTCTTCATTGACGACTAAACATTATTAAAGCTACTCTGACTGGCTGATTCTTCCCCTTTTTCTTACCAAGGACATGATTGCACCACTCGTCAGGTGATTAACGGTTCCGTCATAAGCTGGTGAAAAAGAAGTTGCGAGATATATAGAGCACGGAGGAAAGACTGGATGGATGCATTTCCCTTTTTACTCATAAGGAACAAGTGTCTCTTCTTTGATTGGTCTCAGTCCCACTTGCTGTTCAGCCAGTCATAAGGGCAGGTGGCTGCACTGCAGAAATCTGAATCATACATTTTGCTCACAGCAGTGCCAGCAGTGCAGACAAATCACATGCAAACACTACTACTGAACATTACTCACTTTGAGCAAAATTAAATTCACTGTGATTGCTGTGTGTTCAACTCAAGCATGAGCAAAAGTGAAATGTGTGAGTTTTAGAAAGCCCCTGCTCAATTGATTTTCCAACAGTAATCATGATGAAAAATGTTGATGGAACCTTACTGCCGTTCATATGTCTGACTGTGTGTCTGCCTCCTCTTCCTACATTTTAATGAGCATCAGCAGATTGTGAGTTGCTGTTAACAACGTGTAACTTTTTTGCTCCGCTCTGCACAATGCCTCCTCTGTGAGCTTGGAAATGTCTGTCTGAGTGTCCTCAGAGTATGTGCTGAATACTAGATCAGGGCTGATTGGTCTACAGTCAAAAGGGGCAGGACTGGGGTGTCAAGTGGCTCAGTGGGTTGAGCAGGCGTCCCATATGTAGAAGCTGCAGTCGGCCCTGGTTTGAATCCCGCATCGGACAGCCCTTTACTGCATGTCATTCCCCCTCTCTCTGCCTCCCCATTTCCTGTCTCTCTCTACTGTGGTATCATAAAGGCATAAAAAGCCCCAAAAAATATACTTTAAAAAAAAAAAAAAGGGGCAGGACTGTGTGATGGAAATGTGGCCAGAGCTGTGGGCTATGAAGTTGATTTTCTATTGTTAAAATAGAATCAGATAGTTTACTAGGATATAACAAAAATGGCCGGTCTGGAATTATTGCTGTTATTTCTTTAAAAGTTTATTACGAACATATTTTACATATTTCATGGTAAAACTACACAATAATATGACTCTAAAATTCAATTTCATTTCACATGGTCCTGTGATATTGTTATCTTATATAATAACAACATTCAGAGCTTCCCCTCTAACATCACTCACCATGACAGGAATCATCAGAAATTAAGTCTTGGTTGTTTGCATCACTTTGCTCTTTAACTGAACTACTAAATGTCTCATACCTTTGGCTTTCACAATAAACCAGAATTTTGTTCACCTTGACTCAGTGGAGTTCAAGTCCATCCAAGTGTCGGAAATTAACTTCTTACGGAGCAGCGGGTGCCCATTGTAGCACCTTCCTATTCTCCCATTGATTAGTCATACTACCACGGACATGAAGGGGGTGTATCATAAAGTATATGCAGGCAGACCGACACACACACATGCACCTGCCCTATAGTTCAGTCTTACTACTTGTCAGGTTTTTTAAACATACTCTTCATACACATTTTCATAGTTTTAAGGGAAAGTTACATTGCTTGTTTTGAGTCCCACTAGTTCTCTTATGTAGCTCCACTACTCCTGGTCCCGACCCATTTTACAATATTCAGTAGAGCAACCATTTTGTTTTGGAAAACACAGGGGAACTCTTTTATTTAGAGAAAATGAAGAGGTACAGAGAGAGAAAACCAAAGAGTGAGACAAATTGTGCAAAAGTGCACAGGCAACAGGAGGAAGTGGAGTTCAGAAGAGAGGAAAGAGATGTCACTGCAGTCTTTCATACACAATAGGTAACACTGGGAACCAAGTACAAAGGAGAGGAGGGACAGAAATGTGAGAGCCTGATCGTACTGTATGAATGTCTCTTTCTCTCTCTCTCTCTCTCTCTCTCTCTCTCTCTCCCTATCTCCCCCTCTCTTCATTGGTGACCTTGTATTATGCTAGCAGCAGAACACAAAATGGCTGCTCTGCCCTGAAAAAAAGGCACACAAAATGCTACATGGGGTCAAACAAATATACACTATAAATGAACCTTTTAGAGATCTGATGGTTGAAACGGGTGAACTGTTCAATAAATTGATTTTGACTGGCAAAAAAGTCATCGAGTCATTTAGAACGTCATCTATTTGTGTTTAATAACACGTAAATAAATCCAGGTTCAGATTTTCCACATTCATGTTTGACAGTGTCTAGGAGAAATGAGAGAGATCATTTATCCTAATCTGGTTGCCCCTTTAGTCTATTTAAAGTGCTCCCACAATGCATTTCACCAGATTGACAGCCTGTCCTACATGCTCCCCACTGAGACACACATATGCAGTCACACACACACACACACACACACACACACACACACACACACACACATACACACAGAGACACACACACAACAGATAAGGAGATTACAGTAGTCTAAAACGACATCCAACCAGTTTCAAGGACAATCTGCGTTGCCCTTACTTACTCTACCTGCCTGTCCCACACAAACACACACACACCTTAGCTACTGGGCAGGCTAGCTGGTTAATACTATTGAGTTATCATATCTATGTATTTGTATACACATTATAGTGTCTGTAAAGTTGTCTAATCTTATAGATATGATACCTACAGCTACTGTTAGTAATGATCAGTTTGCTGTATTGAACCCAAAATCTGTATCTGGAGTTCATCTGTTGGAAGGAAAAAGTCACATGACTTGGTTTAGATTTGGGAAGCTGAATATGATATCCAAGAGTGTTTATCCCTGTTAACATAGGCAGACAAAGCACAGCAGAGAAGAGGACAAGGAGGAGTTGGTGAGAAGATAAAGGAAGAGAAGGAAGGAAAAGGGAAGTTATTGGTAGAAAAGACAGGAGCAGAAAAAGTGGAAGGAGAGGCCAGAGGAGGTGTGGAGAGGAGAGACGAGGAGATGAGTGTTCAGTAAGAAAAAGAGAGGAAAGCAGAGGAGAAAGGAGGTCACATAGTTGAGTCAAGGCCAGGATTCCTTTCTTTTCAGTCAGCAGACAAGTCTCTTTTTGCTGCGTTACATAGCTACCGCTTTCTCCCTCCCTTCTTATCCCACTGTTTTCTAAACATGTCCCTGCTTGAGGCAACACCTCCCTACTCCTGCAGAAGATGCACGTAAAACACTATTTGGCAGTCTGTATTTTTCCGTCACTGATGATATACCCAGTCATCCCCCTTCCAGAGTTTCAGTTTGCTATTTCACCCTCAACCAGCAGCTCGCTCATATTGTTATATCAGCTTCATAAGTTTTCTGCTCACCAGGGTACCACCTTGGTGTTTTTTTCACTCTTTTGTGCTAATGCATCACACTGGCTGTCCATGTCCTGTGAGGCTACTGCTGCCAGTCTTTATGCACGTTATTTAGACCTTACAGCTGACATTGTGAAACAAAATAACAGCATAGGGTAGATTTTAAGATTTGCACCACAAAGAATTTTCAAATGCGTCATATTTTATGAGAAACCCCATGAAGGAAGTGGGTCTCCTGTGTGAATGAAAAGTGAGGGTGAGAAAGAGGAGAGGTAGACACACAGGGAGGGGAGGAAAGGACGAGTGCTAACAGTGTGATGCAGTCTATAATATAAAAAGTTGAGGAATATAGCAGTAGACAAATTGAGAAAAGAGTGAAACATAATTGTTGTATAATAGCAAATAGTGACATATTATCCCTTCAACACACATCAACAGATACAGACTCTTTTTGTGGTTTGTAAGGCCTGAGGAGCAGAAGGTTCAGACCACAGAGGCAGATTAGACATGGTCACATTACACCAGGCAACACATACAAACACACACAGGTTCATTGTATGTTGCCAGCAACTTAACTAACTTGCCACCTCCTGGTGCCAGGGCATCAGTTTGCCTCTGTTTAAGCACTTCTGTATGCTTGTGTCTTTGTTGTCAAGCTTATATTTAAACTCAATAACAAAAAAGAAAAGAAATTTGCATTACATTATTCAGCTGCAGTGATCGGTCTCACCGAGTTTGTTGCCAGCTAGAGGACATAACTAAGTGAGAGTGGATAACCTGCATTTTCATTATTCAGTGGTAGTTGTCTTTCTAATGTCATTGTTTTTTCTTTTTGCCAGGTAACTCCACACCCCCTAAACAGCAGCCATGTCAGACCTCTGTGTTGGAATCAATGGGTGAGTTGGAAACACATGCACATTTTATAAACAGGATGGTACTGATTGATTTTAGGATAATCAGGATAGGATGTCAGTGAAGCATATTTTGGGAATATCTATTCTATCTATTTTTCCACAACAATTTCTGGTGATTAGTAAATGGTTATGAAGCAGACCGAAAATGCATTTGTTCTTAGACTTAAATTGTTTTTAAATTAATTTTCATATATAATAATATATAATATAGAAATATTTATTAAACTGATCTGACAAAAACGTGCCCCATGACTCAGTATTCACCTCCTGTAGCTGCTTCACAATAAAGGCCTTCAAGCCACTGACAAGCTTTTAGTATGAAACAGGAATAAAAAGGAGGAACTCATGATTTCTAACTGTACATGGGTATTACTGCGCAGGTCTTCTCTATGGTAGGAGAACCACTGTTTGATTCTGAGCTGATTGTGAGGCATCACAGTTTGAGTCTGTTGGAAGATTCATGTGAGGTTAATGTAAGGTCCCAGGAGTATTTAGACATCCTGACGAAGATTCCCACCATTTTGCCCAAACGACAATTACTAATCTCTCTCTCTCTCTCTCTCCCTCCTTCCCCTCACTGCAGTTTCGGTCGTATTGGCCGTCTGGTCCTGAGGGCTTGCCTTCAGAAGGGCATCAAGGTCGTGGCCATCAATGACCCCTTCATTGACTTGCAGTACATGGTGAGAAAACTTTTATACACATACTTACATAACACAAATTATTCAGAAAATGTATTAAAATCCAGTGGAATGCCTGTTGAATGAAATTTATATCATAATAACTCATTTAAAATATCAGGTAAAAACACAAGATTCAAGTCTCAATTGTATACTGTTGAAAAAGGCTGCTTTACAAAATAACAAACAGAAAATCTACAACTAAAACTGAGCCATAGTGACATGTCAACAATGTCTCACAACATTTTAAACTCAAACTAAACTAAACTGAATAAGTTTTCTCTGTAGCTTATTTCAAACAATAAAATTAAATGTCAAAAAGTCTGTATAGGCATTGTGTTAAATATTAAATAGTAAAAGTATGAAATATTAAATAATATAAAATACATTTTTATTAATTTCATTTTTGTGATGAAACAACCAGAAACCCTCTTCACTCCTCACACTAATAACCCCATCATCTACTTCTTGCCACCTAGGTCTACATGTTCAAGTATGACTCCACCCACGGCCGTTACAATGGTGAGGTCTCCCACGAGGATGGCAAGCTCATCGTTGACGGCAATGCCATCTCCGTCTTCCAGTGGTAAGTGATGATGATGATTGGGGGTTAGTGGATGTTGCTGCACATACGTCAGATATCAGCAGCGTTGCTAACTGAATGACATCAAGCAGAGAGGTCTGTAATTGAAGAGTTCACTTTGAATTATTGGACATGTTATTTTCCATTTTTAAGGTGAGGTAATTTATTCCATTTTGTTTTTAATATCCTGAGTGGATTCCTGGCAGTGGAATGAGGCTGTCTGCTGCCTCGGGGCTCACTCCTTACCCCCCTCCACCCTTTGTACCGGCTGTTGTTTTAGTCCATTGAGTAATGGACTGTTGTCTGCAAAAGGCAATACCAACAAACAGCAGGGTTATAGAAGAGACATTCCTGTTCCACAGATCCTCTTTAGTGAGCTTTCCCTCCTTGTGTCTCCAGTTTTTACCACATTAGGCTCTTAACCTTGACATCACAAGATGTTAATTGAAAAATTATCCTTTGTTCATTACTAACATGAAATTATCCAAACAGGCTCTGCACAGTAATTTAGAAAGGACAGGATCTACTGTTCTAACAAGATTAGCCCCCACCATCACCCCTCACTTCTTTTGCACTAGATGTAACTTGTGCTCTTTTTCTGTATCTTTGTTTCTACTTTTATAGTATTTTGGTGTCACTTATTTAACATTACACTGTAATCATTTCATCTTGTGCTAACTGTTCTTTTTTTGACTGTAGCATGAAGCCAGCAGAGATCCCCTGGGGCAGTGCTGGAGCCAAGTACGTTGTCGAGTCCACTGGAGTTTTCCTCAGTGTGGAGAAGGCCTCCGTATGTACCTACGCACATAAACACATGAACATACAGACAGATAAATACACACAGACTGCCAGATGGTCCAGTTTCTAACCTGTACTCTCTCTTAATGTCTTGGTCAACTACAGTCTCACATCCAGGGTGGAGCTCAGCGTGTGGTTGTGTCCGCCCCCTCACCTGATGCTCCAATGTTTGTCATGGGAGTCAATGAGGACAAATACGACCCCTCCTCCATGACCATTGTCAGGTAATGTACCTTTAGTCTTGGACATGCATTTGCACTGTACATTACAGTACGAATACATACAAACATGTTTTAAAGGTTTAGATGCAGGAAATCTTTTTTTTATGTTAGAAAACTGAATATAGTCTGGAAGTTAGTGACTTTGTCTATCATTCTATCGGTAGCAATGCCTCCTGCACCACCAACTGCCTGGCCCCCCTGGCCAAAGTCATCCATGATAACTTTGGCATTGAGGAAGCTCTTATGGTAAGTCATAGTAAATCAGAGTTCATGTCCAAACCTGATTTTTCATAGGTGGTGCTGTATATTTACCCTTAAATGTATGTTAGAGACTTCAGACACTAAGGAAAATGAATGTGTGTAATATGACATTCTCCTCTGTAGACCACAGTCCATGCATACACAGCCACCCAGAAGACAGTGGATGGTCCAAGCGCTAAGGCCTGGCGTGATGGCCGCGGTGCCCACCAGAACATCATTCCAGCATCCACTGGTGCCGCCAAGGCAGTGGGCAAAGTCATCCCTGAACTCAACGGGTGAGGACAGACACATTTGTTATCAGCCTTTGTTAACTGTGGCAAGGAAGCTGAGAAAGACCAAAAAAGTCAAATGTCTCTCTTTTGTCCTCTCTCTATAGTAAGCTGACAGGCATGGCCTTCAGGGTGCCAGTGGCTGATGTGTCAGTGGTTGACCTGACATGCCGTCTCTCCAAGTCTGCATCTTACGCTGAGATTAAGGAAGCAGTCAAGAAGGCCGCACACGGGCCCATGAAGGGAGTGCTGGGTTACACTGAGGACCAGGTAAGTTAATTCACTACACTGTACGGGTAGGTAATAAGGCAAGGGCTAATAGGGATAATTCCTGTCAACAATGATTTATTTTATTCAAAAACATGTAAAGAGATATTAAACAACATGACCTCTGAGTCCTCAATTAGAATTGACTGTGATTGTGTAATTTGCAATTGGTCATGTATTGTCTGGCGACACAATATCTGACTTGTAGTGTGTTTTGTGTTTTGAAAGGTCGTGTCCTCCGACTTCATTGGTGACACCCACTCCTCTATCTTCGATGCTGGCGCTGGCATCTCCCTCAACGACAACTTCGTCAAGCTCATCTCTTGGTTAGTTTTTAAAATTCTCGTCCTGTCCCACACGTAAAGAAGTTGTATCTTTTCAAAACTGATCATTTAATATCTCCTCCTTGTATTCCCTCATTTTTCTATCTCTCAATTTTTCTTTTTCCTTTTCCCTCCCTCTCTCTCTCCAGGTATGACAATGAGTTTGGTTACAGCCACCGCGTCGCTGACCTGCTGATGTACATGCACACCAAGGAGTAGACACTTCCTGTCCAGAAAGGAAGTCAGAAAGGGACCACCCCAGCCATCCTCCCACCCCTCTCTTCTCTTTTACACACAAGTCCCACCCATAGCCAGTCATAGCATCACAGCCCTTAGCTCTTCTACAATATATGTAGGCAGTGGCAACAGTGCGTTTGAGTGTTCTGTTTTTTTCCTTTAATGACAAGACGATTGGTCGGTGACAGTATTTGTGTCCGTGTGCCCCTCTCCACCTCCCACTGCCACTTTAGATGTGTCGTTATGGCTCAGTACTATGGTAACTACTGTATCCATCTCCTTGTTGGTGTCTTTTCAAGGCTTAATCACCAGTGGAAGGAGGAAGCTGAGAGGCAGAGCTACTGTAACTCCGCTTAAGAGTGATGAGACAAAGAAATAAAACTTGAAAAACCTCAAGCTGTCCCAAGTTTCATTATTATTTTCTGTTTACTGTTTCCAATGGAACTGACAAAATGAAGAAAAAGCCTGTCAAATGAAGAATATGACAGCAGACATAATTATTTCTAGAACTAATCTGCTACTAATGAAATGATAGCACTGAATAGTAGCACTACAGCTACCATTAACATTATTATAGCTGCTGTTACTGCTGCTGCAGCTGTCATTATTATTATTGCATGGTGGTCTTTTCCCCTGGTTATCTCTTGCTCTCTCTCTCTTTCTCTCCTGGTCGCTCACTCTCTCTTTCTCTCTGTCTCTCCCGAACCCAACCGATCGAGGCAGATGCCTGCCCACCCTGAGTCCTCAAGGTTTCTGCCTCTTAAAAGGAAGGTTTTCCTCACCACTGTCGCTTGCTCGTAGTGAGAATTGTTTGGGTCTCTGTAAAATAATATTATAAAGAGAAGGTCTAGACCTGAGTTGAAATGTTAATATAAATGATATGCTGTCCATACAAACGTTGGAGGCATCATAGCAATTTATTGATAAATATAAATGTGCATTATAATTATATAGATAAGGGCGTCCTGGTGGTCAAGGACACAGGAAGCTGAATAGTCAGGAGAGAACTGTGAAACTGAAGAAGAAGACAGGTCTTGATGGATTGTGTCCCAAATCAAATTCTCTCTTTTCAGTTCAGTTAACATATTTTTCCTCTTTACAATGAGCCTGTATGAGACTATGTGTCCTGTTACAACTTTTGTGTACTGTAACTAAGAACACTTACTCAAGGAGAGTAATTAAAGTACAAATTTGAGGTACTCAAGGGAGTATTTCGAATTTCATGCTACTTTATACTTCTACTCCACTATAATTTAGAGGGAAATAATGTACGTCTTCCTCCAAATTTATTTGACGTCAGATACTAGTTATGTGACAGGTTCAGATAGCACATTAAAAAAAACAGATGAACAGCCTTTTTAATATGATGCACTGTTATAGATTAAATTATTCAACAACAGTACTTAATAATACTCAAGTGAAGTGCTATGTATATCAGTATCACTTACAGCTAGAGCTACAAATACAGTGAGACTTGGTCAGAAAGCAGACTGTGTCTTAATATAGAGGAAATGTTTCCTCGGCCTGATTCCTTCCTCTAAACAGGAACTGAAGAGAAAAGCTATGAGTTTTGCTGCAGTGCCACCTTCTGTCTTATTTAACATACTGCAAAAGGAAAAACATCACAGTTCTATGTATCAAAGTAAAAGGCAAACGTTTAAATTAGTTTTTACAGTCGAATACAGATAATATTAGTATTACTTTCTTATTTAAAGTCTTAGCTCAAGAGACATCCAGTCACAGCAAGATGTTTGTCTACAGATACTTTATGATTACCATGTGTTTTCTTTTCTGTATATTGTGTTTTAGAAAATGATGATAGTGTTGACTAAAATGCAATCAGTGGGTGTATATGTTACATGATTTTTTTCAAATATATATTATATAAATAAGATAAAATCAATATTGGTAATAATCAATTATTTGTAGATGTATATATTTAATTTAGCATTTCACCACCAAGAATTAGGGCTTTTTAAAAGTATTATTTTGCCATCAAAAATGTAAGAAAAAATGTCACCTTCATAACTAGAAATAGGCATGGTTACTCTCTAGATTTTTGTTTTTTGTTCATTACATATTCAACAAAACAATAGTCCGCTAGTTTTTAACAATCAATGCTATATTGCTGACAAATGTGGTCAAACCTGAGGTTGTATTCAGAAGGACTCATGTCCCTCTGCATGTCAGCTGATTAAAAATCGTTGAAAAATAAAGAAAAAATCACACATGCTCTTCTCTCTGTATCTCCCTGCTGATGTCTGTTATGACTGCTCTCACCTATTCTGCTTTTCAACTAAAGCACAGAGATGCATATTGTTTGAATGGATAACATCTGGCTGGAACTGAAGGGTACTCAGGTAGACAGAAGTCAGCACAAGATTCAAATCCAGTGATTTGCCTGAAGCCTGATTTCCCCATCCAAGCATGGAGACTGAACAGTTTTTGAATGTAAAAGATTTGAATCTTTCAGATGCAGAAGAGGAGAACCTTTCACTGCACCACACATGACTTGATTTGGGTCTGTTTTGTTTTCATTTGTTTTAATTAGATGTGCTGGCATGAAAAGCAACCTGAAGCCAAGTCAACACCATGGTTTGTTGTGTTTATTTTTTACTACTCCACCTTTTGAGTGTTTCTGATCACTTATAAATGTGAGTTTTCAGCATAATTATAGCATGCTTCTCCAAAGTAGATCTGGTCTCTTATTTGCATGAAAATTTTAATGAGTGAAAAATATGGATTTCAGTTAAGGGTGGAGCAGAAAAACTAATGAAAAATAGTCAAACACAAAGAGATAATGAGGTGTCTGAGGAGGAGAGGCATCAAGGAAGAAAAAGGACAGAGATATGAACTTTTTGGAAATGGTGGACATGTTCTCTTAGGAGAAAAAAAAACATCCATAGCACTTTCAATCACATCTCCATGTGTATGGTGAGGTGTGTCTATGTGGGAGTGACCAGGTATGCAGTTGTTATAAAAACAGAAGGACAGCTCCTCAACAGCCACTGATCACTGCACCACAAACTGACTTGGCTACTAGAAAGCCTGCAATTACACATTACTGACTTGACGTGAAGACAGGACCAGTCATGGGGAACAAGAGCAGCCCTGAGCTCACACTGTCCTTCCTGCTCATTACTGCTCTTTGCTTGGAGGCATTAATCATACAAAAGGTCATATACTTGTCATCTAAGGAGATGACCTGGACAACTGCGAGACAGAGCTGCCAGAAGTACGCCATTGACTTAGTTACTTGGACTGTAGCTTCCAAAGTCCAAGTGTCTAGGTTGATGGTCTCTGAAAATATCAGCCAAATCTGGATCGGCCTACATAGAGATCCTCAGGAGAGCTCAGCCTGGAGGTGGATAAATATGAAGTGAGTATCCTATTTGAGATTATCTTTATGCTGATTTCAATATCTTGCAATGTAAACAAGGTAAAATGCAGTTGCTATGCAAGATATCATTTATTTGTTTGTTTCAGAACTGGAGTAGGGGTTACAGGAAACGACGTCTCATGGAACTCCAAGTGGGCCGATGGGCAGCACAGCGGTCACTGTGCAATTGTGGGAGATGATCAAATGTGGTACAGTGTTCAGTGTTCAAGTGAATATAATGTTTACTGTTTGGCAGAGGACAAAATTATTTATCATGAAGTTACCTTAAGCTGGCACAACGCTTCTCAGTTTTGTCAGGATATGGGCAGTAGCCTCGCAACCATCACCAAAAGAAGCAAAGGTTTGAGTCATAGTGGCTGGATTGGACTGTACCAACAGGATGGTCTCAACTGGGACTGGATCGGAGATTTGCCATCTGACTACAGGAACTGGGCACCAAGAGAGCCGCTCACAGCAGACTGTGGTTCATTTAATTCTGTCAATGAAAAGTTGTACAGCAAAAAGTGCTCCGAAAAGCTTCGGTTAATATGCTATTCTGACAACCTGGTGGTGGTGAATAAGAACAAGACATGGGAAGAAGCCCTCCGGCACTGCAGGAACATGAAAGCATGTACCTCCTCCTGCACACACCACTACGACATCCTGAGCCTGCCATACTTGTATGAGTACAGCTATGTCAGAGACCGGATCTACAGAGCCACGACGGATGAGGTGGGGACGGGAGCAGGGTGAAACATTAAGCAAAAGAAATGATCATTTTTACTCAACACTCTTGAAATGAATCAAGTTACTAAAAGGATTTCTCCCTTACAGTATTACCCTCCATTCTTTGTCACATGTTGCATATATCTATGGAGTTCAACCAAAGACTGATGTTCTCTACTCTCACAGTTTATTTTAACAGTTTTTAGAGAAATAAGAAATGCAGAAATAAGACTTTCCAGTATTTCTCAATTAAAAATAACATTAGAAGACAATCTGAAAAATAAACAGCACAAATTTTGTCTTATGTCATATCTTAATAATTACATTTATCTTGCAACTCCTTGTGCAAGATAAATGTAACGATTCCTCTATAGACTCAAATGACTGAGCTAGACTGAAATGATGGAATTAAATAGTATAAGAATTTTTTTTTAATATATAAATCAATTTTGAATCAATTTTAAAAACAGAATAGGGAAATATAATTAATAAGCGTTTTGTTTTTGCTTTGGGTTTTGTAATGTCTTATGTTAGTGGAAATCCAATTAATTTAAGTGAATTATAAATGCAAGAGTACATTTTGAATGGATTACTTTGCTCTCCTCTTGTCCCACCTTATCTTTTACTGGACATTTTCTGGTTTGTTGTCACTGTGTTAAACATAAAGTCTTTCATCTGATATACCAACCTTATTGTTCTATACTTAGTTAACGTGCAGCCTCCTCAACTAAGCATGCATAAGGTGAATGAAAGTGAGAGTGAGTGACCTGCAACGCTTATCTTCTGTTTCTCAGGTTTGGTTGGGGCTGCGCTTCCTGGGCGGGAAGTGGTGGTGGAAGAATGGAGTCAAGCTGAACCACCAGGGGATGCTGGCAGAGTGTCCGTCAGAGCAGAACCGCTGTGGGACCCTGTCCAAATATGACACAAACAACTGGATCACCAGGGACTGCACAGAAAGAAGAAACTTTGTCTGCTACAAATATAAAATATAAGATGAATAAATGAATGAAATTGGTGAAGTTTAGGTTTAAAAGATTTTTAGTGCTCCACAAACAATACCTGTTTTGTGTGTAAGTTATCAGATTGATTTTTCTCTACTATGGGTTCGGGTTTGTTGTTCATATTTTATAATGATGATTTCGGAGTAGTTATAATAATTTCTGAAAATATAAGATGAGATAATTAAAAATACATATTTCCTGTTGATTTTCCTGAAGGGTGAGAAAGAATATTACCTCATGGAGGGACTGGGGATGTCATTTGACTTTCTTTTTCCTTTATTAAAACCGTTTTCCGTTTTCACACATTTTAGTGCTTGTATAATCTTTACTGTAGCAATTCAAGTGACCAGGACCAATCATAGACATAAGACTACTGTAATTTATCCTGCTTTTCATTTAAACTCTCATCATTAATATGAAATAATTACTGGCTCTGCCTGGATGCCTGTCAGCTACTGTACTGCTTAATGTATTGTTTATTTAATTTTATTGTAAATTTGCTGAAAATTTATATAGAGTAGTAAAGCTGTGAGTATTTCATAAATCATAACAACCAAAATGATGCATTAAATGCATATTCACAAATGCATATAATAAGGGACTGTCTGTTGTTCAACTGTGTTTTTGCAACAGTGTTTGTCACACAGTGTCCTGTCGGAGTTTATCATCAGACATTTGACGCATTTCAGTTCAACAACCAACTGAAAGTAGTTGACTTTAGCCTGCAAAAATACGTGAAAATTCATACTTTTAAAAGCCTTTTAATAGCTATGAACTTCCTGTTTTCTTAATAAACAAAGACAAATTATTTTAATGGATGCTAAAGAGCTGGAATCCTACTGCTTGATAGATTCAGCTGTAACTTGATGGGGACAAAGTTCTGCAGGCAGCAGAAGATGAAAATATAGATGAAACAGATAAGACTGTTGTCTATAGATCTATGATTGTAACATCAGAGTCTGACTCAGTACCAGCCTCATGATGTTGGTGATTTTCAGTTGAAAAAGCCTTGAGGTTAAAACTACAGCATACATTTTCAGATGTCAATATTACTGCCAAAACTCTTGTTCAACAACATTGAATTCTGTATTTCAACATGTAGTGAATCTAAATAGTAACTGAAATGCTGTTACAACAAGTTCATACTATATGCAGCAAATATAGATATAGAACAAATTTGAAAACAAAACAAAAAACACATTTTCAAAAAATACATTAACACAACAACATTTCAAAAAAGGAAAGGGTAGGGACAAAATTCCTTGTCTGTGATTAGACCCCTCAGACTCCCTCAGATACACTGACTGACCATGTATCTTAACACATATCTGCATAGTATCATGGGGACAACTGTGACAATTGTAATACAGTCTATGAAGCTATTCTTATTTGAGCCACATGTTTCTGTGCAATTTTGCTGCTTCAGTTTGTGTGACAAAAGAAGGGACATTAGAGGACAGCAGAGCATCATCTCAGACCTTAAATTAGTGTACAGTGTATTTATCATGACCACATTCCTTACCTACCCTTAAATTTCCCTATTCTAACATGTATACCTATATTATTTTTATATCTCCTATTCTTTTTAAATAAAAAAACGATGAAAAAATGCTCAACAAAATATAACTTAATATGTGTAGTATTTAACTAGTCTTAGAAAACACTGAGCAATTAAAACACTTGGTCCCATTTTTATATTCTCCCCAGCTGAGTTAACAAACAGCTTTGGTTGAGTTCTACAAGACTCATCCAATTGCACTGTTCATCACTCAATGCTTATTTTGTTAGCTCTGGGCCCACTCACTCTAGCTTGTTAGTTTAGCTTAGCACCTTGTGACACTACACAGAATGCATACGACGTGACTGGCAGTGGTGTACAGCGGTTCCACAACAGTTTTCGATTTCATCTTCAAACCTCAGTTTTGCACATTGACCATACGCGGCCCAGCCATGTTGTATTATTTAAATCTACTCATGGCATCACAAATAACCCAGGAGAAATACCTGAAGCTGGGAAGAGTTGGACTGTATTTTATGTTATCTAAACCTACATGTTCTGCTGTAAGATTCCCCATCCAAAGCTTCCGAAATGGGTTTGACTGCGCTCCAAACAGTGCTGCAAGATGCGGAACACTTTGATACGTTCCTACCGGTGCCATTGTCGGAGGCATTTTCGGGTGGACCCAAGCGTACTTCCGCTTGTCATTCAGCGAGACCGTAGGAAAAGGTTCTACTTCTTCTTCTACTTCTCTCATCTCTTCGTACATTGGTAAGTGCCAACCTCTGTTTTACAGCGGCTTTCATACGGCTTCAATGTTAACTCAGTGAAATATAACTTTGTGTTTAACCATCAAAGGGACAAACTATCCTCGAGACTTGTGAGCGGACGTTAGCTGTAGCTTCATGTCTACACCGGTGACGGGATTGTAGCGTAGCTAGCAAGTGCACAGATTTCCTTAATGATATTACAAGGTTTTATAGCTCTGTATATCGATTGAAACATACCTTTGTTAAAATTTGACTCGATGCTGACAGATTTGTTATTTCCTGACTAATGTAAATCATCCTGTTTGTACCTGTGTAGCATCAGCAGTAAAATGTGCAGGAGTCAATGTAACATCATCAAGTACAGCTGCTGTTCAGAGGACATGAACAAAATCAAGAATTTTATTAAAATATACATTCATGTGTTATTATAGTGCGAAATAATTAATTAATCAACAAGTTTGATAATCGATTAATGTCAAAATGTGACCACCTTGTCACAGTTTTGTATCATCGTAATTGAATGTCATTTGGATTTGGTCCCACAGAAGATGACATTTGAATGTGTCCCGTTGGTCTCTGAGAACTTGTCAGGGGCTTCTTTCCATATCTCGGGACATTGTTTTGATTAAAATAGCTCTGTATTAAAAACCTGAAAAATTAAATCTCTCTCTCTCTCTCTCTCTCTAGGGAGCTGAATTTTGTGATCATACATCATGACACTGTTTCACTTCGGGAACTGCTTTGCTCTGGCATATTTTCCTTACTTTATAACATACAAGTGCAGTGGCCTGTAAGTGTTTGCCTGAATCAGGGATCTGCAACATGGGCGGTGAATGATGTGTGTCTGTATACTGTATGACATCCATCAGTCTGATCATGGACATGTGTTGTAACAATGGAAAATTACTATGATGGCAAATTTTTATGTCATTATTAACACATTTTTTTTGTCTATCGCTGTGTTGTAGCAACATATGCTGAGAGACTAAAAAGATCTGTTAATAATCTTCTTAGATGTTTGGGAGGGGTTCTACATAATCCTCTTAGAACTGTGTGGTATGGTCTAGAATTTGGCAGGAGCTTTGTTTAACAGCATGTACTTTTTAATTGACTATTATTGTACTCATATCTTTAAACATTGCATCCCTAATTACAAAATTTATGCTTTGAGTGTCTTACCTGATAATAACCTGTTACATAGTGTGTTCTGTGCCTCCTTATTTTACAGTTCTACCATTTAACTCTGTGTGTTCATCCTTTAGTTCGGAGTACAATGCCTTCTGGAGATGTGTCCAGGCTGGTGCAACCTATCTCTTTGTCCAGCTCTGTAAGGTGAGTACATGGAATAAAATTGGGAAAATTGACCAGGGCAATTGCAAATTAAACAGAAACTATAACATCACTGACTTCCTTGTGTTTCGGTGTGTATAAGGAAGTTTTCTTTCTGTGCTACAGATGCTGTTCTTAGCTACGTTTTTCCCCACATGGGAAGGAGGAGCTGGAGTTTATGACTTTGTAGGGGTGAGTGTTGAGCTGCATCGTAGTAATATCAGGAATGAAGATGAACATTTCTGTCAAATAAAATAGCAGCTTGTGTTGGAGGCTGAAATATGGATGCCTGTGTTCTCCAGGAATTTATGAAGGCAACAGTGGACCTAGCAGACCTGTTGGGCCTCCATCTTGTGATGTCACGTAATGCTGGTAAAGGAGAGTACAAGATCATGGTGGCTGCCATGGGCTGGGCAACAGCAGAACTCGTCATGTCCAGGTAAGCGGTAACACTGATCCTGCAGAAGAAACATTACCTTCATTTAATCAAATTATTGTACACGTCTAAACATTGAATCTGACTGTTTGTGGTTCTTCAGGTGTCTTCCTCTGTGGGTGGGAGCCAGAGGGATTGAGTTTGACTGGAAATACATCCAGATGAGCTTTGACTCTAACATCAGTTTGGTAAGTAGCTGTTCTCTTTCTGCTCGCTCATTTCTCCACTCTGTCTGCTCCTGTGTTTCCAATCCTCTGTCTTCGACTTTCATTCAGTGTGTTTTCCTTTTTATGTCTGCCACTCACCTCTGTCCTCTGCAGTTTTTTTCACATTCACCCACGTCATTAACAGCAGTGGTCTACAGAAAAGATCACAGTAATTGTCTTGTCTTTAGATATAAAAAAAAAAAAAGGATTTCAAAACATTTCCTTCTCAATGTGCTTCCTCTTTATCTATCCATAGGTCTGTAATATCATATATAGCACCAGAGTATGTTAAAAAATGATCTGTGACTAGTGATTATTATGCCTGCATTTATAGGTCCATTATATTGCCATGGCAGCAGTGGTGTGGATGTTTACACGATATGACCTTCCTAAGAGCTTCAGGCTGCCTGTTACGGTGCTTCTGGCTCTTTGTGTCTACAAGGCCTTCTTGATGGAGTGAGTCTTACACACTTTTACACACACCTATATACTAAACACGGACATATACACACCTACAGACCTACTACATGCAGTACTCAGACAGGCAGAATAATAGTGTTTTTTTAAAATTCAGCCAGGGTTGACCACCGTCCTAGTGGCTGTGCTTCACTTGTAAACCACAGGATGGCACTAGTTAACAACAACAACACAAGCAATAATAATAACTTGAAATGATTTAAGAACTGTACATCAGAAAATACATAAATGGAAGTAAGAGAAATGCATTAAAAAATAACTACATATATTGTAACTTGCAAAACCTGATGTACTTAAATTGTCTTTACCAAGCTCCTTCATGTGTTTTGCTTGATTTAAAATGTATTATTAGCACACATGTGCTCACAAGAAAATCTTTTAAGGTGTTGGTGTTTTGCATAAGGAATGATAGACCAACGAAAGGGCTAGCAGATCATTTCATTGAACTACCATTTTCTAAAAGGATTCATTGTGCTTTCAGTGTTGGTGGCTGGAGTTGACCACAGCTTGCAAACAGAATGCCACCATCAGATACATGCCTGCTTACTTGTGTGGATTATTTGTCTGGATGAATTTATTTAAAATCTATAGATTCACAAATGCATGAACAAGTGGAAAATATAGAAATTCTAAAATCTCTGATAATTAAAGTTTTGTTGTATATGGGCAGAACGAACGTGTCAGTTTGCAACTAATGAATATGAATGTGAGTGTTGTTCATTCTGGCAAGAGTTAACAACACTCACACACTAGAAGCTGGCAGTAGTGAACATAAAAGCTGTTTGCCAACTGCCAAAAAAACAACAGAAGAATTACTGTTCTGGGGAACTGTGTTTTGGTTTTACAGCTGCACTGCGGCTTTACAGCACCCGGCATATGTCAGGTGACTAGTGCTGGCAATACAAACATCACAGCTACTGGTGCTGCTGAAGTCACTTCGTACGAATATTTGAAGGAATTTTTTGAACAACTCAGTGCAGATTGCAATGGGAAAAATCTCACAGCTGGGTCTGAATAAACAGCCACATCTGTAATGAATTTGAAACGACACATCGAGTTGTAGTATGCGACCGGTCTTTTGAAATATCTGCGGGTGAATGATGATCCCCAGAAATCATTAAGAAAGGGTAAGACCATGAAGCAACAGCCACAAAGTTCCTCCACCTGAGTCATACTCACAGCATATACACATAAAACATATACTCACATTGTTTTTCTTATCTTTTAAAAGTAATCTCTGTCTGTGACTCTATAGTATTATACAGTAATTCATGTAGTTCGAGGAGAGGCAGTGATTCTTCTGAAGGTAGAGGTTCTACTGAAAACGATTTTTGTTTTAAAAATAAAGAAATGAACATGTAGTAAATGTGTGAAATAGCTCATTCTTTTTGGACTGTGAACTTTGCTCAATTCAAAATTGTTGAACTATGAAGTGAACTAATTCATTTTAACCTTTGCGAACTGTACTTTGAGTAAGCTCTTGTGAAGCGTGAACTTGTACAACACTGTAAATGGGTGACCAGATATCTGAAATCTGTTGAATCAGCTCTTATCTGAACACTTATCTGTTGCTATCATATATGGTTGCAGCAATGCCAATGCATTGTTTTGGTCTTTAACACTGTAGCTTACATTATGCTTCTGTCTGTGCCTTCAGGTTGTTTGTCCACGTCTTCCTCTTGGGCAGTTGGACAGTGTTGCTGGTCAAAGCCGTGCTGACTGGTGCCATCTCTCTCTGCTCCCTGTTTCTCTTCGTCACCCTGGTCCACAGCAACTAAGTAAACCTCAGCACCCTGGGTTAAGCCTTCAGCAGTCTTTTTGGTCCACAGTGTACCTTGGTTGTCCTAAATCAGAAGCTGACCCCTGACACCATATCAGTCTTAGTATTACCAAACAACACTAAAGACTGCTGGGAAATGCTTGTAGATATTGAGTAGCTGGTCTGGTGTGATGTACAAAAAAAGGCTGATGCACAAGCGGCCAACTGGTGAGCTAACCTCTTCTTCCAGTTTGTTTTGATGAGCCTGTGCGGTCCATTGATGGTAAACATGCATTCAGGATGAATTTCATTTCAGTCCATCAGTTAAAAGTGCAGGATGAATGGTGACATCAGGACGCTTCTGTAATATGATTGGCTTTCCTAAGCTCTGTTGGTTTTGTGAAAAGGTGAATTTTGTATCTGAATGATCACAAATGAAATGAGACTTTATAAATAACATTTCTTTTCTATGTGTTGTCCAATGAGCCATTGTAAATGCTTAGGTTAGATAGTGAAATATACTGAGTGAATATATAACAGATGAATGACAGTGATAGTTCTTTGATAGTTCATTATGTGGCCCCAAATTTATCAATTTATTTATATACAAATAAATCCACAAGTAGTTGAAACAAAACTTTAGCAAGAGTTTTCTAATTATTGAAGCAATTTTCAAAAAGATTCAAGGTTTAACTTAAAAACTCACCCGCAGTATGAATAAACTGATGTTCACTCAGCATTATGACCTTGTGTTGAATTGTAAACATCTGTGATTTTGACATAAATATCTTTTGTCGTACCTCACTGTCAGTGTCTTGATTGGTCAGACTGTAAAGACTTAAGTGCTTGTTGGGAAAGATCTGCCATATTTAAGAAAAGACGTGACTTTATATTGTTTCCTTTGACATCACAAACGTGACGTCAAAGACAGATTGTCAGAGCAAGCGTTGTATTTTTCAGCAGTGGTGCGATCTGACCGGCGGTATTTATCTTGGCAACTGAAGTTCAAGATATTAACTGACTTCAGAGTATCTCATGTCAGTTGAGGGGAGGAAACGCCTGTTTCTGGATGCCTTTTGAATAACTTTTCCTTGATGACCATTCAAGATTTTGTCACCTCAACATGCTGAAATCTAAAACCAATACTACCACCTGTTAGCCAAAGAGTATCTCCAATATGTCGAACATAAAGTGTGGCTCACTGCAGCAGGGGAGTTTGTTTCTGCCATTTACAGATGAATGGCAAAAGGTTGTAACTGCTCCCACACTTCTACTGTTACACCTGACAGCGAGGGACAGATTAAGTCCTGAGCACGGGGATAGAGAGAGAGAGAACAACTTGAATATATCTCATGGGAGCAAGGGAATGAAAACATGTCAAAGGAACGTAAAAGAGGTTTAAAGAATTTGATCTCGAAAACACCTTTTGTGCTCAACAACAGTGAAAAGAGTGTGAGTGGAGGCAGGAGATGAAGGATTACATTTTAAAAAAGTGAACAGAGTAAGAAGTGGAGGGAGTGTCTTTACTTGAACTTCACCTCACCTCACCTTAAGTTAGTCCCTGCCTACGGCCAAGTCATCTCAGTCACTTCAAGTCATTTCCTTGTGATGGTAATGGATGTTAAGAATAAGGATGAGAATGAGATTAAATGTGCAATTGCTGCAATAAATATTTGCCACTTGCATGAAGGCAACAAACTTGAAGAAAAGAGTGACTGCAGTTATTAGATTAGGAGAAATTCAATTCTCAACCGCCTGGACTGCTGCAGAAATCTTTATTTCTGAGACAATGTAATTCAAATCCGAGTCGTGTCGTGAATAAAACTAGTTAAAGCCCAGAGTTTTTGCACTGACCACAGGACCACTTTTTTAAAGGTAGTGCCTCATTTCACCAGTGTTATTTATTAAAGAAAGTCATGCTGCTAGGCCCAGTGTTTAATGAGCTTTAAGTTCGTTTTAATGAGGGTTTATTTATGCCTACTATCACAGTAGTCAGTGAAGACGTTCGATTCAAACGAACACAAAAAACATTTTTCCTTCTATCAAATGGGGACAAAGGGCCACAAAGGAACCAGACAGAAATGATGCTGTACTCTGCTTTTATCTCACACGATCATCTTTTTTCTCAGACACTATAAAAAAAATAAATAAAAAAGAGAGCACAAAGGGAAAGGTCCTAAAAAAAATTGACATAGTTCAAGTAAATCTGTGTGTCTCCTCTGCTGATTTACTCTACCATCTTTTCACACACAATTTATCTGCTTACCCCCTTTCAGTTAGTTGAACTCACCCTGCCTGGATTTTCTCTGCCTCTTTCTTTATCCCTCTCTCAGCTGGGGCCTCTGGGCTCCAACAAGGGTCTCATTATTAAAATGCCACAATGGGCTTTACTGTTACCTAACACACACACACACACACACACACACACATATACATACTACTTTCTCTGTCCATACACTATTGTTTGTGTGTGCTGGCCGAAAAAAAACATGCTTGCTTGATTCATTGACATTAGCCTGACCTGGTGAATTCCAGAGAGAATAGTTGAATAATTAGTGTAGTAGTAGTAGTGTGACTCTAGGATCAGAGCCTAGCCTGGTCCACACAGGTTAATTCACACTCAATAAGATTAATAGTGTGAGTCAGAATGATCTGGGTTCGATGGACATTAGGGCCGTCTCTATATCCAGTCCAGGAAAGCTTTAACATAGAATCACTGCAATTTCTTTTTGTCAAGATACAGACACAGATAAGGTTCTTAGCACCTCTTCAGTCACATTGTGGATACTCACAAGCACAGAGGGGATTCCTGATGGTCCCAAAGATGTTCAACATCCTGTCCCATCCAGCATCCCACTCTGTTACCTACTGGTAGTTCATGACATTACAATAATCTTTTTACTTTTTATATGTAAAACCAAAACATTCTCAGAAAAAAAGTGGGCTTCCGTAAGCAAGGGTGGATTTGTGCTTTTTACAGATCGTCCTGTGGTTCCGACCCCTGAGTTAGAAAACTGCTTATGAGTTGCATTAAAGACTTGCCATTCAGAGAATTGTATAGTGAAGCAGTCAGTGGTGGTTCAGCCCTTTAAGCTAGAGAGGCAAATCAAGAGGAGCTGAGGGAAAAGGGGTTATATGTAACAGGAGAAGGAGCAAGGTAGGAGCAACGTGGAGGCTACCACTCCCACTGCAGAGCTTCAGACGCTGAGCCAGGAAAACAAATCATGTCTTCTCCTGAATACCTTCGGTACCATGGCCTTCTCCTGCCCCCTGAGGCTCACAGCATGGAGAGTTTGGAATATGCCCAAAATTTCTCTGTGGAAGACACAGATGTGTTTGCTGTGACATACCCCAAATCAGGTACAATATATTCATTTTTATATCTGCTGTCTCTTTTTAGCGGGCTCCAGTTGTCTCCAGGGTGAGCAGTAATTTTTACCAACTTTTGTGAATACAGTGTATAGTTGTGCACCTTTTTACACATACATGCAGCATACTTTATAGTATTATTCACCATTTTTGGTACTGTTATGTTGGTTTTTTTCTTTTTTCATTCTAGTTTGTTAATATAACAATAAAAATGGTTCACAAAGCCTAAATGGGTGAAATTAGACACAGCTGTTCTCACTGTGTCTATATTAACACATAAAACTTAAAATAAACATGTAGTAGACGGCAGTGGCTGTTTATGTGTCTTATTTGTCTCTCTTTAGAAGTTGTCATTGCCTACCTGCCCTGAGCCAATTAAACTGTGGAAACAAGTGTGTCCGTCAGCACAGAGGGAGCCAGAACTCCCTTAGCTAGCAACATGATGCTGTTGAAAATGAATAACGCTAGATAAGGACAGACTAGGGGTAAAACTGGTTAACTTGGTGTATGGGTTTTGTTGTCTGTAGTTAGCTGCCTGAACAATATGCTGTGTATTTCCCTAATGCAACTGAAATAGGTGTCATAGTAAAGTTAACCACCACTGTTGATTTGTTTTTGGTTTAGTTACCTAGCAAAGATTAACCTATAGCATACTGTAGTTATCGGTACAGATCAGGAGGGAGTAGGGGAGAACGGGGATGGTAGTCACACTTTTTTGCTTTTATTTGAAATCCTCAAAAACCGTATCCTTATTAGAGTCCCTTTCAATCTGCAATGGAAGCCTACAGACAGTGTCATGTAGAAATAGAGTGCCCTTATTCTCCTTCAGCTTATTCTGTTCAATAGATGCGCACTGTCGAATACGTCTTGTGCACTTGTGACAACCATCCCTGTTGTGGGTTGATAGCGATGGACTACAATTGTCATGTAAGGCAGACATCGGTCTGCAACCTACAGATTGGCTTTCCATTTTGATACAAATTAAACACCATAAGATGCTAAGGAATAATTCACATACAATAAATTAGGCGCCATAACAAAGAAGCTGCCAGTCATTGTAAAATTAAAATGATAAACAATTATATTTCACAATATGGAAAGGGGAAATAAAACAGAATTCATTAAGAGCATTTCATGACTCAAACAGCCATTAATAACTAATTTCGTGAGTTATATTTATCCATTTCCTGCATCTCCCACACATATTTATGAGGAAGTCTGTGCTGCAATGGGAACTATCATTTGTGTAAAGTCTCTCCAAAGTCTGCAGGCAGCAGACTAAGTAGCTGGTATCAGCACCAATTGAGTTGAGTCTACAGGTTTGTATGGGTGTGTGTAAACAGTCTCAGCAGTGAGCACATGCAGCTATTGTAAGCCCCAAGCAGAAAACCAGTCAGTCAGTCCTGGTGCATAGATAGTTACCTCAAAAGGGGCTTGAGCAACTGCTGTTTTGCCTCCTAAGAAAGTGTCATTTTCTGAGGTATTTTAATAAATATAATTTTATAAATAAATTCCTATTTGTGCACAGCCTGCCTTCCAATTTATATATATATATATATATATATATATATATATATTGACTGGGATATATTTATATATATATATATATTTCCACTGCAAGGACTCTGTAGACAAAATGTATACTCTCAGTGTACGTCAGTGTGGTGAGTTACTTTGAGGTCGGCATCAGGTATGTGACCAAACAAAATATTAATACACTATTGATTTTCATTTTGTATGCACTTAGGGAATTTGACACTATTTGGCATGGTATGGTCAGCCTATCTATGCTTGAACTATTTAGCATCTTGAAATGTGCTAATTACATATAAGATATATGATATTACAGTAGTAGTAGGCTATTAGTAGCAGTAGTTTTATCTGGCATGTAAACTACATGTACACAGCACAATGAATGCTTAGGCCCACTTGCTGGTAGCATGAGATGGTGAACAATAGCAGTAGACAAATAAAACAATAAATAATAATAACAACAACAACAATAATAATAATAATTATTAATAATAAATGAATTGTATAATAATAATAATAATAATAGCAATTATAATAATAATTATAATATATTAGCAGCAGTAGTGATAGTATTATTATTATTATACAATTCATTTATTAATAATTATTTACTAAGTCAATTCAGCATTCTGATGCATGTTGATTAAGCTGAAAAAGTGCATTTTATGAATTGTGGCCCCTGCCCCTCTTACATCTTCTGCACGTCTCTGCACTCAGTCACTACCTGTAGTTACTGCTTTGAGCAAGCTCAACTTTATCACACTGCACTCAAGTGAGTTAGTGAGTTTTCAAACACTGTTCGGGGTTGTGAAGCTGTCGTTTATATGGCTGGCAATTAGTTTGGTATCATAGCCTATGAAAGCTGAGTGGGCAAGAGAAGTCGGAAGACTATCCGTGTGGACATACGGCGATTCGTGCATAAAAGTACCAGTTGGAAACACTTGGTCCATTTGTCCCAGCTCTACATTTCCAGACTTGGTTGATATTATTTCCTGCATGACACGAATAATGTTTTGTCAGATCTGTTTCGCGTTGATATGCGTTTGCCTGTAGACCTGAACCAAACCCTTCCCACAGAGTGGACAACTGTAACGAAAGAGCAACACCGTCTGAAGGCGGAGCAGACTTCAACTTGACTTTATCCCTCGCAGCATAATGTCTTCTGAAGAGATGTATATATTTTATCATGGCTTAATGCTTCCCAAAGAGACTCACTGCTCTGAGAGCCTGAAGTTTGCGCAGGAGTTTACGTTTCAAGACAATGACGTCGTGGCTGTCACGTACCCGAAGGCAGGTCAGTGTTTCCAGACAGATGTAAGACTGTAGTTTACTTTTAATGTTAAAACTTAGTCGACTAATATGACGTGTTTTATGTCCTTACGCATCCAGTCAGTCTGCTGGCTGCACTTGCAGCAGAGTTGACAGGGTGTGTTTTCTCTGTTTACAACTTTCCTGTGTCATTAACAAACACGACTAAAATGCCACAGACACATTTTATATCACGTTTTACATTTGTTTGGCTCACAGTTCGCTGTGGTGGTCTTTGGAGTCGAGCGCCACCCATCGCAGATTATAGTCCCTGAATTAAAGCATTAGTTTTAAAAGAAGAGAGAGGAAGCAGGGAGCTCTTTCAGGCCTGTGGCTGCAGAGCTTCCGCGCCACAGTGTGCAGCACATTCAGTAGATTTCATGTAGAAACCCCCAACGGCAACAGTGCTTACAGGCCTTACCTCTGAATACCAGCACATACCACAAAATCTTCACAAATAAGAAACATTTTTTGGCTCATGGGCACTTGTGTGAGCTGGTTTGCTTATGAGACAAATGAGACAAACTTAAATTAAAGAAGAACACCATTTAAATCCTTCTCTAACATAAACCAAGGGAGTCTGAATCCACACTGGCAAATACACAAACTGGTACTGTCTGCAGCATTTTGACATAAATGATGATCCTCGCCTCTTCTCAGTCTTAGGGCACAAATCACCCTGAAAGGAAGGCAGGCTTGTGTGGGCAGCTGACAAACCTACTACTCCTATCTTAACTTCCTTGTTTAACCTTAGGAGCTGTCATGATGCTGCTCGAGAACAGTTTGTTTCTCTGTCACTGGGTATTGTCCTTAAGTCAGCAATGTTAACTAATAACATTAATGATGGTTCTGTTCTTTTCAGTGACCCAGTAAATCATGGCAGCGTGACAGTGAGCCAGCATGCACCCTGAAACTGAAACAGCTAAATGCAATTTAACCATCACTGATTTAAAACATTTACGCCTGTGCTTTTACTACGTGACATATTAAAATGTCTTCTGTGAAAAAGACCTACGGAGTCTGTAGGGTTCATTTTAGATGTCTCAGTGTCATCGGTAAGAGCGAGTTTTACAAACAAAACTGATGCTCCCAAATTGCATGGGCCTGTGTAAATCTTTAACCCTGTTATCCAAGTCCCCTGAAGGGCCCAGGCCCTGAGTTAGCATGATTGTCTTATGACCTGCCGTTCAGACCTGTCATTAATAAATATTTGTGGAAAAACGGAAACCACCTCATCAACCTGAACCCTTAATAAACAAGAGCTCAGGGGAACAGACTAGATGTAAGAGGAGACTCTGTCCTGACAGAGAGGAGCAAAGTGTGGGCTACCCGACCGAGTCCCTTGCTGAATCTGCTTGAAGACCCTGGACTGAGCACGGTCATGTCCACAGACAAGTATATCCAGCATGGCGGCATTCTTCTTCCCTCTGAGTGTCACTCCGCGGAGAGCTTGGAGTTTGCCCACAATTTGTCTGTAGAAGATACCAATGTGTTTGTCGTCACTTTCCCCAAGTCAGGTACAGTGTATTAGTAAATGTCTTACTCACCTTGATGTAGCAGGTGTTACCAGTTTTAGTACTGTTTATTTTTATGTAAATTCGTCATGAAGCCAGGTCAAAGTGCTGCCTCATCATGCTGCCTGAGTACGAGCACTGAGCTCTGTGCGATGCTGTCCACTATGTGATATCAGTCTTTGACACTGTGGCTTATGTTCAAATCACAATTGTTTAATTTTTCACAAGGAGGTTTGTGTTTTCGCTGTTTCTCCCAGGGCCAGTTTCTCGCAGCACTTAAAAAGTAAATAAATAGGTGTAAGTAATGAAATTAATGAGGGTTGGATTTCCTGTACCTTCTTTAGTTTCAGGGTCCTGGTACTGTGCATGCTGGCTCGCTGTCACACTGTTGTGGCTTAGTGTGTGTGTCTTAGTGTGTGTGTGTGTGTGTGTGTGTGTGTGCATGCCTAACATGCAGGAGAAATGGAGGTGTTTCTTTGGCTTCATACCTCATTTTCATTGATGTTTACTATGTTTGTAAATTCACCAGGTGGCCAGAAATACAAATTGAATAGATCCTATCCTGACATCCTACTGCAATACAGAAATCATCTCTCTTTTTAAAAAGTCAACACCGCCCTCTTTTTTTTGACAGGGACTATTCATATTCATAACATTTCTGAAAATATGCCAGAGAGGCTAATTTCCATCTGTAGTCCCTGGGCAAGCAAGAGTTAAAAAGGCACAAACATTAAGAATACATAAAAGCATAGAAACAATCAACAAACCAACAAATAGCAAAACATGAAAACCCCTCACTGTTCTAGTGTTCATAAGTTCTTGATTTCTAATAAACCAGGTTCTTAATGTTGTGGAAATTGAGTGGTAATTAGAGACAGTTTGTTATGTTGTGGTAGTTTGTTCCAATCCTTAGAGGCTTTGACAGAAAAAGCAGATTGGCCAAAACTACTTTGTCTTCTATGAGCCAGACAATCTCCTCTAGCTGTTGCTTTAGTAGTTTGGCTTGTTTTTAGTGTGATGTATGTACAAAGTGGTGGAAGAGCCATATTTTGTAATACCTTGAAAACAAGACACAGTCTACTGTATTTAACCATGTTTTCCCAACATAGTAAATTGTGTTTTTTTTTTTTAATATTACAACGATGATATCCTTGTGGTTTCTTGTCTAGATTTTTATCGTTTGATTGTACAAGAATTCTGTTTGCTTTAGTGTGGTTTTGTTGACATGTACCCAACTTGTCAGACAGTACGTGATGTGTGTTAGGATCATTGTGTTCATGAATATTGGCGCTGCATTAGTGGTCATGCGGTTCCTTGTCAGTTTGAAATTGGCAGATACAGGAACAATACACCAAATATGGCCCAATAGACCCTTCTCTTCAGAAAACTGATGGTTTGACTGAAAGTCCCTGCCAAAACCTCCTTGGGACTTACATATAAGGAAACATTCCACACCAGATGTTTTTATATCAAAGTCTACTAACAGACAGCAAATGATAAAACACCACCGTATCATATTTTTCCTCACAGTACAGAGATGGTGAGTACAGAGTCCATATATGGTTCAGCTAATGGGCAGAATGTGAAAGCTAAAAAATGAATACCAGATATTTCTTAATCAAAAGGAAATATGGCATTGGGAACTTAATATGAGAAACTGTAAATCATATACAGTGTGTTAGCTGTCAGCACAACAGAAATGAATTCTATGCAACAGTTCAGACCCTTCACTCAATCATTTCCTCCTTGTGTGAGCAGCAGTGAGAGAACTAAAGCAGTCACTAAACTACTACATTAAATGAAAAGCTCTGATGTGATTTCTCTAAGCTACAGTCATGAGTCTTATCTGCTTGTGAAAGTCATTGGCAACCAACTTTGATTTATTTCCAAATGGCTATTTTCCAAATGGCTTAAGGATATATTATGAAATCATTGTGTATATTTTTACTGACTTTGAACTGTTGTTTGGCTGTGTGTGTTTGCACAGAGCACAAACATTCTGGTTTAGATCATGTTGGGGAGAGAAAACTGAGAAACTGAACAGCTGCAGAATGATAGCTGTTTCTGTTGTTATCATTTCAGTAGTTTAGCGTCAGCACACGCTGTGTGAGACTCATGAATGTGATGACTGTTTGACATGGAATGTGATCTTGTGTGTATTCATTCATTTACTTACATTCCTTGTTTCTGCTCAGGGCCATGAAAACAGAGGCTCCAATACACACATAATGCAATGGGTTGAAAACTACTATGTAGCCTCATTGTGTTGTAGAAATAGTCTATGCTGCAGTTTTAGTTGTCTAGATGGTTATGAGGGCATCAGACTTGAGTGAGTCTGGAGCCACTTGTGTCCTCATATTATCTTTTGAGATATTACTTATGAATCCAATACAAGGTTGAGAATAATAGGCCTTAGCATGATCTCAATAAAAATTGAAAAAAGATGCTCCTTATAACTCCAGAACTGGTCTGAGAATCTTAATGTTTTAAAGTTGTCTCCACAATCAAAGTAATCCAGTGATAGTTGTTTGTACATTCATGCGTACACTGAAAATAAGAACAGCTAATATCTAATTCAGCATATTTTAATGATGGCAATTTGTCACAATGTAAACAAAAAATGGGGTCAAGTGGGTTAGGGTTAGGGGGTGATGAAGGGCAGTTGTCCCAGTTTTGTTGCCCACAATGTCAGATTCGAAAATCCCCCATTTAGACAATATAATGTTTTATAATACATTTTTTGCAGGTACAATCTGGATGCAGGAGATCCTCCCGCTGGTGCTGAATGGTGGGGATCTGACACCGATCCAAACCATTCCTAACTGGGACAGGGTGCCCTGGCTGGAGGAGAAAAGATTGGCATTTGTCGTGGATCAGCTGGCATCTCCACGGGCGATGGTCACACATTTTCCTCACCACCTCATGCCCCCGTCCTTCCACACCTCCAAAGCCAAGGTAAATGGGTGGAGTCTTTGTGTGATATTCCCATGTGTTCTTCTCTTAATCTGATCTCATATAAGTATCTTTTACACATTACGCTCATTATGTCATCTGTTGTCTCTGCCATAGGTGATCTATGTCATGAGGAATCCCATGGACGTCATGGTGTCTTCGTACTACTTCCACCAGATGGCCGGATTCCTCGAGGATCCAGGAACTTTTGATGAGTTCATGGAGAAATTCCTGGAAGGCAGAGGTCAGAGGTCACATGATAAAGAGTTTACACAGAGAAATGTTTGAATTTCAGGGAAGTGGAGTTCAGCAATGTTTGTGTGTTACCATGTGAGCAGATTTTGGATGTTGAAAATTAAGGACCTTCTGAAAGCATGTGACAGACAGAAGTCATTATTTGTCATTTAACCAATGTAGAGCAGTGTTTGATTGCATTTATGCTGCGCTCTAATGTCTATGTTGTCTGCAGTGCTGTTTGGAAAATGGACAGACCATGTGAAGAGCTGGAGACACAAAGAGCTGGGAGACAGAATAATTTACATCACATATGAAGAAATGGTTCAGGTAGGAACACTCCCAGCACACTCATAAACAAATGTTGAGTTTTTAAATGGCAATGTTTATGTTTTTAGGCCAGAGTTGCTGGTTGACGCTAAATGTCTTGTTGAGCATTTTTCTTTTTATTAGAACAGAAGTCAACAGGGTGTCTGCTCCAAGAAACAGACACGATTTTACACAATTTGTTATTTCCCCATGCCAATCATCGGCGATCCTACAATCTGGGGAGCCCCAAGCAAAGAAGCCAATCGAAGTCCATCAAAGAAACCCCCCACACCCACGCAGACTACAGACTATTGGCAGATGCAACAATTTACAGATGTTCCGTAAATGCCTCACATGCAGTCTATTGGTAGACAGTAGGGACAGCACACATCATCAGGGGCCCCACTTAGGGCGGTTTTGGGGGAGCAGCAGTTCATTGTATAGGAGGTTTATATCTGTCGTTGCAAACTGTGCTACTATGAAGGGCCATCGGGGGCCGCTTTCCCCTTGGGGGAATTATTTGCCTGGTTTGCCCCTCCTGACAGTGTGCTAATATTGTTTTCAGTTGGTGTCTCAGTGTGTGGGCGCTTGTTGTTTTATTTTCAACTAACAGCTAGAAAACATGTTGCCAGAGCCCAGTCCATGTGCTCTTCTTCTAGGACCTGCCTGCAGCTCTCAGGCGTATTTCAGATTTCCTGGGCAGAAACCTGAGTGAAGAAACCATTCAGAAGATAGCAGAGCATTGCTCCTTCAAGACCATGAAGGCCAACAACATGTCCAACTTCAGCCTGGTCCCAAAAGTGTACATGGACGCTGACAAATCCCCATTCTTCAGGAAAGGTGAGGCTCCATGTGTCCATCATGCATTTGACTTATAACCTGCTGGAGCCATTTTCCACTTTTACTCTTGCCCATGTTTGTAGTGTTATTGGCTATTTGACCATATAGTTGAGTAATTTCCCTGATCATTTTCTGAGCTAAATTTGTACACTGATCAATGAGACCAGCATCTACAAATGTTCCTTTGCAATTTGCTTTAAATTGCATTTAACTGGTTGACTGGATTTAACTGTCAACCTGGTTAAGGTTGACATCTTGAAATCCGGTTATAAGGAGTGAGACTTGAGACCTGTAAGTTGATTTTCAGTCTCCATATAAATGTTTGACTTTTGTACTAAACAGTAGATATGTTTTTTTTTATTGACTTGTCTTGGTGTGTGTGTTTTTGTGTCAGGGGTTGCTGGAGACTGGAGAAACCATTTTACCTCAGAACAACTGGCCCAATTCATGTCGGTCATTTCCAAAGAGCTGGAGGGTGAGAACTTCTCTCTGCCGTATCTGGATTGACCATCAGCCAGAGGAAAGAGGAGAGAGATAGGAAGCGGACCGCCCATATCATTCATGTCAGAATAGGCCAGCAATTGCAGATCGTTACTTTTGGTTTAGATATTAACTGCTAGCTAACGAGGAAATGCTGATGATCATTTCCATCAACAATGATCATTTAGATGCTTCACAACTGTACCTGATCTTATGAGCAACATATTTAGTTATTTTTCTACCACTTAACATGATTAAAACAAAGACACAACAATTGCTTTCTTCTTGCCAATTTGCATAATAGCATGACGTAATGTTACACTTGTAGGTACAGTTTATATATGACATACTGTTTTTTGGACAATTTTCACACAGGTAGGTACTGCATAATTACCTAGTAAATGCTTGATTACCATGTCATACTTATTACTGGTTATTTACCTGTCTATGCATATTTGGGACAAACCACTTCCTCACAAATCAAGTGACAATTAAAGGATTCAAAACTCATGTTATGAAGACATGTAAAAGAGTCTGCTGTCATCATTTGGATTACAGCATTTTACATTTGCTTTGATTCATTTTTCCAAGCAGTTTCAATGTGACACAGTCTTGACACAAGAAAATGAAGGAAAGGAAATTTGGTTTGTATTTGGTTTAATTATTGGATTTTAATGGATTATGCAATTTTTATATATGTATTAACCCTTTGTTATAATTATTATGGTGTTTCAACTTTTGATTCACTGTTATTAAATTATTACTGGATTGATATGCATTCCTTCAATATCTCAATTTGTATTACTTGAGGCATGCTTGCTCCAGCCTTAATTAGAATTTACATAAAAAAGGTTAAATCTATTTGCTAATCTGTTGAAGTAAATTAGTCTTGTTTGCCAGGAAATGTCATTCCCCTGGAGACTCAAACTTCAAGCTCTTGTGAACTGCAGCAGCTGTATTGTTGGCTACGTTGACAGTCAGCCATCATGGTAAGACTGTGGAGAGCTGCTGGATGAGTCTCATAACAACCATAAAAAAATTGAAAAAATACTGTTCGTGCTGAGGTCTGTGGATTATCCAAATAAATTCGGACATTGGTTCTGGGAAGACAGACTTTTTTTTCCGTCAGAGATTGGAAAGACATTCTGTATGTATTAAAATCTGGGCAAAACAAACCCAAAGTAATCTCCATACCAGTAGGAAAAAGTAAGAGCAACATGCTGTTTTGTAAGTTGTGCAGTTAATGGTAAACCAATAAATGTGTCACTGTTAGTTAGATAATGTGATTAAAGATCAACAAAGCCTGAATTATACCTTAAGGACAACTTTTTAAAAACTTTAAATTTATTTTTTAAGTTTTATGTTCCATGGCCTCCTATATTAAGTTATTAGTTCTGATTAGTATGAAAAAATAACCCAGTGTCTCTTGGAGACTCCTGGAGTCTGTATGTTTGAGTTACTACCTTCATATACAATAGGTATCTAATTTAGCAGGCGAGCTCAGACAAGTCAAGTGTACGCTGGCTGCCTGGCATGAAACAGCAAAGAGATAATATGTAATAGTTTTGTTTACTGGTAAGTAAAGGAGCGGTAAAAAACTATAAAGAGCTTTAGGTAAAGATGTTTTACTCAGAAGCTGATGGAGCATAGCTAAAAGCCTAGTGAGGAAACACATCTCAAAGTTCATTATCCTACAAATAAGTGAAGTTTAATTTTATTGTAGCTTTCTAGAGCAGGCCTTTATTTCATAGTATCACCTCTGTGTTTGTGGACAGTGTTTTAATTCAATCAGTGTAAAATGGAAAAATTAGAAGTAAATTAACAGTATATCCACTGGTTTATGTCCCACAGAACCGCAAACTAATATATGGCAAGCAGTATTTCTACAGGCCACTGTACTGTCAAAATGATCATTTTGTATTACTATAATTCATGACTTTAAACCTGTATGATTTGTCCAGTGTTCCTGGCTCTTAAGCTGTATTAACACCTTGACTACCAGTCCTGACCTTTCCAATACAGCACAGCAGTTGCTCACAGTGTTTCACTTTGCTTTGTTTAAAAAGAAATGCCTGGAGACTGAGAGCAAACAAGTCCAAACATGTTTCACCCTCCATGCAGACAGGAACAAAGGGAGAGCCAGAAAGGGCCTGAGAGACTTTTTGCATCTGGCATCTCATATGTGGCTGACACACACACACACACACACACACACACACACACACACACACACACACACACACACACACACACACACACACACACACACACACACACACACACACACACACACACACTTGGCAGGCAATTGGCAAATGTACAAATGTACAGAAAACATCCACACTGAAATGCTGAAGCAGCTCATTTATGAAATGTATTTGATTCAGCCATTAGATGGCAGCAACATCATCACTTTCCTCAGACTCAATTCAACCTCTGTATCCTTTTGTACATCACAAAAACAAATAATCAAATCAGTCACTCACCCAGAGAGATCAGCACAAAGACAGGCTGGCAGATGTCGACTGGCAGGTTCATAGACACAGGCAGAAAAATCATAGTTATAGCAAAATAATTTATAGAGAGTCATTCACAGAAAACCAATCGATGCTTCTGTTTTACACTTGGCCGTTGCTGGTTTTACTGGCACATTTAAATCTGCTCTATAAAAAGAGTCTTGTGACAGATCTAAAGAAAAAGAACCTCCTGGACGTTCTTGCCCAAACATTAAGCCGTGGATCAGCCTCACAGATGGGATTATTTTGTGGTAAGACACTGGCAAAGTTTTCAGTGATTGCATCTCCCAATAATGATAGTTTTGTTCCTTGTAGTCTGCAAAGTCATATAAGAGATGTAAATTTAGTTTTTTGGCATTTTCTAAATTAAATAATCCATTGTTTGAATTAGGAAAATAATTTATTCACTGATCAGATTCATGTCTGACTTTCTAATTATAAAATGTTGACTTAAAAGATTTGCGTCAAACATTGAAAACATCCTGTCACCATCCCTGTAATTTCATTCTTGACCCTTGACAAAAAGGGTCAAGAATGAAGAGAAGTGGTATTATGGAAACTCTCGAGACTTCTCAGACCATTGTTGTTTGTAGTCTTCTTATATCTTCAGCTTTATCTTTTCAGTGAAAGAAAATACTGGTCTAGTCACAAATCAGTGGGTGGACCAAAATGCAGACACGGGAGAAGCATGTAAAGATAAAGTAAAGTCTTTTATTTTGAACAGGTGAACTGGAAACAGAAAGTAAACCTTAGGGGTTGCAGGCAAAAGCCAAAATGACTAGATAATATATGTGACTCTGACTGTGACTTGTGCTGGAGCGTGGCACACAAACCAACCGTGTATGGCACAGCGGTCCAGCAGAGACTGGATGCAGTTGCAGGGTTTGAAAGGGGAGCAGGTGATTGCTTGATGGCAGACCAGCATGCTTGATTGTTAACATCTTACATGTGTGCAGCCAGAGAGAGAGAGAGATAGGGAGCAGACAAAACAAGAAACACACCCACTTATAACAAGCAGACAAGATTCACTGAGGGGTCATGATAAGTCCAGTAAAATATCCATAAAGCATTTTACTCAATTTAAAGTATCTCTTTAGAATATATGAATTTTTACAGTACATACTGTAATGCCACATCCATGCATTACAGAATGGATTTGTTTTACCAGTCAGTTTCAAGCCTGAGCATTTATGTTGCTCATATAAATAGATTTTCTCTTCATCACAATTTGTGTATCTAATCAACTAAATCTATATCTAACTCTAACAACCATCCGTATTACAGACTATTCACTGTCATTTCTACACACACACACTCACCTCTATCACCACAATGCGACGGCCTCTTGTTCCCTGACTGGCCTATAATCTGACTAAATAAACCTAGATCAATTATAATTCATTTTCACATTTTGAGTTTCATCTCTCACATAAAAAATCAGTCAAGCTGAGTCTCTAAATTGTTTTAGACAATCAGGAGATTTACTACCGACACTGCTGCGATAGTGACGCATTGTATCATCAAATGCATGGAGCACGTCGTTGAATTTCAACTGATCATCTCTACCAGCAGCGTCCAACTATTAATTAATCAATTAATTAATACCAAAATTAAATTGTCAATTTATATGTATTCAATACACCAGTCCTGTCATGTTCTAACTCACACTATTGAGTCCTGATATTTATGCAGCTGAGGCAAGCTGTTGTCTTTCTTCCTTGGTTTCTGTGACAGTTAATGCAAAGAAAGCGCATCACAGAAAAAGTAGATAGAATAGATAAAAAGATACATTTCAATGATCATTAATTTGACTAAAACTACAAAATGTAATTTGTACACAATGCTGTGAATAGAGTATTCATTTTGAATTTATATTGGTCAGTGCTGCAGAATGCTCATCTGAGTGTGTGTTTGTGTGTCCCTCCCATCTCTCCATCCCCTGAGCTCTGACACTACTTCAATTACATGGTGGCCTTTTGTGCCCAGGGGAGGTTTTGGGTGTGTGTGCATATAGCTGTGTTTGCATATGTGTGTGTGTGTGTGTGTGTGTGTGTGTGTGTGTGTGTGTGTGTGTGTGTGTGTGTGTGTGTGTGTGTGTGTGGGCAGACGATGTGGTGCCTGCTTTCAGGACACCCACCTCGCTGCCGCCTTGTGCCCATTGGTCCTGCCCTGGGCTGCCCACAGGATGCTAGCCTGCTTTGATGCTCTCTTCTCATCAACATACTGTAGACACACACACAGACTTACACAAGATGATAACCAATAACCTCTCAGAAGATCCTGTAATCTTTTTACTTCAAACTAAAGTTTATACATTCAGTCAACCAAGTCTTCTTAAGTCTGTTGGCTTCCTCCGGCCAGAGCAATGCTCAAGTTTATCCAATGAAACCTCAGTCAAAGACAACCAAAAGCTTTTCATCAGATGTAGGACCAATGTTTGGAATCAGCTGCTTAGGTCCAAGGGTTATGACATCTGACATTTTCTGCCACACAAATCTCAGCACCAGCCTGGGCTTTAAAGAAAAACACCTGTGACAATGGTGGAGTGTGCAAGTGTACACAAAGAAGGTTACTAATTCCAGTAACCAGAGCAGTTGGAGTTGCTTTGTGGGCCAGGGTTTTGTGTTTACGACATAATATCTTTCTTTATGTCTTCCCACTGGTTTAAAAAATTGATTAAATGTTTTAGAAAATATGTTTATTTGTTTTCTTGCAGATGAGAAGAGTGATAGTCTGTACAGTACATATATATATAGCAACAGCCAGCAGAGAATTAGCTTAGCTTAGCACAAACACTGGAACCATGGAGAGACAGCTAGCCTGGTTCTGCCAAGTAACAAAATCCATCTTCCAGCATCTCTAAAACTCAATACTTAACATATCTCCTTTTATCTGTACAAAAACCAACATGTAAAGTCTAGTTTGCTGTTTTTTTCTTTAGCTACTCAGCACATAGCCTCTCATGAAATTGTTGAATTTAAGATTTTGTACAGATAATACAAACTTGATATAACATGTCCTGGTAGTCTCATTATTTTAATGCCTCTGTGTCAACGACAGCCAGAGCCAGAGGCATATTCTGGTTGTCCGTCTGTCCGTCCCATTCTCGTGGACACAATATCTCAGTAACATCTTGACAGAACTTCTTCAAATTTGGCACAAACGTTCAATTGGACTCAAAGATGAACTGATTAGATTTTGGTGGTCAAAGGTCAAAGATCAAGGTCATGATGACCTCACAAAACATGGTTTTGGCCTTGTGAATGCAACATCTCCATAACGCCTTGAGGGAATTTCTTCAACTTTGGTACAAACATTCACTTGGACTCAAGGACAAACTGATTAGATTTTTGTTGTCAAAGGTCAAGGTCAGCATGACTTCACAAAACACTTTTTAGCCATTACTCAAGACAGCAGTTATGACAACATTTCACACAAATGGTTCATATTTTATATGACACTGGATAAACAGGGATGTAACCTAAAACTAGTCTGAGAGGCGGAGGCAGACAACCATGAGGTGGTATTCTGGTCTACCATTGAAAAGAGCCAGGTTTGCTGTTTCCATCTTTTCCCAAGTTAGCTTTAAGCTAACTGGCTGCTGGCTCCAGTTACACATCCATACCATACATGCACGAATATCTGCATGGTAACAATGTGTGGTATCAATCTAACTTTTGGCAAGAGAGTGAATAAATACATTTCCCAAAATGTTAAATGATTCTTTTTAGTTGTAAAGAAATGTGTGTGTTTCTGAGTATTGCTATTTTATCCATTATGTTTCTGTATCAGCTGCATAGTTAAATTGTCCGTGCTTGATGTCCCTGTTAGATACATACAGTCTGCTGCCAGCCCTCCCCAGGGTCATATAGCCAACTGTAGACATCTGCAGATAGACCAGTGATAACATACAACATCTAAACATCCTCTCCTCCCTTTTTGTTAGACAAAGTCATCAGGAAGACGGATGCACAATCACCTTGTACAACCTTGTGTTGTATACAATACTTGGCATTGCAGTGCATGAGATTGAGTCCATGTCTCTTATTTTTCTCATAATACTGTAATCAGCTGCAGGCATGTGCACACTGTACTTTATTATTTTGGCTGCTTTGCTATTGATATTATTCAGTATTAACACTACTATGTACTAAAATGTTATTATTGCGGTTACTTTTTTTTACTAACCATATTGTTGCTTTGTCCTTAATTCCATTTTTTATAAATTAAATACACAATACATTTGTGTGGCATCTATCCATATGATGAGTCTATATTCTTTAGATGCAATGCACAACAGATTATTCCATGTTGTATGCCACTGTGATATACAGACAACATACACATTTTGTCTGGCTTCATATTATCTCTCCCATCCATCCCTCTGCAGTCACATAACCTTCATCCTCTCTTCCGTTTTCTATGAATGCACCAACACAACTAATACAACACATCAACCATATGTTTCCCCAGGACAGGGGATGTATACAGTGATGAATACAGCCTAATAAACAGATAGTTGCATTTGCAGGCATGTGAATAACTTTTTCTCAAACACACACACAGACACACACACACTCTTCAGTCACGCCCCACCCAGGGTGTCTGCACGGTTCCGGGCCGTGGGGCAATTAGCAGTAATGGCAGGAAGCTAGTTAGTGTTATCTGCTGCCGTGGCGGCTTCCACTGGCACTGACAGACCCTGGACCGGTCACGTAGAGACACAGACAGACAGACACAGAGCCTGGGTGGGAGGAGGAGGAGGCGGTAGACCGGTCAGAGACCCCCCCAGGCACATGGCCTAAGAGGACATTTATATTATTCACCTGCTGGGCTGCATCGTAAATATGAGAAAAGACTTAAGCAAACCAGGAAATATTGTGTTTAGTCCCATAGTGTCTGCTGAGTGTATTCAAATAAACGTATATTTTCTTTCTTTTTGTTTTTTTTAATTGTATTTATTGCTTTCATTTATTGATTACAGCTTCTCAATTTGTCAGCGCCATAGTCATCCATTCAAAAAACATTAACATGCACGAAAACTACTAGTCAGAAATTAATAAACCAGCACAAATGATTCCTGAAATGTCTTTTCATGTATTTTGGGTAACAAAAATTACCTAACATCCCTTCTGCTTCATCTGCAGCATGGCTCCTGGCTGCAGTTGTGATGTCTCCCTATTGTTTCAGCAGTGTGTCCCTCTTCCTGTATGTATGTCACTACACATGCCTGGGAGTGGGTGGCTGGGTGAGTGTGTGTTTTGGGGGGGGGGGTGACGGGAATGACGGTATGAGTAGCTTTGGAAAGTGCAGGAGGATGTGGTCAGGGAGGCCCAAAAAAGATTGAAAAAAAATAAACAGCAGAAGTCCCTGAATGAGGCTCAGACACAACAACATTCATGTAGGTTTGGGCAGCTCCATGTCACATCACCAGACTGGCAGGCGCACGCAGCTGGTAGCATTCAGGGTCCACTGTGACTGTACTTACGTAACAATATTATGTCATCAACCGGCAGCAAGTTTCTTTATCGGAATAAAGAAAAAAAGAATTCATGCTGTAGCTGATGCTAAATGTCTGCTGCTTTAGCTCATTTATTGCATTTATTATTACACCCCCCCCCCCCCCCATTACAGTTTCAGTGAGGGATGTACTACTTTATTAAATCAGACTATTAGACTCCATTTCAGTTTCATGTGCTGGTGAAGAATAATCCAGATTTACCGCAATTGGATGCCAATCTTCACACCACAGTCTTTGCTGTGTGTGTGTGTGTGTGTGTGTGTGTGTGTGTGTGTGTGTGTGTGTGTGTGCGTGCGTGCGTGCGTGCTAGTGTGCGTGTGAGAGTGATGTAAAAAAAGAGGATTTGCTGTTTCACTATGAGATCTTCCCTTTTCCCCTCATTAACTCCCCAAGGCAACAGTCCAACAAAAGAAAAGGCCTCAGTCAACACTAGAGACAGAGATAAGACCCATTAACAAATTACTTACAGTAATGCTGCAAGGAGACGTTACGTGCTAGTTTGCCCAACACTGTGCCACTGACCCTTTACTGTGTCCACAAGCTGACTCTGACTTTTTACATGTAAAGGTACAAATGCAGAGTGTGCGTTTTTATCTTTTATATTGTGACAATTGAAATGCTTTAACTCTCAAACCCACCCAAAAAACCCACTGTCAAAATCTGTGCATCCTGTGCCCACAAGTTCCCTACTAGACAAATGTTCATTCATAAAATATGATTTGTTTTTACAACTGAGAAACTGAAAATCCAGAGCACGGCAGATATCAGAGGCTGTCGGTTTTAATGATGTCTGCTGAATGAGAAGCTGCATGTGTTTGGAAGAAAACATCCTTAACGGAAATTCTAGTAACATATCAGCTTCTGGCAAAGCGCTCACAGCCCCTGTAGTGTTTGGACATGAATTCAGTCACTCATGCGATGGCATGCAAAATAAACTATAAGTCAAATAAACATGGCTCCATTCTGGTAAAATATTGTTTGTATTCCTAAGCCGGGATTGGGTCAACAAAAACTGTAACTGAAGTGCCTCATTGTAACAGAAGTATGTCATTCATGTCATTTACTTGTAAATCAACTGATTGACAGTAGAGGACAAGTTAAATTTAAATCCCTGCCTGAGCAAACGTACGAGTCTAAATCTATCCAACCCACATGTAAAGACAGAAAGTGGGGCCACACTGAATCCACATATAGAAGTGAACCTTCTACACTTGAGTGCAGCGATGTAGAAGCAGCTTGGAGGTATTAGAGCTCATTAGCTACACTGCTCCGTTTGTCTACAAAAGACAGTTCATTATAGTCTAAGCACATGTAAAGATGCTTAGTTTAGAGACAAGCTGACTGCAGACCAGCCTAACATCTGTCTTCCTACTATTGTTGTTCCTGATTGTATTTTGAATTTCAGTGACGTGCGGTAACATTGTGGGAGCCGTGCAGGGTGGCCTCTGATCACACGCTGATGCTGGACTGAATGAGTGAAAGACTTAATTGAAGGACACTAATTTCAGCACTTTTCCCTTCCACCTTTCAAACAGAAAGCGCAGAAAGAAATTTCTGGGATTTTAGTGGCAAACAGCTCTATTTTCAAGATGCTCTTATAGCAAACATTTTGCCAAGCAACCTAGAGTCAGCTCAGTACCATCTCTCTCAGACCTTTCACTCGATGCACTGTTGGAACATTTAATTCCAACAGTGTTTTTTGTGCTGCTCAGTTCTCCCACTGTGATGTTGTATTTTAATTGGAGCAATGAAACATCAACAACACATCTGCAGCTGGAACTGGGTTGAGATGTTCTTGATGTCCAGATGAAAGCTCTGATGAGAGACTTAATCACAACATTCAGGATTGTTTAGACTGCCCAGCTGTTTGATGAGGGACACGACTTTGGCTGAAAAATCTTCTCTTTGAGTAGCACCATACTTAGGACCACACCCGCCTCTATGTCTCCTCCTGCTCATCTTTCTGTGGTCATAAGAATGTCAGTGGGATGTTGTGCCCCTAGGCCTTTGCCACTGATGCCCAGAGAACACATGGAGACAGACAGATGTTAGAGGACCACGTCTGTTACCTGTGTGCTAATCCACTATGAGTTTCCTGTATGGCACAAGAGGCAAGGAGGAGCAGGAAATAGTCGTGTGGAGGTGCAGGGGTCTGGCTGAACGCCGGCCCAGTCCAGAATAGACGCGGCACGGTAAAATCACACACAATGCACATCAATATGGTGCACAGGACGACAACACACTGCAGTGTTTGTTTATTGGTTGTTTATGTGACAACAATGGTTGGCGTACACAGAGGTTTTGACGACCTCAGGGCGTCGCTCCTACTGTCTTTTCTGTGTATAAATATTAGCTGGATAAATATAGCGAGCAGCTGCGTTGTTGTCACTTTCACATTGATAACAATACAGAGAACAGAGGAGAAGGGAAGTATTCCTTTTGTTTGGTGCTATTTTAGTAACCGTGATGATGTTACAGACGTGAGCACAAGCCACGGCTCTGTGTGTGAGAAATAAGCAGTCCAAGGGGTCACTATGCCCATAATACTGCAAACTGCACTGTTACACCACAGTACTTACAAGACCTTACTGCCGATAGTGGTGTGGACTTCATCATCAAAGTCTTTTCCATGAAATGTCATATGAATTATTATCTGAAATTGCTTTGTGCAAAACAGAGGGCTACAGCAATGTGTGGTTTACAGTGAGTAGATAAGAAAAATATTCATACTTCAGTAAAAGTTCACTCAGTGTAAGTCAGTATAAAACAACATGTCCAATAGATATTTAAAAGAGTTTGACTTTTTCAGATTATAATAAATAACTTGATCTGGAGATTGCTGGAGTTTGACTGAAATGTTTGAAAATAATGACGAGAGAATGAAGAATGAAGAGATTTTTTGGCTGAATCTGTTGCACTGTCATGTCAACAAGAGACTTTCCGAAAATCATCTTTCCTACTTCTCAGCTTTATTAATGGATTCTCTACATTTTCAACCTTTAGCAATAATGTTAGAGGAAAAGAACCAGCTATAAGGCAACATGACAAAGTGCATTTGACATATTGTGGCTGTACTTCACCCAAGATTTCTACAGTATTATCTTCTCACTGTCTTTTAAAATATTCAGCCCTGCAGTGTGAAGCAAGGCTAGAAGGTCATTGCTCACATTTAATGAGTCATAAAACCTTTTATTTACGTTTTCACAGCATTCAAAATTGTATATGACATTAAAACTTTTTATAGCTAATTTCAGATAGCTTGTGAAGAAATCATACTCAAGAATAACATTCTCTGCAATGCACGCACGCACACACACACACACACACACACACACACACACACACACACACACACACACACACACACACACACACTAACAGACATTCACTCAGTGAGGTGGCATTGCTCTTTGGTTAAGTCATTGGTTCAGCTGGGTGGCGGACGTGCAGTGGGCATTACACACAAACACAGGCACATGCACACAAATCACTAAGTACTTCCTGCATCTTGATGTTACGGTAATACTACAGAGTGGTGCATTGAAGACAATGACATGATTGCTCCCAAGTTTGAGTTATTTTCTATTAGTATTTCAGTTTTTATCTTAAACTTAATAGCTATCATCCTGTCAGCAGTGAGAATTTTATTCACAGTAAATTGTTATAAATTGGCAATGACATGGAAGCTCTAGCAAGATTGCAATAACTGAGAAAGACGGTTTCTGAATTGGCACAAGTGAAGTTTAATCTCTGTTAACAGGTTCATATTATCTGAAACAGAGAAAAGACTGTGAATCTGGGTCCATCCATGTAGTAACAATGTGAGTCTGTTCAGTCAAAGAATATCCCAGATTATTATTCTCATTATTATTATCTGTCTCATTTCTTTACATCAGAATTGTTGATATGATCTTGATTGTCTCAATGTTTTCAAATGTTTCAAAGTATCGTCTTTTGCATGTAAATCATGCCAGACTGGATTTGGTGATTTATGTCACAATTGCCCACAATGTTTTTTCAGCTCATTGTGAAAGATGGCAGCTGTCTTGACTCTCAAACACAGCATCTCTCTTGTTGAAAATAAAACAGGAAAACAATGTAATGTTCAGTATAAGTGTAATTTTTTTCTGTTCTTTCACTGCCTGCCTCGTCAAATTGTTTAGACAGTACTGTGTAGTGTGGTTCTAGTTACATAAACCAATGAACCAAGCTTATCTGTATAGTAAAGATACTTGAGGATGTACGCACACACACACACACACACACACACACACACACACACACACACACACACACACACACAAACACACACACAGGTCTCTTTTGTTCGCACAAATGGGAGAGTGAGGGTGTGTCTTCTCCAGTCACGAGAATCTGTCTCTGTCTCTCTCTCCTTCCTGCCTGTCTCGTCCTCATGTTTTCAGCTGTCATAGTATTGTTTCTGTCAGAACATGTGTTCTGCACATGGATGTGTTTGTGTCTGTATAATAGGCACACACACACACACACACACACACACACACACACATATATATATCATGTAAATGGTTTATAGTTTTACTACAGATGTTGTACTTTGTATTTGCAGAGAGAATGGTTAACAGGCACACAAGTGCACAGACCATACACGTGTGTTGTCCACAAGCAAACACTCACTGACTCCTTGAGCACTGCTATCTTCCTGAGACTGGGAGACTTACAGGGAACTTCAAATGTAAGCTAGTGTGTTAACATTTTCACTTGTTTCGATGTACTGAGCAGTCACACCGCTGTTCAATAACAGACGTGACATTACTGTTTAACTAAGTCATATTTTTCTTGACTTTCCTATTAGCTTATTTATTTCTTATTTCTTTAATCCAATACTATTATAATAAAATTGCGAAAATGGATTGTGCCTGCATGTAGGTATGCAGGTATATTTGTGTATGTGTGTATGTGTGTGAGGGAGGCAAAGTGTGTGATTACTATTATAAGAACAATGTGGAGGTTTTGGCACCAACAGAACAGCCAATTGTTCTCAGTATTTTGTTTATTTATTGGTCACAAAGACAAAGAGAGGAACAATGAATGTTCAATGTCATGTGTATATATTTGTGTGTGTGTGTGTGTGTGTGTGTGTGTGTGTGTGTGTGTGTGTTGTGTGTGTGTGTAGCTTATCCCAGAGCGTTTTCTTGGGGGAATAAACTATTTACACATGCTGTTATTAGCTAATGTTATTAACCTATTAAACTCTGTGTTGCATTATCTTGTAATGCTAAGAAACCCCCACAGTGTGACAAGTGAAAATGGATAGCGGACTGAAAATGCCAGTGTGTGTATTTGAATCCTTTCACATTAAGTTTCACTAACCCTAATTTTTCATATTCAAATCTATATATCAACTTACAATTTAATCAATGTATCTGCATTGTCCATAAGTCACTGTCACATAGTTTAAGTATATTCATATATTCATATATATATATATATATATATGTATATATATTTCATTTAATTCTTAAGTGCTTATTGCTTAAGAACAGATCCAGTTTAGACTCTAATGATGAACTGCAGCTGATGCTAACAAGCTGCTTCCACTGTATGACTGGCATAAACAAGGTCTAAGAACTAGGTCTGTCATATATGGGGCTCTATCTCTGACAAACAGGTTTCATTTAACAGCTTGTTTCAGTGTTTGAAAAAAGATTGCTTGCTATAAAGAATAATATGGAGCAGGACAGACATTAGCACACAATGCAACATGCCCTCAACATACAATATAATAGCATCTGTGAAAGCCATAAGCCTCAAAAACCATGGTCTCTACATAAAGATGCTTTAGTATCTTTGCAGTTAGTCGTTGTTGAGTCTTGGTCCTGCAGTGACCCAATGTAGACAGCAGCATCAATGGAAACAAGAGTTTTTAACCGTTAGGACAGTGAACAAGAGAAAAATGATGAGCTCTGACAAATGTGATATAAGCAGCTGTCAGTGCGTGCCCACCCTCGTTAATGGCCCTTGTTAACAGCCCTCATTATGAGCACACTCCGTTCTAATGAGCCATAATAGCACCTCCTGATAATCAACCTGATAGGCGGCCCCTTTGGACTCTGTACCCTTTGATTGGCTGACTGGATGACTGCGTGGATACATTGATAGGCTATCAAGGGGAAGGTGGGAGGGGCAGGCTGGCTGTTGGCCAATGGAAGTTATAGGACCCAGAGGAATGAAACTTGACTGGCGGCGGGCACTAACACCACATAGATGAAAGGGCAGTGACGTAAACTGTGTGTGTGTGCGTGCGTGTGTGTTTGTTTGGGTGTTTCAGTCAAAGAGGGTCATTATGTTGACACTTTTATCACAGTCTGTGATGATCCTCCTATATAAATATTCCATAGGTCTTTTTCACAGCAGACATTCGACATGTCACAGTAGAAAAATCACAGCTGTAAATAATGAAATGAGTGACGGGTGAATCCCATTTAGCTGCTTCAGTTCCTAGGTCCTGGCATTGTGCATGCTGGCTCACTGTCCTGACTTCCTGGGACACTTGAATAAAACAGAACCATCATTAATGTCATTGGTAACACCTGTGCCTTTTTCCTTCTGTGAAATGCCTATTGCCTTTCTGCCTCTTCTTTTCACTGAATACTCTGTAATTTGTGAAATATTAGAAGAGCACATCTACCAAAAACATTAAATGGAAGATGTGTAGGTCAGTAGGTCTGTTTTAATAATGTTTACATTATCATGAAACAATTTTATTTTACATTTTTTCAGGTCTTTCAGGCAGAGAATTTGATGAAAATTTTGACAGATTCAATCTGTCAGTGATATTGACTGATACTGTCCATTCTGTGTGTGTGTGTGTGTGTGTGTGTACACCCGCGCACATGTGCATGGTTGTGTAACTGATACTGACCATGAAGAGCTCACCAGGTTTAGGATGTTCATCGTCAAAGCCCTGAAGCCAGCCGGATTTGCTGAGAGACGACTGATTAGACAAACTTTGTATGTCTAACAGTGGCATCTTGTCAAACACAGGTGTAAGTACTAAAGTTAAAGATGGCTGCGTTTCATTTAGGCAGGATTAAGGTTAGGGTTCAGTTAGGCACTGTAGCCCTACATTTCAAAGCAATCAATTTGACTGTCATGGTGGTAGAGCACAGGTGTTACTAATCACATAATCCCAGTGTCATGACAGTGAGCCAGCATGTACAATACCAGGACATTTAAATGGAACAGTGATACTATTACTATTATTAGCAACACACATGCTTTTATTATTTTTACAAGTCAAATTGTAAATTATTACATTTTATGTACCCTTCCATGCCAATTCAACCCCCTGGGAATATTTCTATATACCACTTATCACTGACTAGACTTTGGCTACTTATACAAAAACTTGTTTTTGAACTCTTTCTTTTGTGATCACTGAATATGAGCTGTTTCTCAAAGTTAAGAAAACATTCTTTGTCAGAGGGGTTTGTTGATTTCAGCATCCTACAGGATGTATGTTTTCAACAGATGTGAATTTGGCACCGTATGTGCAGTTTGGTCCGTGTGCTTGAGAAGAATGTGACCTTTTTTAAATGGGAGAGGAAAAAACGATGGAATGATAGAAATATCTTTCTCCATCTTTTCTTCCCCTGTGGGGAGCTGCCTCCGCTGCTTTCATCCGGTAGCCTGGAGGGAGAGAGAGAGAGAGTGAGAGAGAGAGAATGAGAGAGGGGGGGTGAGAGAGAGAGAGAGAGAGAGAATGAGAGAGAGAGGAGGGGGAGTGAGAGAGAGAGAGAGAGAGAGAGAGAGAGAGAGAGAGAGAGGGAGAGAGGAAGAACAAAAGAAGTAAAAAAATAGAGACAAACAGGACAGGTAGACACAGTTGTGAGGTAACAGATATTTGACAGGATGAAGAGAGGGAAAGACGTCATTCATGTCATCACCTCCCATTTCTCAGAACAGTAACAGTAACCCTGTTGGGGTTGAAGGAGGGATGAGAGACTAGTGCTTTCTCTCTCTCTCTCTCTCTCTCTCTCTCTCTCTCTCTCTCTCTCTCTCTCTCTGTCTCTCCCCTTCCCCTCTCACATTTCCTCTCATCTCAGTTGTTGGGCCCCTATATAACCTCTTGCAGAGACCCTCTCCCTGTCATACTTATTGTAGGTGGTTTGGCAACAACAGGTGTCAGCATGTCAGTGTGATGCTGAGGTGAAGATATTTGACGTGTTTTTGTTGTGTAGCAGATCTTTAGTTAGGTTTGTAAATTTCACTAGATCAGCATTTGAGCATTTTGTCCAGTTGTGTTCCGACTGACTTTCACACTCAAGAGAGAAACTGCAGAGTTCACATTTAAAAGGTTATGGGATTGGTAACCTGCTGCATGGTGAACATGACTAACCAATCAGCTCTCCTGAAACTGGCCTTGCTGCTGCTGCTTGCGTATGGCACAGGTAAGACTTGTGATGATATGTTTTCATACACACTGCACGGATCAAAAATCCAGACTGTGAGCAAAAGAAAGCTTCTTAAGTGTAAAAAATACAAGTTTTTCTGCCTGTTGAAACAGTTAGAAAACACAATCCTACACACAGCTGACACCTTTCTGCAGGTGGAAAGGTGGATTAATTACTTAATTAATTAATAACAGTGTTTTCACTTTAAAAGCTCATTGTGGTCAACGTTTTTATAAAATGTGCAACTTCTTCCTATAGATGCAAGGATGCAAATCGTTTCCCCTAAACAAGATGTGCTGGTGGGAGAAGAGATCTTATTGCTGTGTAAAGGTGAGTCACTTCTTCATTTGATGACTAATGACACTTGTCTGTGTGAATAAAAAATGTCAGTTTGAACCTCTTCTCAAGAAAAATAAGTCTCCACTTTTATATTCATTCCCTCCTTTCCTCCCTCCCTTCTTGTCTTCTGTCCTAGCTGGAGGAGAGGGAACTATAACGTGGCAGAAGGATGAGGAAGACATTGATGATGAAGAAAAGGTGTCAGGGATAGATGAGACCTCCTCTAAACTGAGCATTAAGAAGGCCACAATGAATGATGCGGGCAAGTATAGCTGTCTGTGTGACTTCGACAACGGACACCAGGACAAGATTGACGTACAGCTGTATATTTATGGTATGTAACAACAGGCTGCTCTTTCACACACACACACACACACACACACACACACACTTATATAGTCAGTTATGTTGTTGGTGTTTTTATCCTTCACTGGACATGAAGAAAATATTTAGAATTTTATATTTTTGTTTACATGTATCTTTCATGAAGTTTCTGACATGTCCACTCTGGTGGACAGCATGCGATTAACTTTCATTGTAATTAATACACAATAACAGTGTGATAAATAGAACAGTGTACTTTATGAAAGCTGTGAACATTAAATGTGAATTTATTACTGTAAAACAAATACTTTTGCATATTTCAACATATATTCAACCTGGGCTTTGAAAAACAACCCAAACTACAGTGTGTCACATTGTGAGGATACTTTCTCTGTATGTTTTAGCTCTAACTATTGTATTGTTGTATTTATTGTTTTGCAAACAATACCAAAATTAATTAATATTGAATTAATAAAAAATAATATCTACACACCTGGTGTATCATCAGACATACAGATGTTTAGGTTTTTAGCTGCACTTACATCTGGTTGTAGCTCTTGGGTTTTCAAACACTGTCCACTGTAGTGACTGATACACAACTTTACCATCCAAAGCCAGACATAAACAGGAAATTGGCTTTTGAATAGCTGTCCACAGTAATGACCAATAGTTGTGAAAGGGTTCAAATTGGTTATGTTGAGTATATCAGCACTTGTCTAATGAACCAGCTCCCACCCTGATGGTGCTATGACTCATTTTGTTGCTTTACACCACAGAAGGTGGGCATCCTAATCTTTCTAATCCCAATCTTCTTCTTTGTCAGAGGGACCATCGTTTGGAAGCAAGAAAACCTACCATGAGTTTCTGGAGGGCACAGATGGGATGGTGCCATGCCTGGTGACTGGCAAGCCAGAGGTGGATGTTCACTGGCTTAGAGGCAACCAAAACATCCCTTCTGATGGTAGGACCAACACCCAGGGCCTTATGGGAGTAGTGAGGACAAAGTGTGATTAATGTGTCAATGACAGCATCCTGGGGAGTTTTCTGGCGACTCTTAGACTTTGTCAAATGAAAACATCAGACACATGGTTCAAATGTTAATATTAGATGGACACAGACATTCAGGCAGGCGTCTTGGCAGGGACATTGAGGTTAAGATCAATGTGACCCGGTTTGAAACTATCAAAACTCAAATGGTGTGATGGGAATTATTCGGACACTGTTAAGACCTTTCAGGAAATCTTGTCAAATTAGCCTTTTTTGGAAGTTGTTTGTCTCTTTCTGTTGTACTCCAGCCAGAAGGAGGTCTCAGAGATTTCACAGGTCGACATGACTTGTATTGAGTCAGATTCACATTGCATGTAAACATCTGTGTCAGGTGTAATCTGTATTCTGTTTACATGTTAAAAAGAGTAATAAAGGAGCATTTCATCAGACTCACTCTCTGCTTAAGTTAGTCTGTTTTCAAATAGATATAGGGAGGAACTTCCCTCACAGGCTTCCCTGCAGTGTGAAGGTTTTTCTATGTTTACAAAACGCTTTCCAGCTGCCATCAATGCACCTCTTCTGCACTGGCTCATTAGATAATTTAGTTTGTCCAGCACAGCCAGTTACAGTCACACATTACAGGTGAGTCTGTGTACTGTATGGTTCAGGAACTAACGGGCACAGTGTTTACAGCTACCAACAGGAGAGTGAATATTTGGACTTGGAACCTGAAACATGACTTTAAATGAATAAAGTTGCTCCATATCTGCTGAATTAGAAAATAGCACTTCTGTGAAAATGCCTTTTTATGTCCTGAAAATATGTCAGTGTTGTGTTCAGAATTTGTTGCACTGCCCCCAAGTGGCTCAGTAAATTAATCATTGCAGGTTTTGGTACCAAAAGTGAAAAAATAAGCGCTTGTACTTCCCTGAGATGCATCAAATGCAAACCCTAGATAAAGATAGAGCTCAGGTCACCTTTGCAGTAACATAGTTTGTATTTGAGTGAGCCCTCACCTTTTTGCCTATGATATCATGTTATTTTGACACCCTCCAGATTAAATCTGCTTTAGATTTCAGTCTCATGTAACTATTACCAAAGGTTTGGTGCACACAGTGTTTCTTTCACTAAATACTGTACTGTCTATGTGATGCAGCAGTTGGAGCTCTGCAGAGCTACTGCTGTCTGAACAGTGGGCTTCATCAAGAAATGTGACTTTAGAGAAATAAATCTTTTTGTGTTTGTCTTTTGCTCCCTGTCTGTGCACTTGCTTTTGCGGCTATCTCTCACTTCAGAGGGAGAACGTGTGCGTCAGCTGACTGATAACACACTCCGTATTGAAAAAGTGACGAGAGAGGATGCTGGGCTATATGAGTGTCAGGCCTACATCAGAGGAAGGAACATCAATCAGAAGCTCCCTGTCTCTGTTGTCGTCAATGGTGAGTAGCTTTTTCAGATCAAGATTGTGTTGACCAATTATTTGTGTTTTGTGACATAGAGATTGCTGATAGTATACCGCCTAGGTAGGATTTAGTCCCTCTGTTGGTTGTGTTTTCCCTCATATTTACATATTAAAGTTTTATTAGTCAAAGTGTAAGGTTTTAATTTACCACCACTGATGTTATCTTTTACTTTACTTTCACATCACTGGTGCCGCCCCCCTGCAGCTCCTCCTAAAGTGCATCTGAAAGAAGAGGTGAAAAAAGTGATGGCTGGATCAGAGACCAATGTTTCCTTGCTTTGTTTGGTGGACGGTCTACCGACACCCAATATCACCTGGACCATGTAAGACCGGATTTTATGCATTGTGTTTATAATATGAACATTGTAGATGAACTGAACCTGTTCTCTCTCTAAGCCAAGAAATTCCCTTATCAGCTTTGTAAATGTTCTGCGGCATCACTCTTCTCCCTCCTCTGGCCTCTTTCGTCCTCTTATCCCGCTTCATAAAGTTGTGCCTGTAAATATCTGTCTCATATTTACAATAACGAATCACTACAACATCATTCAATGTGTATTTTGCTTTTCACTCTCTGCTCACAGGCCGGTGGCATTTGACCCTTCACGCCATCAGTTCAACTCAGACCGCAGCCAGCTGACTATACACTCTGTTGCCAGAGGCGACTATGGGGAGTACGTCTGCACCGCCAGCAACAAGATAGCTGAGGACAGTGCAACCATCACACTTCATGTCTTTGGTTGGTTCAGTTCTGTAGCACTTGTAGACTTTTTACTTTATCCTGTTGTACTATAGTGATGTGTCTGAACCTTGGTCAGTTGAATACTGTCATTGTAACTGAAATGTTTGATTTTCAGAGGCCCCAGAGGTGTTTGTGTCAGCAGAGCAGCTGATTGTGTCAGTGGGTCAGCCTGTATCTGTGTCCTGTAACGTCTCTGGCCATCCTCTGCCTGAGCTGCACTGGCTCAACAAGCACAATGGACAAACTCTGGTGAGACTGTATGGACATGTACACTCATAAACTCCACTGCACACATTCACCTTCAGGCAGCAAAACTGAAACTGTAAACTCAAAATGATATATGTAATATGATTATGGCTTTTATCTATGGCTCAACAAAGAACACTCCAGTTAACTCCAACACAACACTGAGTGTTTGCATTTACAACAAAGCTCATTACATGTAGGATGATTATGATGATGATGATGATGATGATGATGATGATGATGATGATGATGATGATGATGGCGGCATGTGGCCAGGATGTGGGTTTTCAATGATAATCTGTATGTGCCGTATTTCTAATGTGTGATTTTCATTTTTTTCTTCTGCCTCTGTCAGGACTCTACTCCTGGTCCCGTGCGTGTGGTGGATGGTGTGTTGTTGATAGATGAGATAATGCCCTCTGATGGCGGACTGTATTCGTGCATGGCTGTTGGCACCTCTAGAAATGCATCTAGAGATGTCGCCATCCACAGTAAGAGTTTATGTCCAGCTTTGTATTTCTGTAACCATGTTTCACACAGACATGTTTCTGTGCCATTTTTTAACATTTGTTTTCCCTTCTTCAATCCTCCGCTCTGCTTCCTGACACACAGCCAATCCCGGTCCTCCTTTCTACCTGTCAGCCTCACCTGGACCGACATCAGTCCTCTTTTCCCTCAAATCTCTACCCATGAACGGAGGAACAGAAATCACAAGTTTTGTCCTGCAGTGGAGGCAAAGTGAGGCAGAACAGTGGAAGGAGGTCAGAGTACCAGCTTCAGGTAGATCATTTGCTCCACATAGAGGCTTTGCAGTTGTGTGTCATGATTCTCCATGAAGAAACAAATCAGTTGGTGAATCACTACACCTTATACTGCTTAAACCTTAAACTGTATTCTCCCTTTATATATACAAGTACAAATGTAATAACGTGTTTGTACAAAAATGATGTGCCTTTTGTGTGTGTGTGTGTGTGTGTGTGTGTGTGTGTGTGTGTGTGTGTGTGCTTTTACAGATCCTCTTGCTATCACCGCCCTCAAGCCGTACACATTGTACACGGTGCGTTTGGCTGCCTTGAATGCAGTAGGAGTCGGAGAGTTCTCTCACACAGACACAATTCGTACCGAGGGAATTCGTAAGTGCTACACATTACATCAGACAGTGACAGCACACACCAAATCCACATTTCATGCAATATGTGTGGCACATTAACTACATATTCAGTGTGTGCGTGTGTGGGAATTTGTATATTTATACATTTACATGAATGTATAATGATGTGCATTTATTGATGCACAATGTAGAGTACACATGCGTATGCTGCATGCAGTGTATATCTTCCTGTCTGTATCTATATATCTGCTATCACTAATTTTTCTTATTCATCTCTCATACAAACATCATCATAACATTCCCATGACTTCATCTTCTGCTGCCTGATGTTCACTGATGATGTTGATGACACCATGTAATCTACTGTCAATCAGGAGGTAACGCACATTATGAAATAATAAAGTCACATGCTCAGTCAAGCTGTATGTAGCCCAGATAAACCAGTTTAACTACATCAAATGATAAGGTGTTAATTAATATTCATCAGTTCTTTCCTTCCTCTCTGCTTCCTGCCTGTAGGTGAACCCGACAGTCCAGTGCTGTCGTCTGATGAGATAAAAGTCGAGGGCAACTCCTTCTCTGTCCCTCTTAAACAGATGGATGACGGTGGAATGCCTCTGCTGCACTTCAACGTACGATACAGACAGGTACGAGGCTCTCTCACTCTCTTCCTCTTCTTTGGTCCTTTTTTTTTCCTGACTTTGATCCTCCCTCTCCTCCGCTCTCTTTAACCAGGATACAGAAGGGGCTGAGTGGAAAGAGATGAAGTTGTCGTCTGATTCAGACGCTGTCTCCCTTCAAGACCTGTCTTTTGGGTCAGACTATCAACTGGAAGTCATAGCAGTCAATGCTAATGGTTCCTCTATCCCTGCAACGTTCAACTTCACCATCGCAGAACAACCTGGTATGTGGCCTGCTACTTCCACCACCACACACTTTAGCGTACCAGCCAGAAAATGTGTCTTAGCTTCTAGTTTGCCATAATCAACTGAGAGTGATGATACAAATAGCTCTGAGATTAATTATACATCAAGAGTGTGTTGCTTGCCACAATGAAGGTGTTTGCCATACGTTCAGTTTGGTCATCTAGACTTTGTCATCTCTTCTCAAAGTGAGCAGCCGCACCATGACCAAAGGCAGCGTGGTTGGCATTGTCATGGTCATCTTCCTGTTGGTGTTCCTGGTGGTAGATGCCACCTGCTGCTACAGAAATCGCTGTGGTCTTCTCATGTCCATCGGTGTGAAACTCTTTGGACAGAAAGTTCCAGGCCTCAAACTGCTTGAAGAAGGAGCAGGAGCCACTAATGGGTAAGCTGATGTGACTGTGAAGAGAGACCTTTCGGAAAAGCCTTTGAGGAAATGTGTCGATGTGCACAAAACATTGAATAGGTCAGCAGATTATCATCATTGTAATTCAAACCTTGTTGTGTGTCCTGGCTGCAGAGATGTGAAGCTGAAGGGTCTGTCCACTCCTAGAGGCAGTATGCAAAAGGGAGTCACCACGGAGGGGGGGCAGCTCAAAGAGGTCACCTGCGACAAAGCCCCCCTCACCAAGCACGAGTATGTTGTATGCACAGTTCACAAAAACCTACATGGATATATAGAATTGAATGATATGTGAAAATTGAGGATTACAAGTTTATGACCTTCATGTAATTACCTGCTGTAAGCTGCTTCCTTTTACTCTCTTATCCAAGTCAGGTCTCTCCACATTCAGTCACAGGAATGAGCAGAAACCAAACTGTACATCCTCATAAATAATAGGTGCCTAAAAGATAACTAGTTACATAACTTAAATTACATAAAATGCACAAAGAAACAGAAAAGAGCCTAACTGAAATTACATACCAAAACCTAAATTGAAAGTGCATTTTCTCAACATACATACAACCCCAAAATAAAATATGTACAGTGCATTGTACAGTACATTAGTTGCAGTTTTATTAGTTTTACATTTGATTTGGTTTTGTCTTCACATTATGAGTATTTTTCTAGTTCACTATAGCCATTTATTTAAAAAACCAGGCTATAGGCTTGTTTTACGATCCTGACACCTCTTTATGTTGCTGAAAAATATGTCTGCCTCATCCAACCAGAACATGCAGCCACAGTCTCTCTGGCTGTAGTTTGTTGTCAAAGACTTTCATGGACTCCTACAAACAAACTATCACCATGAACAGCTGCTACATGTGTTAGTATGACAGTCTGACTATGTCAACATCAGTGTTTGAGCTGAGGAACATTAAAAACATATTGCATTTATCCAAAGTGAGAGTCACGTGAAGAGCAAATATATAGCAGAAAGTCGTTTTTAAACTCCACTTTGAATTGAGGTTCTTTGAGTTTTAAGTTTTGAGAATTAGTTTTATCCCAATATTTCACTAATAAGTCATTTCTCTGCCCACAGGAAAACACAACCAGACAGAGAGCTGCCCATTGCCGACGCGTGAGGCCAGAAACTGGTGAAACGAGAAACATGAGAGTAAAACATGTGCCAGTGAGCTGCATAGACAACAAGAGAAACTATTAAACACCTGGTCACAACCACTGACTCAGAACACTCAGCGATCTCTGCATTGGATACATCTGCCGTGGGAAAGGTCAAATGTGCTGACACACTGTAGGAAACGGACTGATTTTGTCACAGTGTGTTAAAACTGGTCTTCTTCAAACCTCTGTGCTTTTGGAGTGAGATAGCAGCAGGTGTGTGTTCAGCCTCTCTAGACAGCATTGTGCTGACACAGACCACAGGCAGGTGAATGGGTCATTTTCTATATCTGTCTGCTCTGATGTAAATCACTTCAAGCTAAACTTAAAAGACAAAATCTCCTTAACAGAGTGATATTGATGTCTGTGTTTTACAGGGTAAAATTGTTGTTACTATTTCATTTTCAAAAATATTCTAAAGGACACAACAAACGTTTACCTAGTGAATGTTTTATACAGACACAAGGTCTCATTTTTCTCATTATTCGACTCTTTCTTTAACCATACCATGACTGTCTTGTGCAAATCAACTTTGTTTAACATCCAAAAATGTGTTTGTATTAGTGATGTTATTTTAAATATCTTTATTGTTAGTAACTTTTTAATGGTTGTGTAAACAATTAGACATCTTTTTTTTTTTTTTAGATTAAATGCCACTGTATCCTGATATTGAGCACTATTATAGGCCATTTAAAGGCCACTTCAGTTCGAACCAAACTTAACTAACTTTAACGTAATTATTATGCACTGATATTTATTATTTTTTAGCCATACATGAGAGATATTCATGATTTGGATTTAAAGCCATATTTGTAGCCAGCTTTACTGTTCCGCACTTTTGCGTGAAAGTTCATGGTCAGCAACTAATACTTCCCACTTAGGGAACCTGTAATTAAAAGCAACTTTAATTATGAGAAATTTTCAAGTACCTGTAATAATAGGAAAACATACGCGAAGCAAAGCGGACTAATGTTGTAAGTTATCTTATACTTATAGTCATATCATTATTTACAGTAATCAAATATGTGAAAATAAATCAGGTGCAGCTTTTTTGTGTAGAAGATAGTTTGACATAAATTACCTGAACATATTCAAGTGTTTTGAGATTCTTGTAATATTGTACTGAACACTGTACATGGTTGTACATACACTTTGTGTTTGATAAAACATGGATTCTAAAACAGCTTTATGTCTTTTGTATTCACCAACTACATGTTTGTTTGTTTGTTTGTTTGTATTTTAGTCGCATCTTTAGTAACATGTTTGAAAGATGAGATTAAGCTCTTAAAAAAGACGTGGCAAGACGTGAACCTGACTGATTCCAGATGCAAGTATTGTGCAGTGATGACTTTGATGAATGCAAGTGACAAACTGTCAGAGACTCACCACCTGAAGGTATGAAAGGTGGCTGATTTTCCCCCGGCTTGAATAAATATAAAATGACCTATCAGCAGAAAAAGTTCTGCTCTAGCCTGCTGGGCACATGAAGAGCAGAATACCTTTTGTGAAACTATTTTGTGCTAAGAAATTGTCTCTGTGAAAACTCCTTACCATTTGTGGTGTAGAATATGACACGGTCTCTGGAAAGAGAGTTTGCTGGTGAATATTTTTTAACAGTTTAACTTTCAACACAAACCGAATTCAATTCATCGCAATGGTACTGATGTGGATGCTGATACTTTGAAAACTAGGAAAATGAAACCAAACCTATCTGCATGTGAGATGTAGGTAAGCGGAAACAAGAAAATATGATTTATTTCTGGCTGGACTGCAGCAGCGGGGGCCAGCTGTATAACCTAGAATGTCCCTGACTGGCTGACTGACCGTATTTCCATCACTGGTTGCTGAGTTGGTTTCTTCCTGCAGTGTTGCCAACTTAGCACATTGTCGCTAGATTTAGAGACTTTAAAAAAAAAAAAAAAAAACACTAGCTGTAAACCTGGTAAATGACTGGACCGTGTAGGGATTAGGGCTACACCTATATTTTCAGGCAGTCTTGGGAACTGCAGGGAAGCGGGGAAGCTCTTCCAATACTCTGAGCCTCGACGGAGGAGGAGAGAGTGGAGCAATGTGCTGACAGCGATTAGTTATCAGTGTCAGTCCAGACCTCAAGCATTGGCAATTATTTTCATGCCTAAATCGGTTGTCTTGCAGGCTTGATATGAATTCACTCAAAACATGCATATGTTTACTCAAATAGTGATGGGGACATTTCTGTCCTCCCAAAATATTGGAGGGGACATATCTCTGACCTCCATATGCAAACCTACGCCCTTGGTTTATTGTCTCTCAGAAAAGCAGTTTTCATGAAACATGAGTTTCTTAAATCTGTGACAAAAAATAATTTAATGAATTTAAATTTATTGATTCTCTGAAGACAGATATGCTCACACTTGAATATCCTATATGCTACCAACAACTAGCTACGTCCACTTACTGAAGACAGAGTCTGAGATCTGCACAGTCGTGAGGTAACCTCTACAGGACAGAGAGAGGGACAGACGTCATTCAGGTGATGACACCTCCCATTTCTCAGAAAAACAATATGTTGGGGTTATAAGAAGGATGGGAGACTAGTGCTTTCTCTCTCTCTCTCTCTCTCTCTCTCTCTCTCTCTCTCTCTCTCTCTCTGTCTCTCCCCTTCCCCTCTCACATTTCCTCTCATCTCAGTTGTTGGGCCCCTATATAACCTCTTGCAGAGACCCTCTCCCTGTCATACTTATTGTAGGTGGTTTGGCAACAACAGGTGTCAGCATGTCAGTGTGATGCTGAGGTGAAGATATTTGACGTGTTTTTGTTGTGTAGCAGATCTTTAGTTAGGTTTGTAAATTTCACTAGATCAGCATTTGAGCATTTTGTCCAGTTGTGTTCCGACTGACTTTCACACTCAAGAGAGAAACTGCAGAGTTCACATTTAAAAGGTTATGGGATTGGTAACCTGCTGCATGGTGAACATGACTAACCAATCAGCTCTCCTGAAACTGGCCTTGCTGCTGCTGCTTGCGTATGGCACAGGTAAGACTTGTGATGATATGTTTTCATACACACTGCACGGATCAAAAATCCAGACTGTGAGCAAAAGAAAGCTTCTTAAGTGTAAAAAATACAAGTTTTTCTGCCTGTTGAAACAGTTAGAAAACACAATCCTACACACAGCTGACACCTTTCTGCAGGTGGAAAGGTGGATTAATTACTTAATTAATTAATAACAGTGTTTTCACTTTAAAAGCTCATTGTGGTCAACGTTTTTATAAAATGTGCAACTTCTTCCTATAGATGCAAGGATGCAAATCGTTTCCCCTAAACAAGATGTGCTGGTGGGAGAAGAGATCTTATTGCTGTGTAAAGGTGAGTCACTTCTTCATTTGATGACTAATGACACTTGTCTGTGTGAATAAAAAATGTCAGTTTGAACCTCTTCTCAAGAAAAATAAGTCTCCACTTTTATATTCATTCCCTCCTTTCCTCCCTCCCTTCTTGTCTTCTGTCCTAGCTGGAGGAGAGGGAACTATAACGTGGCAGAAGGATGAGGAAGACATTGATGATGAAGAAAAGGTGTCAGGGATAGATGAGACCTCCTCTAAACTGAGCATTAAGAAGGCCACAATGAATGATGCGGGCAAGTATAGCTGTCTGTGTGACTTCGACAACGGACACCAGGACAAGATTGACGTACAGCTGTATATTTATGGTATGTAACAACAGGCTGCTCTTTCACACACACACACACACACACACACACACACACACACACACACACACACACACACACACACACACTTATATAGTCAGTTATGTTGTTGGTGTTTTTATCCTTCACTGGACATGAAGAAAATATTTAGAATTTTATATTTTTGTTTACATGTATCTTTCATGAAGTTTCTGACATGTCCACTCTGGTGGACAGCATGCGATTAACTTTCATTGTAATTAATACACAATAACAGTGTGATAAATAGAACAGTGTACTTTATGAAAGCTGTGAACATTAAATGTGAATTTATTACTGTAAAACAAATACTTTTGCATATTTCAACATATATTCAACCTGGGCTTTGAAAAACAACCCAAACTACAGTGTGTCACATTGTGAGGATACTTTCTCTGTATGTTTTAGCTCTAACTATTGTATTGTTGTATTTATTGTTTTGCAAACAATACCAAAATTAATTAATATTGAATTAATAAAAAATAATATCTACACACCTGGTGTATCATCAGACATACAGATGTTTAGGTTTTTAGCTGCACTTACATCTGGTTGTAGCTCTTGGGTTTTCAAACACTGTCCACTGTAGTGACTGATACACAACTTTACCATCCAAAGCCAGACATAAACAGGAAATTGGCTTTTGAATAGCTGTCCACAGTAATGACCAATAGTTGTGAAAGGGTTAAAATTGGTTATGTTGAGTATATCAGCACTTGTCTAATGAACCAGCTCCCACCCTGATGGTGCTATGACTCATTTTGTTGCTTTACACCACAGAAGGTGGGCATCCTAATCTTTCTAATCCCAATCTTCTTCTTTGTCAGAGGGACCATCGTTTGGAAGCAAGAAAACCTACCATGAGTTTCTGGAGGGCACAGATGGGATGGTGCCATGCCTGGTGACTGGCAAGCCAGAGGTGGATGTTCACTGGCTTAGAGGCAACCAAAACATCCCTTCTGATGGTAGGACCAACACCCAGGGCCTTATGGGAGTAGTGAGGACAAAGTGTGATTAATGTGTCAATGACAGCATCCTGGGGAGTTTTCTGGCGACTCTTAGACTTTGTCAAATGAAAACATCAGAGACACATGGTTCAAATGTTAATATTAGATGGACACAGACATTCAGGCAGGCGTCTTGGCAGGGACATTGAGGTTAAGATCAATGTGACCCGGTTTGAAACTATCAAAACTCAAATGGTGTGATGGGAATTATTCGGACACTGTTAAGACCTTTCAGGAAATCTTGTCAAATTAGCCTTTTTTGGAAGTTGTTTGTCTCTTTCTGTTGTACTCCAGCCAGAAGGAGGTCTCAGAGATTTCACAGGTCGACATGACTTGTATTGAGTCAGATTCACATTGCATGTAAACATCTGTGTCAGGTGTAATCTGTATTCTGTTTACATGTTAAAAAGAGTAATAAAGGAGCATTTCATCAGACTCACTCTCTGCTTAAGTTAGTCTGTTTTCAAATAGATATAGGGAGGAACTTCCCTCACAGGCTTCCCTGCAGTGTGAAGGTTTTTCTATGTTTACAAAACGCTTTCCAGCTGCCATCAATGCACCTCTTCTGCACTGGCTCATTAGATAATTTAGTTTGTCCAGCACAGCCAGTTACAGTCACACATTACAGGTGAGTCTGTGTACTGTATGGTTCAGGAACTAACGGGCACAGTGTTTACAGCTACCAACAGGAGAGTGAATATTTGGACTTGGAACCTGAAACATGACTTTAAATGAATAAAGTTGCTCCATATCTGCTGAATTAGAAAATAGCACTTCTGTGAAAATGCCTTTTTATGTCCTGAAAATATGTCAGTGTTGTGTTCAGAATTTGTTGCACTGCCCCCAAGTGGCTCAGTAAATTAATCATTGCAAGTTTTGGTACCAAAAGTGAAAAAATAAGCGCTTGTACTTCCCTGAGATGCATCAAATGCAAACCCTAGATAAAGATAGAGCTCAGGTCACCTTTGCAGTAACATAGTTTGTATTTGAGTGAGCCCTCAGACACCCTACAGATTAAATCTGCTTTAGATTTCAGTCTCATGTAACTGTTACCAAAGGTTTGGTGCACACAGTGTTTCTTTCACTAAATACTGTACTGTCTATTTTTAACAGTTTAACTTTCATACCTGTGATCACAAGCAATGACCACACCACAAACTGAATTCAATTGGCTCTGGCAGATGCCTTGAAACCTAGGGAAAACAAACCAAAATTATTTGCATGGCAAGATACCATGAGAAGTAAGTAAGAAAATATAGTTTGTATTTATGTAATTTGTTTATTTAGGGTGAAGTAATCTTTAAGGATTAATAATCCAGGAGATATTTTGAACATGCATCTCATAATAGTTTTCGATCAAGTTATCTGCATTGTCTCTCAGGAAAAATATAAGTGTTCTCATGAAACATGAATGACTTTAGTCTGTGACAAAAATAAATCAAATGAATTTTAATTTTCTGACTCTCTGAAAACAGAAATGCTTACTCTTGAATGCATGTTACCAACTAATTCATTGTGTTTAAAGTCTACATGTTCCTCCTCCTTCCTCCTTGGTTCAGCATGGGTTTCCTTTTCCTCTATTACTCTTCATTATTCAGCCTAAAATAGAAAGACAATGAGAACATTTCAAAACAAAATTAGTCAGTATTTTGATTTTGTATTTGTTGTATAGTTGAATTGTGTGTGTGTGTGTGTGGTATTATATCCGACAGTGTATCCTGACTTTAAAGGACAGCTAGACTGTTGGAGATGACATGTGTTTGGTTGAATCTGTGTTACATATTTTTAAAAGATATGATGTGAAATGTAGGTGGACAGATGAGGCACAATGGTGAAACATTTTTGGTTGTCAAAACAATTAGAATTGCCTATATATGCAGAGATGTATGCCTTAATATACTGTTGCAATTACATTTATCATGTGAGTCAATAAACCCAGTAACTCAATCATGTTTTGTCTCATATCAAATATTTTGGAAAAGCTGTCCACAAAGGGTTGTCAGTTTTTCTCAGATTATGCAATTAGCCTGATTAATTCACATTTAAACACAAAGACAAACTGCCGATGGTGACAGTGGACAAGGACAGTTATATTTGGATAATTCACTCTGAATTTTTACACTGAACTTCAAATCTAAATACCCTGCTATGCTGTAACTGGCTCCAAATATCATACAAAGAACTTTTGATTTGGGATCATTGTGTTATCAAATCCTTTGTGAATAGCTTTGTTTCACTCATCTCTTGCTGATGTTTGACGTGCACTGATGGGAGTGCCAGGAGTGAGCAGAGGGTTTGTTTTGAAGGGATGGCTGAGTCATGGCTGATTCAGACTCTCATTAAAGACTGATACAGGACGTGGAAATCAGGTTTCTGAAGGTGCTGTTTGAATATGACTGAAATGCACATTGAAAAACATGACTATATAAGTTAGCACTTAAATACAATTAGGAGTTGTACTTTACTTGAGTATTTCCATTTAAATAAACTTGTTCATACTTCTACTTCACTACAGTTCAGAGGAAAAAAGTGTATTTTTAAACTCCACTACAATTGTTTCTATTACTTTGCTGATTATAATCTTTGTATAAACAGATTATAAAATAGGAAGTGTTTTTACAGATTAAACATAATAAAGTAAACAAAGTTATTAAAATGAGATCCACCTCAACCTGCAGCACTAAAATGTTGCCTCCATATCATTGCATTACTATTAACAATCTGGTACCACTTTCTGATAAGGCACCATTTATAGGGGGCTTATGAACTATACAACTGTAATTAATAGCTTTATTAATAGTTAATCAATAATTTACTAATGCTTCTTAGATCAGTATTTATGGATCAGTTATAGGTCCAACTTGACAAAAACTCAGCTCAACTCAATTCTCCTCGGACAGGACACCATGCTCATCTGCTTAAGCTCTTAAATTCATTAGTGGGACCTTTACAATGGACTGTTTGACTGTGTCCTGGAAAAGAGCTGCAGGACATCTGGAACACAAATCAATTTATAACTACTCAGTAACATTTCCAACTGCAGACTTATTATGGTACAGCTATTTATCAACATATACATAGACTAGTTGATGATCTGCATGCAAAACCTGAAATAGTGCAAATGTAGAGAAAACAATACCGAAAATTATGAGGCATTTTTAAGTTGTTTGGATAAAAAGTATCTTGTATCACTGTGCCCTGTTTAAATAAAACATTTTGGCCATAACATGTGTTTCTTTTCAGTAATAGGCAGTTATAAAGGTTGGTGTGCAATTTCAAATGTTAGTATGACATTATGAAGGGTTTCTCAATTTTTAATGAGCCATTAGCAAAGGTTATAGATGCTGATAAATCATTATTAAAGCGCTCTACAGACATTAAATCTGTAGTCATAAAATGTGAAGAAGGTGTTTTTGAATGGATTTTATTCCAGATGTCCTTTTCCAAAAGATAAGAAGTCGAGCAGTCCATTGGAGTGCTGCACAAGGATTTTTCAATTAATCAGTTACAGCAAGAAAGTGGTTCCAGCAGTCCTATGTAATAACTACATACTCTTAGGGGCCCTGCATTACACGAGACCTACTTTAATTTTTGATTCTGAAAGTAGGCAGGCCCAAACCTTACTTCTGTGCTTTTACTTTAGTGCAAGATTTCAATGCAACACTTTGGGCAATAACAGAGGATTTTTATATTGTGATACTTCTACTTTTAGAGTGAAACCTGGAACAAACATGAGACATACACAAACACAAAACAATAACTATTCATTTGATTATAAAGTTGAGTTATGCATAACAGTCTCCATAAAACGGTCGTTAGCAAAACTACAGCAGACATGAAATGTAGTGTCAGTGGTAGCAGCTCTATGTGCTTCGGTGCTGTGACACTCTCTGGGTACGCCCCCTGCCTGATACGTTCCTGCTGACTACAAGCACATGACCAGGCGTGTTTACACCTGCAGTCGGACACACAGCTCCTGCCCTGACTGTGTCACAGACAGGGAAGCCGTTTGTCTAAACTGAGATAAGAAGCAGCGTTGTCGTGAGAGGTTGTCGTTTAGCGGACAGTCACTGGGAGTTGGTAAGTTAGCTTTATTAGCAGAGTCTGTGGTTTTCCCTCAGTCTGTGATGTGAGGACGCTAGCGGCTCTTCCGTAGCAGCAGCTGCTAGGTTAGCATGCTAATGTAACTGTTATCTCACAGCTCGCTGCAGCAGCATCACCACCCGGACAGGTTGAAGGTAATTATTCAATTATAACACCAGCTACAAAAGACACGACGCTGAGCGTTTTACTCAGCTTAACATAGCAAAGTGTGCTTGTCCCTAATATCATCTTGTTATAGCTTTGTTAACGTTAAACATTATAATAGAGTTAGCTGCTTCGTAACCGTTTTAGTTGGTGCTTGTGTTAAAAGCTAAAGTAGTAGCTTGAACGGTAGATTAACTGTAGACAGCTGGAGAGACAGATTTGAAAGAAGATTAATTGAATCAAAATAGACTACTATAGCTTTTGGTTGAGAACAGTAATGTCTCAATGATTGTGTTAGTGAAGCTGTCACACAGCCGTAATGTAACCCACCATCACCTGCCTGTCTGCTGTCAGTCTTGGTGTCAGTCATGTGAATGAGAGGAGCAATATGAGACAATGTTTGACCTTATGGTGGTACAAGCAAATCAGTTATTCTGGACAAATATATTCTCTGTTCTAGTGTAGCATCATTTGCTCCTAGCCTGGGAAGATTCACAGTTTAAGAGAGAAAAATACTGCTGCATGCTTGTTTTCAGTGCAAATAAATATCTGCCAACTTGCCTACTATGTCTGAATCCTGACACAAATCAGAAAATATTTTAATTGAAAATAAGACCAGGCATTGTGCGGAACGCTTCATTAATATTTGCTATATATCCACATATCATACTTTCCCCTTCAGCTCCAGGTGGCCCCTGCCCATCTGTCCCCCAGGAGGGAAGCTTGATCCTCAGCTGCTGGCTGAAGCCAGCACTCTAGCTGTGCACCATGGATGAGACAGATGTGGAACGTAAGCTCTTCTCTTCTCTTCCAGTTTGTTTTTGTGTCAGCCTCTATTCAGTTACAGTATTTCATTTGTTCTTGAAAGCTAAGCCATGCATATTTCCTTTTTTTAGTTAGCCAATAGTTTTACTGCACAGGTGTTGCTAATTTTGTCTGGCAATTTGTGTTAACTCCATTTCTCCCTACGTTTTAAGCTTCCTCTTCAGATATGTCTTTTATATTGTGTTTTCCCTCTAGAGGTGACCCTGGCTCTACTAGATGCAGCCAATGATAAAGACTCAGAGGTCCAGGAGCAGGTCAGAAAGTCTATGTTAACCCTGGGAAAACAGCAGCCAGACCGAGTGCTAGCAATGTGTCAGGACTACCTCCTGAAACACCCAAAGGTAAAACCACAGCTATCTATTAAAATATACCTGGGTAACCTGGAACTGTTGCTTGCTGCTGCTATCAGTATCCCTACTGCACATTACCAAGTAGAAAGCAAATACATTTTGTAGCTAGATAAGCATGACCATAAGTGCATGCTTGCATTCAGGTTTTAAAACTGGCACAAAACACTTCACATTTACATATATCAATTAATTGCTGTGACTGCTCCGTGTGATCATACTTTACACATTTAGAGGGGAAGTTGCAGGGGAAGTGCTTTTAAATTCTTTTTAGACCCTTCTACATTAGGCAGGATTTCACGAACTATGTACTTATGTGATGGAAATGTCTGTGGCTTCATGAAAGATTTGTTTTGAATCGAGTAACCCCAGCTAACAATAGTCTGCTGCTAATCCGTTAAACCCGGTCACACTTAAAAGGCCATAGTGCCCCTAGCATGTGGCTTGCTGGCCTGTTTCAGACAGTAATGGCGTGTAAATCAACATTCAATCTAGCGATTTCACACATTCACAAGATGTAAACATTGCAATAAGAATAGTAGTTGTATGTGTCAATGTTTCATCCGTAGTGATGAAGTTCATTTGACCTGTCAGGTATTAAATTCACTGCATTTGCCAAAATACAGCCACATCGGTTTATAATCTGTGTACAGTGCAATTTACTTATATTATATTGTATTATATTAATATTACAATACAAAAAATCCCAACCTTAATCTATGCTGCTAACATTTTGCCTGCATGGGCATATAGCATAGAAAAAATCAGTCTACCTACCAAACAGAAAAGCAAGCTTGATGTTTGTTTGTTCTTTGCCTGTTTCTGTTTTTTATTTGTAGCACATTTTGTCCTCAGAAATTTCACCAGTTTTGAATCAGCGTGTGTCTGGGAATGGTGTTTATCATATTGTCACAGCTCTCAGACATGTGATTATCAGATGATGGCATCATCACTCTGAGGAAATGTCTTGGGAAACATCAGTGATGTAGTACATGAGTTTCCTTTTTTATTGGTATGGTGTAATATACTCTGTCATATTTTACTTTGTATATACTTGTGCAAAAGCAAAATGCAAAAATTTAACATGATATGTACACTAGATTTTATGCTTTTAGATGGAAATGAATATATGCCATGCACTTAATTAGTATTCCATTTTGTCTTTATGTTGTATTTTAAATATGCTCTTTATACTGTATGTATGTGTTACTCCTGTCTTCTTTTTCTCCTTCTCCTCCTCCTTTAGCTGGTCGTGAGCCACAGAGTTGTGATTCTTCAGACTATTGAGCTGATTGCTGGCTGCAGTATAGAGGAAATAAGTTCCCCCAGGATAAAAAGCATCATCTCTCTGGCCTCAGATGAGATGACACGATCAAAGGTAAAATATGCCATGTTAATTATTTATTTATCGGTTTCCTCAGAGAGCCAATGATAGATGATATTCCTTTCTGTTTTCTCAGGAGGTCATCCCTGACTGGCAGCAGGCAGCCAGTAATATCTTGGTTGCTGTGGGTAACAAGCACATCAACGACATCATGGAGGAGATACTAAGCAAGTTTCAGCCAGGAGTCTTACCTCATTTCTTTGTCGTCCAAACACTAGCCAACCTCTCTGATTCCAATGGTAAGATAATATTTGCATGTACAAACACAAAGGAACCACACATAAGAGTCCATAAAGAAGACCACACTCACTCACACACACACACAACAGGAAATCAGAACTTCAGCTCACAAGGCAGTTATTCAGAGGTTGTTTAGAAAGACATGAACCTGTTAAACTGGTCCAAAAACTGCATTTGCTGTTTGTTTAGGAGCGGTCTCTTGTGCTTTTTAAATTACAATGATTAAGTGTTCTGTATCTAAACTGTTGAGAGCTAGCTCTCATACTAGCAGTAAGTAGGGATATTCACAGCCTCTGAGTTGATCAATACTCTTTTAATTGATCAGTATTGGCTATATTAAGCCTGAATTGCGATATCTGTTATCCTTTATTTACTGAATCATTTGTGCTCTGCCAACTGTCACAGTAGCCAATTTGTACTAAGATAAAACACTTAAACCTATTCTTAAAACACTACAATTGAATAAACTCCTGTAGATAGCGTTTCAGTTACATCCACACTGACACTGACGGTTAGCAAGCAAATCAAAGAGACACAGTGAGTTTGCTTTGCTCTGTTTCAGCCACATTTTACTGGTGTGACATTATATTTAAAGCATGTCTTATTACATCTAAGTTCAAACTAGAGTCATTGTTTCATGCTGTGTTATCCAAACCTTCCTGCCAGTTCTGACTGACACTCAGGAGAACAGCTAAGAGTTAAAAAGCTGTCAAACACATCTAGATTGGGGTTGCTTTAGAAAATTTAACACAGGTCTACTTTATACTGAATGTGCATTTGCATCTTGTATATCAAAATATAGATATCAAATCAGGACAATATGAGCAGATACTAAATGAATAAATAATAGATGACTCAGCTCTGGATCAGCACCCTCGTCATTCTGTGTTGTCAGTCTCTGAGTAGCTGATTTACTGTTTCATAGTGTACAATTTTAGAGGAAGTACAAACTAAACCAGTTTTAGAAGCTGTGAATAATTGACCAGTACAAAGATGCATACAGATTATTTTTATTTTTATAAACAATCTGATTAAACATGTTGCTATGGCCTAATATATTGAGTTTAAATTTTCAGTCTGCCAATATACATCTCACGAGGACTATTAAAGTCTTCCACCATGTTTTTCTTTTAACTTATGTACATTCTCCCTTACTTACAGAGGAAGTGGTGAGTTATAATGTGCCATTAATGCTGTTCTCCTCTCCATGTTCTCTAGTTTATGGTATGGTACCCTTCCTGAATGCTATTCTGGGCACCATGTTACCTATGCTGAGCATGGCCAAACAGGACAACGTGAAGTGGGTCTTCTCTTCTGGTAAGAACTGTTGAAGTATATTACCTCCTCTCTTGAAATCAGAAAAATTGTGAAACACTACCTCCCTTATTTCCTGTCTCCCGCTGTTTTGTTTTCTCCTTCTAGCCCTGTGTCATTTCAGCGACAGTATCTTGGAGTACCTGGCCAACCTGGACAAGGCTCCAGATCCCACAGTCAGGAAAGACACATTCTCCAGTGAGATCTATGCTGCTTTCGACATCCTCTTCAATAATTGGTTACAAAGCAGGGAGTCTAAGGTACGTCACAGAGGTCAATATTGGGGTATTGAGCAAGATGTTTTGATATACAACTGAAAAAAATGAGTGAACATTTGACATTAGGTCGTGTGATCAGTCCGTGTGGAAGGAAGCTGAGGTAAGACATGTAAAGCTTGACATTTTGACTTTAGGATACAAAGATGATGATGGCAGTCCAAAAGGCATCCTTTGAAAAAAACTGCACTACTGAAAAAAAGTGACTCCTTTTACAAAAAAATGTATTTCCGAATCTCATCTTACCCATAAATATGATGAAAACGCAGTGAGAACATTGTTCTGGTGTCATTTTCTGTTCCTAATTTTAGTGAAACGTGTAAACCACGAGCACCATCCTTTCGATCTGCTAGAGCCTGTTAAAGAATGTTTTCTATGGGAATTTAATAGTGGAGTAACCACACAATTCACTATTTGTGTTTATAATAAGCCATGTTAACCATTTAACCACTCTGCCTTCGTGCTGCATTACAGAAAGCAGGGAACCTATTAAAGTTGAGGATGGTTCACTGGAATGACCTTCACAACTGGGTTCAAAAGCCACTGAATATACAAACAAAGAGTTCAGTGAAAACAAATAAACTGGAAAACAACTGAAGGATAGTCATACATTTACTATACATATGTTTTTTTGTTCTATAGTGCATTATGCCTCCTGAAAAGTAAAATATACATCTCTGATGATGTGGCACTAAATGAATTGGCAGTTTTTCAAGTAATGACTGTGAAGTCTGATAGTTTCTCATGTCTGTCACCTGACATTGTGTCTTCCTGTGTGTGTGTGTGTGTGTGTGTGTGTGTGTGTGTGTGTGTGTGTGTGTGTGTGTGTGTGTGTGTGTGTGTGTGTGTGTGTGTGTTGTGTGTGTGTGTGTGTGTGTGGTGTGTGTGTGTGTGTGTGTGTGTGTGTGTGTGTGTGTGTGTGTGTGTGTATGTGTGTGTGTGTGTTCTAGTTGAGGCTAACTGTGGCCGAGGCAGTTGGCTCTATGTGCCATCTGATGGCCAGTGATAAACTGGAGGAGCAAATTCCTAAACTCATTCCTGCCATCCTGTCCCTGTACAAGAAAAACAATGAGCACTACATCATTAGCAAGGTGTGTATGGAATCTGGCATAAGTGAGGTAGTCTGCTGTCTGTAACATGATTCATGTGTTTTAACAACAGGTAGAGCATCACTATCAAACTTAAAACTGCCTCCTCACTACATCTGTTGTTTGAGCCTTGATGTCACACAATAAACTGTTTAATGCAGATACATTAGTCCTCTGGAGAGAGATTTTATACCAAGATTAGTTGAATTGAAAAACCCAGATTTACCCTTGTTATTTTCCTTTGTATTATGGAACTTGCAAATTATAGCTCCAGCTATTCATAAACTGCTTGTGCTTGTGGTTTAAAAAAGTTTCCAATCACTGCAAAATCACACAATTAATTTAGCATTTTCAAAGGGTGATGATTTTTTTCCCTTTCTTCTGCCTTCACTCAGAGTCTTTGCCAAGTGCTTGATGCTTCTCTCAACATGGGCAGCAGGGTGCTGGAGACACAACTCGACAGTCTACTCTTTGTATTGCATCAACAGGTATACAGTACTAAAATAAATACATGTTAAAATAAGGTGACTGATACATGATGTAGATGCTCATGAAAGGTGGAAATAGGAAGAAAACAAACTCCTCCTATATTACTAGATATTCCACATCCAAACCAAGTCTTGTTGACCTGACTTTTTAGCACTCTTTTACAGATCCATGGAATTTATAATTGCTTTAATTGGTAATAAACTGGTAAATAAAAGGACAATCTTCTAACTTATTAAACATATTTCTTTGATTTTTGGCATCATGAAAAACTGAGTACCTACAAGACAAGGTACCTACACCATAATTCTCCCTGTTTGACAGAGAAATGTTAGACCATTTGGAGTTAGGGTGTTTGTTTTCAAATAAGAAATGCCATACACCTGACACTTGGAACATGTAGTTTTTTGTTTTCATTGCAGTAAATCAGTTTTCAACATTGTATAATAGATAACATAACCTAAAAAGTTCCTTTAAGGTATCAGAGATTGTTGGAGCAGGGTGGGTTTTTTTGTTAACTCTTGTGAACACAGAGCTGTGATGAAAAAAGCTTTGGGCGTGCCGAGTAACAGACCTTGAGTAAACCACAAGCATAAAAGACTTCTCAACACCACTACATGATATTAGCTATTCATAGATCTGTCTAATCTAACTACTTAAAGTTGCTGGTTCCCACCAGTCTGTGTAGGTCTTTGGTCTTACCTTCACCTTATGCTACCTCTGCTTAGATGTGTTAAATGACTGTCAGAGTGTCGCTGTAGTCACATGTTTTCATAACCTTGTGAGTCAGCTGACACTTGGCCTGATGTCTTGACTGTTGCAACATTTTACCACAGTGACTCTGCCAGTGAGATGTGTGTATCATCCAGATGGCCTGGTGGGGACAAAGAATATTTCACCAGAAAGTTAAAGCTCCAGTTTCTTTTACAACAGTTACAGTTATCATTCCTATCACAACCTTACATAACATCTTATAAATGCATATGTAAACACTAAATTGTACATGTGCCTAACTGAAGTTGAGTGAATGTCATTAGGTCCAATTAAAGTCCTTAAAAACACAAAAAATGGTGGCCTTGAAAAATATGGTCCAAAACAAATTTTCAGTTCTTATTTCCACTTCACAAATGTTCCCCAAACAGGAGACTGTGGTTGTAATTTAAACTTCTCATGTGTGACCCTGTTCTATAAAAAGAGCTGTGATCAGCTTCTCGTTTGGATAAACAAATAATAGTCACTGCAAACTATTATTACCATTTATACCATTATTTCCTTCATTATTATATACCACTACATGGATAGAAATTATGTGTTACAGTCAGCCAATTTAGTTGAATTTGATTACATTTATTCTACGATTGTCATTATTTTCCCACGTAACTAGAATATCAGTGCTCAGTAGAACTCATATCACATAACAGTGTTAGACGGTGTACAAGTTGGCACGACTGTTTAAGAGACCAGAGTAACATTTCCTGTATCTCCTCCAGGTGTCTGCGCCAGTTGATTACAGCAACCCTCCTACTGTCAAAAACCACAACGAGGTCCTGCGCTGTTTCAGTTTGCTCGGTACTAAAGTTCCTCCGTTGGTGCTTGTGTTTGTATCTGTCTGATCACTTACTGTTGTTGACACTGTGAAAAGCTCATTTCTTAGGCAGTAATATGAGGTGGTCTACGGTTAAGTGTATGGTAACAGCTAAATGTTGCCCAACAGCATCAGGCCTTTCTATCTATTTCAGTTCTATGGAGTCACAAGAACAGTAATGAGATCATTCATTAGTGAGCCAGACTCAGTGTCCACCACAAGATGATCATATTAACTGTGACAGTCAGTCTACTTTTCTCTCCTTCTGTCTTCTCTTGTTTATCTTTTCTGTGTTTTGTCCATGTTTTTGTATTTTTGTTACAATTTTTTTTTCTACTTCCACTCCTCTTCCTCTAGCAAACTCCTTCCCAGACCGGCTGGTTATGTTTGTTCTTCAGAAGTTGGAGAACAGTAATGAGCGGAACAGAATGGGCTCACTCGCTGTCCTTCGCCACCTCATCAACTCCACCAGTGAGGAAAGCAAAACATACACGCTTCCCAAATCAATTTAACTCTTAATCCACACACGACAGTAGCTGCTTTGACGTTAAAAGAACAGAACAGTTAAAAGTAATAAGTCATTCAGTGAGAGTCTTAGCTTATGTTTGAGCACAGTGATGCAGACTACATAATTCTCCTTTACTCATGTGTTTATCTTTTGTTTTCTGATTATTTGTGGTTGTATCTGAAAGTGTTGATGTGTGTGTGTGTTACAGCTTCAACAATGGAGAATAAGAAGCTCCTGATTCTGGCCAGTATCAGACAACCAATGGCTGACCACAGCAACAAGGTAACACACACACACACACACACAGAACATCAGTCTCTATGTAACTATCTTGCTGAGTTAGGATTAGATAAATACTTAACTGTCTGGTTTTACTTAAGAGGTTTATTACTCAGATAATTATGACATTGTTATGGCTCACTCTGATTCTGTGTCTCTGTTTCCCAGGTGAAGAAGCGTGTGGTCCAGGTGATCAGTGCGATGGCTCATCATGGTTATCTGGAGTTAGAAGGAGGGGAGTTACTGGTTCGATTCATAGTTCAAAACTGTGCCTTACATGACACATACCAGGTGACTTCTGTGTGTTCAATTCTAATGTTTTTTTTTAGATGGAAATTTGATTTGTGTGGAAGTTGTTAATGATTATTTATGTATATTCTTGTATGGGTGGCTTATGTAATTTTTCATATTCTATTTAAATAAAACCAATAAAGCACAAATTGAAGAAAACAATTATGCAAACAAACACATACAATTACATACATGCATACAATACAAGTAAAAGGAAATTTGTTTAAACTTCATTATTCAATATCCAGCATTTTGCATTACGGAGTGACTACCGAAGATATGGAAAGTAAAATGTGTGCATGCACCTGTCTGTGTCTTCAGCGTGGTGAGAGGCCCACAGATCCAGAGGAGGTGACAAATGAGGCACTAAGGATGATGTGTGACAACACCCTTCATCTCCTGACCACCACTGTTGGACGACTAGCAGATGTACGTACACTATCTCCCTGTCTACCTTTTTTGTCTAATATGTTCCCGAAATCTGTTAATCTTAGTTTTTTGCGCTTGCATGTTTATGAAGCTTGAGCTTTACGACAACGTAATTGTGGTTAAATTCATGTCACTTAATAGCAATTGTTGAGATACCTAACACATGTTTTTTGTTGTTTGTAGGTGCTGTGGCCCAAGCTGCTGTACTATCTGACCCCTCCACAATACAGCAATGCCACCACTCCTCTGTGCAAGAGTCTGATAGTGCTGGGCAACAAGAAGAAAAATAACCAGGAGCCCAGCTTTAACATAGACTTTAAACAGGAAGGTAGGAGGAATATTTACTGACAAGATGCATGTATGTAAAAGTTAAATGTTGTGTGTATTACATTGCATCAGGTCTACATTAGCCATAAAAAGACATGTATCTTATCTGTCTCCCTCCAGTCAATCTGCCCTCTCCTCAAACACTAATGATCAGACTGCTGGTAAGTAAATCCAACTGTATAACACAATACAATAGTGTCTGACCACGTCGCACGGAGCCAAAGGCAAACACAGAGGCTAATGTGTTTAAACTGTTGGCTAAATGACAACAACTTTGTCCCTAGAGTTTAGAATAATGGCTCATTAAACACCCAATCCAGTCAGAGGCTAGAGCAACACATTGTTGTTAATTGTAATTAATTCATTGCAACCTGTGGTTTAGAATAATCACTTATCATACCCAATGGTCCTTATCAGTTGTCAAGGCTCATTTTCTTTTTAATATTTCAGTGACAATCTCTGGTTATTTCTTTTGAATATGTTGTTTAAATATTAAATTGATCAAGCCATATACTCAACATGGAGAGGTAATAGGAATAGTAAGATAATGCCCCTCAAGTGTTTCAGTTGTTACTGCTGTTTTGCTGAAATAAGTAGAAGTAAAATTATGGTTGCAATAAGCTATTTAAAGTGAAAAGCAGGCAATTATCTACACTGTGGTTAATGAATGTCTGTTTATCTACGTGTATGTTGTGTCCTGGTTTGTGTTGGTGGTCCCAGGTGAATTCAGCATTCCCGTTCAATAGCAGAGGTCACGGAGCTCCGTCACTCTCTCTCCTGCAAATCCTCAGTATCAACATTCACCCCAAAACAGAGAATCTCTGGGAGAAAGAGATACCTCCTCTGCTGTCTATACTAGAGGGTACGGAGATATTGACATAAGGTGTTCAGCAAGGTTCAGTGAATCTATAGTATTAGCACTGGAGAAGTGATTCCCCACTACTGTCACTACTTGAAGGCCTGCCTTTTCTGCAGTGCTCTTCATTGTTTACAGCATTTGGGCATTTGTAGGGATCATGGTGTATTGGGTCCTTCTACCTCTTCATTCCTCATGTACAATATCTACATTCTCCCTTATATTAGAGTTGTGTGACTGTGTACTTTTGTTACCAGAGTCAACGGTGCAGACGCTACATAAGAAGCACTGGGATGAGAAGCTGCTGAAGGTGTGTTGATTTTACCTTTATCCCAAATACAACTTATAATTCCCATTTATTTAGCATTATTTGCCCATAGTCTGTGGCAGTAGACTACTTGATGCTCTTAGCAATATTTAAGCTGTTTATATTGATGTAGATGATTAGAGATGCCTCATACAGAGAGATTTTGCTGTCTGCTATGTTTGTTTTGTTATGGAAATATTTAAATCTGACTTTATCTGAAATGATCTCCAGCTCTTGTCTAAAACCCTGGCCTCTATTGATGATGACAAGTGGGTGTGTCAGTTGGCAGCCGAGGCAACAAGATATCTCTCCACGTATAACAATGCCTTAGAGGAGAAGGTGAGTTCTTTCAAAAATGTTACTTCACCCACAAATAGAGAGCGAGCTGATTTACAAGCTACTGTTTTGCTGTTGTTACAAACGTTTGTCCAGTGACATTAAATGAATGAATGGACATAGATTTCTTCCTTCTGACCTAACTGCCATCTGTCTGCATTTCTCCAAAAGCTGAAATGTAGTAAGCTCTTCATTTTAAAAAATGGCAAGGAAAAATCGTAAAAAAAAATAAATAAAATGATTGATTGTAGAAATTGTTTTTTTTAATATTTTTTTATTATGACAAAGAAGGAAGCAAAATGTTGATGAGGAACATTGATGGACTAGCATATATGACAATATTATATTTATTTATTTTTTTTTTTTTATATGTTTGAAAACATTTTAAATCGTATTTTTAATGTCAATTGCAGAGTTTCCTGTATCAGTGTTTAGGAGTGACTCTCCAGCAGTGTTTCAATAAGGAGCTGGTTAAAAAACAACTGCAGGAAATCCTCCTCACAGCACGACACAATGACGCTGTTGAAAGAGAGGTATGAGTGTGCTGTTGAAAAAACCTGAAAACAGAAATTGATTAATTGTTCTGAGGTTTTTAATTTCTAGACAGGGCTAAAGTCTAACCTTTTGTCTGTGTCCTCTATCTATCAGGGAGTTGCAATGGGCATCGGTCTCTGCGCAAACAGCCACCTGGAGGGAACTCTGGCTAAACTGGATGAATTTGGAAAATCAGACGCCTTCAAGAAGTCACCAAGCATTTTCAACCTGCTCAAAGTACAAAGAACTTTTAAAAAAGTTTCCCAAATGACAATTTAAATATTGATATCACTTGGTTTCTTTAGATCTCTTTGTGTTACTGTTAATGATTGTCTGTTTTCATCTCTCCTTCTCCTCTTTTTCTCAGGAGCGTAATGATGTTGAAGTGGAGAAGGTGAAAAGCACATTAATCCTGTGTTATGGTCAAGTGGCTCTGAATGCACCTCCAGAAAAGATACTAAACCGCATTGATCAAGACATCCTTCGCTGCATCAGTAAACACTTCAATACCAAGGTAATGTAAATGCTAAGGTAACATAGCAGGGATGACACGGGAGACGTTGTTCTTATAGGGTGGCATTTTGAGCAGAGAATATACAGACAATGATGATGATGAGAAACAAGGGTTACAGTCTCTAGTTTAAGCTGCACAACCCCATAATTTAAGATTTCACAAACACTCTCTATATCTAATAAGATAGACTGCAAGACAGTTCAAGAAGAAGCTGACAAACTGGCGAAGATCTGATGCTTTATTTTAGCTGGACAAGCCCAATTATGATATCCTGTGCAGTGAGCAGGAAGCTGGTATGCAAATTATACTTTCTAAAAATGGCACTTACTTTTGATGTTTTTAAATACAATCCATTTTAGATTTGAGGAACAGGACTACTTGCAAAACTAGTTCCAGTGCTGCTGTATACCAACTAAATCAATTGTGTTGTACAGTGTATAATCAAAGTGCTAAAGCAGCTGGCATGATGCATCCATTCAGTATCATAAAATGCTACAGATGGACCTTCATTTCAGCCTGCTTAGGAGTCATCTGATTGCTAGTGCCATGGTAATTGCAATTCCATTGAACTACAAGATGTTTTCAGATTGTTGCTTCAAGTGCATTTTCCCCACTTTGCATTGAAATGGACCCAATCCAAACTCCGTTGGCTTGTTGATTCAAAATAGGGCTATAAACAGTTTTGACTTGTGTGACTGATGGTGTTCATTACCAAATTAACAATGTGTGAGCCTGTTACTGGCTCTTTTACAGAAGAGGTCCATCTGTAAAGTTACTGTAACGACACATTTCACAAAAACTGATAAGTGGTGACAGAGTGCAACAATGACATGAAATATTTCTGATTGTGTCAGCAGCAACTTAGATGTAAGCTCTTGAATGGGTGTATTTGTATGTGAGCTCATGACCTTATCACCTCTATTTCATACAGGTTCTGGGGATAAAAGTAGAGACAAAGGTATCGTCACAGGAATACATGGGTTATTTATCTATTTTTTTATTTTTCTTTGATCTTTGCCAGTTAACTTTTTCTCTTTTCTCCGATTCATCTTGCTCTTCTTCCTTACTCTTCTTTGAATTTATCCCTCTGTTCTGCACACTTGTGGCGAAAATCTTTACTGAGAGTCAGGAAAAAAAAGATTGATACAATAATGCAAATGCTTTTTCTTTTAAGTTTTTTAACTTGGTTGCATCAGTTATATTTCACCATGGTAGAGCACGGGATTTTAGATCATGAATGATCCATCATTAAAGGAGCTATTTGTAAGTTTTGCTCTTGCTACATAGCCAATGTTAGCATTAACAGTTGTTAACGTAGAGGAAATGCTGCAAATTCAGCATCAAATTTCATTCTTTTACTCTCAGAAAGCAACACCAATGTTAAATGTGGTTTTGCTTCTATTTCTATCACCTCTTCTCCTGAAGTTAGCATGCTAACCAGCGAGCTCCAACCCATCCTATCTTAGAATACTAGTTTGCAATAGTGAGACACTGTAGTGTCCAGTCTGCCCTCAGTGCAGCATGAGAGGATGAAGACATAGTGCCCACAGGGTGTAGCTCTTGGCTGCTCCCGACAAGAAACCACAGTTGACGGCAGAGAAAACTTCCATATAGCATCTTTAAAATTAATCCATTGTCATGGTGGTGCTCACTATAAAGTGGTGGAGCACATGCTCACTTTAAAAAAGCAGTTTGAGGGCTGTACTCTACTTCTCAAACATGTATAGTTTGAAAATGCTCTGCTTCAGTGAAATGTAGCTTTTAAGTGATACACCACCAAAAATCTTTTAAGTATCAAAGACTCACCCCATTTGTCATTGAAGGGGGATGCTTTAAAACTTTGCAATTTCCATACTGATGGAGAGCAGTTGGGGTTACAATGGATTCCAGTCATGACAAGTATCCACTGTTAAAAAAGTTTAAAAGTCTTAAATGAAATTGATACTCAGAGCTAGATTTGAGGTGGTTTATCACTCTAACCCACTAATATAAAACCAGTAACATTAGACAGTGTTAACAACCTGGCATTTAAAGTACTATGGGTTTTGAAAGTAGCTCAGATTCCACAATAGCCTTGTTGTGTTCCTTTGGCCCTTACCCAACCAAATATAATACAAAGAGTTTTCTAAATGTCTTTTGAATGACCCATCTCACTTGTAACTTTGTTACTTGATAATCGCCATATGATTTACACACCAGATTCTAGTCATTCTCTGTGGATTGTTCTTTAAATGCTCACCCTCGGTGTGGAAAGGCTTCTGTAATTTCTTGCAAAATCCTAACAGCTGTTTGTGTCTCTAGACCTCAAGCTCTTCTGTCACTTCTTAGACCAGTGCCTGCTGCTGGTTTGCTGTTAAACCAATCTCCTCTAATCACACAACTATGATTTCAAATTTCTCTCCATCCATAGGCATGGAGGATCAATCTACAGTATCACTAACAGATTGATTCAATTGATTGATGGACTGAGTGGATTGATTGATTTTTACATTGCTGGATTGTTTGCTTTTGCTTAGCTACTTGTAGAGTTATTTAACCTACTTTTCCTCTTGAACTAAATCTTTTTATTTGTGTATGTCTTTTCATTTCTTTCTGTTTTATGTCTTTGTGTGTCTTTTGTCTGTATGTATTGTATCTGTATGTGTCGCTGTAATCCAGGACCTGACTATGAAACTGAGTTTGATCCAGAGTGTTGGCCTCATAGCCAAAGCCATCAGTGAATGTGTGAAGAAACAAGGCTACATCTTCTCTCGCAAACAGGAGCTCATTACTGTTATGCTGGTCAGTATGAAGGAATATTAAGGGACAACTTTCAGTCATTTCCAGACAATCGATAGAGGTGTAATTCCAACAGCAATCATTTTCTGATTTCTCCTCCTGCTGTTATGTCTACCCTGGTCAGGATTTTATCAAGGCAGAGCCAGCTGATTCATTGAGGACTCCAGTACGCCACCTTGTGATGGCCACCTGTGCCAACCTAATGTATCCTTCACTTTAAAAAAAAAAACAGCTGGGCCCTCTGTGAACTCTGAAGGCTAACATTTACAGAATAATTGCAACAGCCATTTTTCTTTTAATCTGTAGAAAAATGATTCTGACAATTCTGTTAGTTAAATATTGACATTAGCTTCCTCTTGATATCATGGGTAGTTCACAGTGATCTCCTTTGATAAAACTCAAATCCCAACCACACAGAATTGACCACACATGTAAACCACCCTAAACCACCTAAAATCAAAAACGCTGACAGCGGTTATTGCATTATCTTTAAAAAATCTGCTGTATCCCTAAATTTGTGCACTTGAGATTCTGTTTTATCTTTGACCTTGATTTCCTCAGGCCTCTTGACCCTGCACTGAGTGAGAATGAGAGCTTTGACTTACTAAAGGTGTGTGTGAACAGTGTGTTTTCTCTGCCACCTGACACACACACTCCAGAGAAAATCAAGGAAGAGGAGATACTGGACCCCAAGCAAAGAAAGGTGAAAGAGAGCAAATGGAGATATGTGCACACACATATGTTACTGGTGTTGCTACACAAAAAGGCTGTACACTGACTGGTGCAATCACTAATTTTCTAGAGTTGAGCAGGTTACTAGCAACATAGAAATACACAATCCTTTGTCTCATGTACAAATCAAATGTTGTGTGCAACAATTTTTCCAGACATCATTGTGTTGTCAAACTAACACGCCCTGATAAATCTGCACAGGCGTTGTACAAAGACACATTGGCTGCACTGCAGGAGCTGCTGAAGAGCGTACTGGCCAAGGATCCCACACCTGATGGCCTGCAGGGCGTCTTCAAGGTGACGCCGGGTGTTGCAGATTAATTGGCTCCTCTCCTGTTCAGCTTAATTCTACTAATATTTCTATTGTTTAGTTATCCTGTTGTTTCCCATTCTGAGATCCTTTTTGTTTAGCAAAAAAGAAAAATTACTTTGAGTTGTATTACTACTTAGTTTCCATCCAAGAAACTGATAAATAACTGTCTTCTTCTGAAATATATGAATTGTTTTGTTGTCTGAGAGAGTAAAACATAAAAAATGAAGTAGCCCCTCTAGCATCAACTGAGCCAAACCACTTTCTCTGTATTCTCACATCAGTCTCCTTGACTTGTGTCTCAAAAAAGAATATCTGGCTTCAGTGAACTTTTGTACATCAAGAAATAACATTCACAGTATCTGTGTCTGAGATCCGATGTGTATTATTGTCCTGTGCAGCACATTGAATCATGGTTGAGCTCTGGACAGGACCACGAGAGAGAGAGAGCTGTGACAGCTACTGCTCACATACTGGCTTTCTACCTGGATAACCTGACTGTAAAGGTACATTCACAAACACTACATTTCTTCTTCAGAGCTGATGTTCTTTGGCTCCACTTGATGGTAAAACTTTCTTTTTTGGTCTTTTTGTCCAGAACATGGTGTCCTTCCACAATCTTGGAGCTCTGCTGGGTCGACTGTCTCCACGCTGTTCTGACCCTCAACCGGTGGTACGCGCTGCTGCTATGGACTGTATATACACACTGCTTTATATACAGCTACGATATGAAGGTACTTCATTGTAAACTGCACATTTCAAGTGTCATGACAAAAAGTAATTTCATTGATGAAAGTTTTGACATGTTGCACTAAGGCTTGTTGAGTGTTATGTGACATGGAGATGAGTAGCCCAGTCTGGTGTCTGTTGTTGATAAACTGAGATGTGAAAAGGGACTGACAGGCTGGCTTGTCTGAATGTGTACTATGATTTTTCATTATGCATCAGAATCTTAAATGTAAATGATTATAAATGTGTTACTTGTCACCAAACCTTTCTAGTCAAGCCCTAACCTAAACTCAGACTTGATTTTATTTTCTAAAGACTTTCCCTCTTTGTCTTTGTGTAGGTTTTGCGCTAGATTATAAGGATGATGCTGTGGACAGTCTGTTGTCCCTTAAAGACAGACTAGAAAACCCTGATCATTCAGTTCTCTACAAGACCTGCTCTGACATCACCAAGGTACACCGTGTGCCCCTTGATCTGAACTTTAATTTTACTTGTGTTAAATCCTCTTGTTTCTTTACCAAGTAAATGATTATGCCATTAAACCAAGCGCTCAAGAACGACAAACCTTTTCCACAGTTTTCTGTTGTTATGCCTTTACTCTGCTTAACTGTCAAAGATAATAATAATGTTTGTGTCAATATACTAGACAAAGTAACAACCTGTATAGTACAACTATGTATAACTGCCTCTTTCCTGTGTGTGTCAGGTGATGAGTAAACGTCTGCCTCAGCAGCAGCTGACGACGTTGGTGTTCATGTTGTTTGAAGGGCTGGTCGACAGTCAGACAAACTGCTGCAGAGCTTCATCGGTTATCCTAAATACCCTGCTGAAGAACAGAGGAGGTGGCCTGCAAGAGCTGGTAACACTCACACATGCGTACACTCATACTTCTCACACAGACCTTTGTTACATCTGCATAGGTCCATAAGTAGATACAGTAACCATTATGATGCACACACCTGTTCTGGATGAGCACACATAGAGCTTGTTCATTTGTTTGTGTCTTTGTGTGTGTTGTACGGTGTGTATGTTAGGTACCAGAGATGCTGGAGGTGCTCCATGTGCGTCTGCAGAGCATCACAGAGGAGCAGGTCAGACATGAGTATTACTTTATTTAGCATCAATATCATATTAGTATTATTCCATGGATTTCTTTATAGTAAATTCTGATGGCATTTGGTGTTATTATTTGTTTTTCATAGCTAAGTCACACAGACTCTTTTGAACTTGTTTTACAATAACAATCAGCTTTTGTGTGTGTTAGATCTCACTTAATGTTTTTTCACAGATAATGCATGTCTCAGTGAAAAAATTAATTCATTGTTGTCCTTGTGTTTAGGTGAGAGTGGCAGTAGGACAGACAGTACTAATCCTGGCTTCACAGCATCTACAGATTGTTATTAATACACTAGTTAACCAACCACTTCCATATGACAGGTATATATTCACACAAAAACATCTAAATAGATATAATACACAAATTATTTGGCGTCATTGGTTTCATCAAGTAAATTCAGTCACCTAATCCTCCAGTTGTCTTTTTTTTTTTTGTAGAGGACCTCACCTCTCTTTTAATTGTTTTTAATTGAAGATATTTTGTATCCACTAGTAATTGTATTTTTATTTCTTCTGTCTGTCTCTCTGTCCAGCTGGACCAGTGAGATGTGGATGGCCTTGGGGGCAGATCCCATTGTAGCCAATCAGATCATGGAGATGGTGATGGAGAAGCTTGTCATCATGGCACCCTACGTAGACAAGAAGGAGTCCATGATAAGAGGAGGGATGACAAAGGTGGCCACAAATCAGCCACTGGCTGTAAGTCACAAACACTCAGAGACATCCCACTGACTGCATTGATATACTAACATGATTTTATACTTTTATACAGACACACACATCCCCTCTGATGGAAATAAGTATGTTATACCATAAAAAGACAAATTGTAAAGTAAGAGGTGCCCATAAAGCTTGAAGTTTGGTGTACAACAGTATGTTCAGTTTCCTGTCCTCTGGTTAGATGCTGCTGTGGAACTTAGTAGTTTTACCATCAATCATTAGGTGTTCTCTAACGTTTCACAAAAGTGGAAATATGCTGCAGCCCGGCTTTGAGATTATGCAGAGAACTTTTCAGCTGGTTGTTGCAATGGGCATACCAAATAAAAATGGCAGAATAGGATGATGCTCGTGTTAACATGTACATGTGTGTCTCTGTTTGCTTTGTTTCTAGATGACATGCGGCCTCAAAGAGCTGTTATTAAATGGCCAGAGTCAGGAGCCGGCAGTCAGTCTGTTTCCTCAGCTCTTCTCCTGTCTCACTGTCAGACTTGGAGCAAGTGTCGGAGTCTCAGCACCGAAAGACAACAGCACCAAACACACTGCCTCTGTCCATGTAGCAGGGTGGGAGTCTTTGTTTTTTCATATTTTATAAAAATGCAGGTTGGGTTCCTGCATAAATTAGTTTTCTAGAGATCTAATCTTGGATGTGGGGCCTAATTGTTTGGTTTAATCTTTTTTTGTTCCAGGGTAGCAGCGGATGCACTGAGAATCTTGTTAGCACGAGCCCAGTTAGATGAGGTAATGAAAAGACTGGATGAGGACAATGCCTGGGACGCAATGAAGGAACTGAATACACACATTCTTGGAGTTACACTACTAGCAAGGTACAGACACACTCACATTAAAGTAGCTGGATGCATTTTGACACCCTCATCAGATAAACACACCAGATAAATGCTGTACTCTGCACAAAAAAATAACTTGAAATTGTAAATAATTTCTGCCAAACTGCTCTTAAATATTGAAGTTAAAAAAGTGACTTGCGCAGTTAGTCATCAGAAGTTAAATGTATGATGCCCAGTACATTTATAAAGGGTCCAGCAATGTTTAAATCCCTGTCGTAAATGAATATGTTAGGAACTTAAAAAGCAAATAAAACCCAAACACCATCCATGTGTTTCGAGGAATAAGATATAATTCCTCTCCTGTATTCAAATGTGTTCCAAATACTTACTCCACTAAATACTGTAAAGTGTCTGTAAATTTGAGTAGGTTTGTCTTGTCTGCAGGGCGATGGCTAAACATGCTGGTCCCAGGTTACCGGCCATCGTTGAGTGTCTGTGTCCGTCCCTAAACAACATCTATGAATGCCAGAGAATCACCGTCACTGCTTTCTTCTCTGAGGTGATAAACCATGTTTATTTTATAGTGGTTCTGTCTTCCGAGGGGACCCAGTGTCTCGTTGATCTGTCTCAAATGAACAGTAAATATTTAGCTGCTTCCAGGTGCTTTGCACAGCCTGTGTTTACATTTTTGATAACTCTTTGTTGCTGTTGCTGTCTTCATTGATGTCACTGTAAATCTAATTGTGTTGATGTTTCTTGAAACATCAACAGTTAAAAAATAGCCAGCTGGCTAACACTGGGCCATTTACAGTAATGATGATTAATGTGCATTGTCTCTAAATAATGAAATGAAATGTCTCTCACTGTTACAATGATATCTAAATTACTGACTTTAAATTAAATGACTTGTTTCATCAGGTTATATTGTGGATGATGATGATGATGATGACTATGATTATTATGCTGTCCAGCAGATGGAGGACATGAATAGCATGATGTGTTTTCTCTTTCTCTGTCATTTCCTGGGTCCAGCTGTTAAACCATCATGTGGTTACGGAGTTGATGTTGATAGACGTGTTAATGAACAACATGATGGAGAGGATATCGGATCCCTGTTGCACCGTCCGCATGTTGGCTGTTCGAGGACTGGGCAATATCGCTGTGGGATCACCTGAAAAGGTACAACACTTACATAAGTGCACACACACACAAGAGCACACATTCTCTATGTGCCACTGTACACACACGTTGTAGCTGTTGGGTCCCTCACGACAGTCTCCTTCTTGCTTCCCTCCCCCACCAGGTGAATAAATATGCCAAGGAGCTGCTGGCAGCCATGAGCTCAGGCATGGAAGAGAAAGATGATCCAGGTAAGTTGGCTGCAAACTCATTTGCTATGCTGGAAAAAAGTAAAGTTACAATAATACCTGAAGTGATTGCTCAAATTTACAGTCTGCTGGCTCAGGGTTTCACTTTAATTCACCACATTCATCATGTCTATTATACCACATGTTCAGCCACTCATCCTGCATTGGTTCTAATGGTAGAAATGCTCCACTTTGTCACCTACCTTCCTGCAGGTAAGCTGATTACTCTTGAGGCCATGTCTGGTCTCTCTAAAGTTCTCCTGCACCTGGACAAAAAGAATGTCCACTTACTGGTGGTTTACATCTTCATGAAGATTAAACCATTCCTGGAAAGTGTAAGTTTACTTCTTTTTACCAAGATGTTATATGATATTATACAGCAATATTATATTATACAGCAACTCTTTCAGTAATCATACATATTAGAAATTCAGGTGTTTTAGAGTTGTTATTGACAGTGATGAAGTTGTTTAATGGTCATTTTAGTATTGACCAATGATACAACAACAGTATTTAGTGTCTTAAGATGATTTGAAGTCTGTCTGTGTCCTGTAGGTGTTTTCAATCTTGTGTGGAGGTGAAGATGTATCTCTGAATCCCACACACAGACACACATAACACTGATGGTATCTTTTGTGCTCATTCAGGAGAATGATGAGATCCGTTGTGCTTCCATCCACCTAATGGGAAACCTGTCCAAGTTTGGCTCAGGAGAGCCAGTGTTCAAAGACCAGATCCACAATGTTCTGGTCAGCTTGCTGTTACACCTGGTTGACCCAAACCCACAGGTGGTCAAGGTAGGAAATCTGCACTCACACACATAAACATATAGTATTTCAATTCACACACACGGCCTCTTACAAATATGGATTTTGTTTTTCTGTGTGTCCAGGCGTGTAAATATGCCATGCGTGTGTGTGCTCCTGTGGTGGGATCAGAGCAGATCACAACCATGTTTCAGAACCACCTCCACGATGACAAGAGCTTGCACTATGGAGAATTCATCAATGACCTCACCAAGTACCTGGTGAGACACAGTCATAAACACAAGTATCCCTTCATGGCTGAGCATGGAGAAGTGTGCACCTTCTAAGGAAATTAGCTCTGTAAAATAAGTTTGATTTGGATTCCTGCAGGTCTTTTGTTGCCATTTATTCAGGTTTAAATATCATTCCTCCACAAATGGTGCCACATGAGCAGCAAGACAGCCGAGCAGCGGCAGCAGCTCTGGTGCTCATGTGTGATTATATACGAGGTGTTGAAGCACAGTATTGATTTATAGGTTACATGCATTTTTGAAGCACTCAGATCTACAGATCTAGAATACACAATCACTGTAGTTACACACATAAAAATATGCTTTGTGACATGTTTACAGGTGTGAACAAAGTGTGGTGTTAAATACCTTGTGTAGACAGCTGGATTGATTAAAATAAGAGCACTTACACACATGAGACACACGACTGAAAATGTGGCTGAAGTGCTTCTGTGTAGAATTAGTTTAATACAAAGTGCATTTTAGCTTTAACTGCATAAATTTTCAGCAAAATCCGATCAGTTGTTGATTTTGTCAGCGACATAAGGGAAGAGTCTTGTACTGATGTTCAGTGCACGTTTTGGTGTTTGTAGATCCAGGACTTTCCAGGCATGCTGAACTTCTATCACATATCAGTCATCCAGTTCTTCAAGAGCAACTGGCCTGAGGTCAGAGCAGGAGCTGCCATGTTTATCGGTATGACTGCAACACCACCATATTGTAAACGTCAGATTCTAAAATGACAAGTAAAAAGTTTGACCATTTTAAATGTGAAAAGTTGTTTCACAATGCTGTATCATTTTCCCACAACCATGTAGCCGTATTACAACCCACAGGCCACTCTCACATACAGTATGCAACTGAAACGCTTCAGAAACAATATATTTGATGTGAACTGATTATAAGGTATGTGTGTGTGGTTCTTCAGGGTTTCTGCTTGGCAATCTTCCAGAGGAGCATCTCTCCCACCTCAATATGGGCACCATCACTAAAGGTGAAGCAATACACAGCTTTCATTTTCTTCAAAAGCTACAACTGATTGTTTTTGTCCACTGGTTTTTGTCTCATGTCTCTGATGTGTCCATGCACAGGTTTAGTGATGCTGCTCCAAGATCCAGATCCAGTGGTGAGAGTGAAGGCGGCTGAGGCCATGGGACACTTCCACTGACACACACACACGCACGCACGCACGCACGCACGCACACACACACACACACACACACACACACACACACACACACACACACACACACACACAAGGACACAGGCACAGACATACATACAAATATCAGTGTTTCCTTTAGTCACAAGTGGTAAGTCACCACTACATAAATGCATAATAATATAAAGTATATTTTTATGATTTGGCCCCATGTATACAAAAACATGCAGATCCCACTATTTAAATGTGCAGCCTTTATAAAATTATATTATAATAATGCAACTGTAACATTCATTAAAACCAAAGCAGGGACCAAAACAGGAACAAGTGTGGAGCCCGAAGCCAGAATGTCACATGTACCAATGTTATGAAATCATACAAATGAACACTGATAATACACATTCATACGCACACATGCAAACATATTTATCCGTTAGCAGCTTTGATTGGCTTCTTTTGACACTTGATTATGGTACTTGAAAGGAAGTGTTAATTCTTATCTATATTTTAGTGACCAAAGACTGTGTTGCTCTTTACAGATGATTGACATTGTCTGTAGCATTTAGTGTTCAGTCAGCGTGACAATACCAGAGATATACTGTGTTTCATTTATGAGATATATAATACTTCAAGAAGTTTCAAATGCAGAGTATAAAACATTGAACTTGAGTTATACATTTTTTAGAATAAGTATAGTTTCTTCATATATTATGTGCACAGTAAAACACATTTAAAGTCCATGACAGAAGCGTTTCACATGACTCTGCCAGGTAGCTAGAGTGTGTGTGTAGTCATACCAGAAGTTTGCGGTAGTGTTACTGGATGTTAGTTTTAGTTTTAGGTGCTCTCTGCTTGAGAATTAATTTTATTGTCCCAAAGCCCCTCTCTCTGATCAACCAGGTATCTTCAGTTTGCTCTGATCTTTCTCCCTGCCCTCCACCAAGATCCAATTAAACATGTTAGATCAGTTAAGACGTGTGGTACCACCAGTAGGTGTTAAAAAAATTAGGTGATGTCTATAATAAAAAATAATAACTAAAATGATACATGCACAAGAACTACAGCAGAACTTAAATATGGTTTATAGTTGTGGGTGAGGCGGTAATTAAAAGAAAACAGGATGGTTACATACTCATGGCTGTGTTCAGTAGTCCAGATCATCCAGCCAGCTTTGTCAAATCAGCGAAGTTATCCAGCAATAACCAGCCAATAACCAGTTAGTGACTATCCCTAACAGCTACTGCTGCTGTAGGAGCGATAGCTAACATGATGACCGGCTGGTTCAGACCAGGTTAAACAAAGTCATCGATAACTTAAACGTATCTAACCTCCATTTCTACGCCATAATGAAGCTGTTTGTAAATCACTGCCACCACTACAACTGAATGGCCACAACATGATCATCTGTGTAGTACACTTCACACATCCTTTTATCACAATATGTTTAATCTGCACACACTTCATGAATCAGTTTCACTTTATGAGGGAGTCCAGCCGGGCTCCGTAGAAACATTAATTATCACAAGAACATTGCCAAACTTTCTGTGTTGTTCAGCGGCCATTGATGTACAGACAGTTTGTGACAGTGCAGAATTAGTCATTTCAATGCAGCAACTTTTTTCTTTTTATCCATCCGTTACATTGACATCAACTCATGAAGCAGCTAGTTCCAGCCAGTCAGACCTGTACTTACCAGTGTTGCTTGGTAGAACAGACCTGTGTTGCCATGCTGAAACAGTTTGTGCCAAATGTCCGTTTATATCATATATTATAAGAGCACTATAGAGATGTTGTTAATGTTTTTCCTCGCTCTCATTTTGAATGCACTTATTGTTGTTTCAGTGTCTGTCATTATTCCATGGAATGGTTGAATTTGTACAATTTTAGGGGTACAGTTGTGGGTTTGCAGGCTCCTTAATGTGATGCCACTATACATGTGAGTGTTGTATTATGTCAGGATGTCTGTACGTCTAACTCTTATAACTCCAAATTAATTAATTCACTCAATGGCCAACAGAGAAGGATGCAAACTGATCCATTACATGTCCCAATCTGAAGTCATTTGATGACAAAAAATGTCAATAGATAGTTGAGTGAAAGCAATACATTAATACATTTTTGTATTTGTAACACATTTAAAGTATGATTATGTGTATGTCTACCTTCAATATTTCTGTTGCACTTTTGAGCTCTGTCATGTAGTCCCTGATTTAAGAACTGACAGGCAAACTTAAACTAAGCTTGTTTTTTTTCCCTTGGATAATTGAGAAAAACGAGGTTCCAACAGTTGCTTTTTAATTTGAAATGTAACAGGGAGGCAGATGTTATTTGTGGGTAAACAAAGGCTAATAAATATCACATTTACCCTGTAAATGTAATTGGTCTAATAGAAAAGGTTACTCCTGCATCTGCATTTGTGCGGCTTAGTTGTTCTCCAAACAGGGACTCATGGCTTCTAGCACTTTCTAACACTATGGCTTAGTTTAGGGTGAATGGTGAAGAGGAATTAGCAGTGTTCTCAGATTTAAACACTGTTATAAACTTTATACAACTGATATGGTTTTTCATGTCATCCTCCTGTTTTTTAACATGTTGAATGTTGTGAACGTATGTCTTCAGTATGTGTGACACATCGAGGTACAGCTACTTCAAATGGTTCATGTTTGAATGTGTTAAAGTGTGAACGTGTGCATGTCACTTTTTCATGTTACTGGACCAGAAGAGAGAGTGGATGAAGGCAATCTATGTATTTAAAATAAAGGAATAAACAGATCCATTCAAACATAACATGATTATGGATTATTGTGTCTTCTTCTTCTTGTTAATGCAGGATGATCATATTTTTGTTATTCATACTCTGTGTGTCTTCACTCCTAATGTAGCAGCTCTAAATACTAATTTCCAGTTTTAAATGGCGCTGTGTTGACTTTTATGGTTATAGAATGTGCCATGATTAAATTTTCTTGTCTCTAAACCCACTAATTGTAAACCACCACTCACTAGGTTTCCAACTGAAGACACCAGTAGACCATCTAATCTCACTTCTCCCCCTATGTGCATCCCTGCATTTTATTATATTTTTTATTTTCATTCATTTCATTTTTTCTACTGCTTCTCTGTACACACCACACACTTATTTCATCCCCAGATTAGTATTAAAGAAACATTTGATTTGCATATTCTTGCAAAATTTAGTCTACTCAAAGTGTATTTTTCACTTTGTCCACATGGGTGCAGTAAAGAGACAAGTATAGTGATCATGCAATAAAGATGCTAAATGATAAAATGTTATAATCTGTTAAACTTTTTATATTGTCAGGGGTCAAAGACCTTTGATGATACCAAAAAAAAAAAACAACAGCATTTTTTATTTATTAATCTAGTTAACCAGCAAAGACATCTGTCATTTCACTCCATGTCACTGTGTCTCTGCACAGTGTTCCCCTCTCCACTCTGTTATATCTCTTTATTTGTCTGTCTGCTCTTGCATCATGGTCTCTACCCACAGTAAAATGTTTCAGCTTACCAAAGCATTATCATCATATTTTGGGAACTTATTCTTTCTCAGTTTTGCATCACATTGTTCATGTGAAGTCATATTGGAGCTAATGGTCCCTCAGTCCTGATGTTGTCCCTGTGTCTGGACTGACTCATCTAAAACTAGAACAGTGAGTTGAGCAAAGTGACATTGTGGGAATTTGAGAGTATTCTCAGTTTGTGAGTGTGCTATAACAGCAGCAGTGCAAATATGAACCGCTGGTCTTGTGCAAGAGCTTCAGTCACAGACAGATGGTAAACAGGACTCAGACAGGAGGATAACAGCATGCTAACAGACATCAGTCTTTGAGATGGATATTGGTTTTGTCTTTTTGTGTGTGTAAGAGAAAGTTAGAGAAAGAGGCGACCTTGTTTCACTATGGCCTTCTACACATCTCAATACATGCCCAGTCAAAACTTTGGACACACCTGCCCATTCATAGGTTTTTCTTCATTCTGATTCTTTTCTATGTTGTAGAACATGAACTGAAGATGTCACTACTATGAAATAACACATATGGAATTATGTAGTAAACAAAAAAAGTGTAAACAAAGCAAAATATGTATCATATTTTAGATTCTTCAAAGTAGCCACCATTTACTTTGATGACAGCTTTGCACGATATTGTCTTAACTGGCTTCATGAGTCATGAGTCACCTGGAATGGTTTTCAGTGAACAGGTGTACCTTGTCAAAAGTTAAGTAGTGGAATTTCTTCCCTTCGTAATGCGTTCAAGACCGTCAGTTGTGTTGTGTCATGGTAGTGTGGGTATACAGTAAATAACCCTATTGGACAGCTGTACTAATCATATAATGTCAACAACTGCTCAACTAAGGGAAACAACAGTCCATCATTACTTTAACACATGAAGGTCAGTCAATCTGAAAAATTTTAAACTTTGAATGTATCTTCAAGTGCAGTTGCAAAAAACATCAAACGCTATGATGAAGCCGGCTCTCATGAGGACTGTCCCAGGATAAACTATCTCGTCTGATAATACTGACTGTCTTTCAACAAGCTTGATGGGCAGGGTGGCCATCACAGAGAGTGTGTCTGTGAGGTGAAGAGAAACCTAAAACATGTGTGTTGTGCGTGAAGGAAGGAAGCTGAGTTTTATTCATTCCCAGCTCATGATTGATAAATAATTAATAGCCTGTCTTTGCTTTACTTTGAATAAATAAATGCAACTAAAGACACTTAATCTTTTCATTGTTTTCATCAAAAAATCATATACACATACATTTATATTGCTTCATATCAGTTTTACAAGCAAATTTAATTTACATCTGATACATGATCATGTATTTTCTGGAGTCAACACAAGTATCTCCAAACTAAAAGCTTGATTTTATTACATTTTCTCTACCACAGGGTGCATTCAGGTTTATGTTCAGCTGTGTGACGGAGAACCTTTCACTTTCACTTGATGTTCACCATTTAGGTGTTTGCTCTTCATTGATTTAATCCACCTACAGGCATAAAATTAGTTGTAGTTGTAGCGAAGTTTAGTTTCATTTCCCAGGAGGACATGGACCACGTTGTTCTTTACAGCAGCTTCTGTTCAGTCAACGACAGCAGACCATTAGAATGACCTGTGTGCACACACTCTCACTAATGAGGATTAATGCAGATGGCTGACATTAATCTTTTTAAAGTAACAACGGAATGAAATTTAAGAGAGATACTTCTAAAACAGGATTAAACTGAGTTAAATTTATTTCCTGTTCAGAAAACTAGCTCATTAAACCAAGTGCTAATCCTGGAAGAGCCTGATCTACATTACCAATAGACACTAATGATAATGTCCTGGCTTCTGTGGATTATGAACATTCCTGAACACAGGCAGTGGCTACATGAAATGCTTGCGATCGGCGCACCAGCTGCAGCCTCCAGACATAATAAAATCATTATCCCAAAAAAATGGATTTGCATTTCTTGCTGACGTCAGAGAATGGAGCTTTATTTTGAATTATACTGGATCTGAAAGTTGGTAGAAACATGGTATTTATTACAGAGTCTTAACCTTTAAGAGTGCATACATACATACATACATACATACATAATGATCTTTCAAAAACACTCAGAAATACTCCTCTTCTCATATCTATAGAACTTGTTTTCCTGATTTTAACTGTGCGGCACCAAAGTCCATTATGAAATGATAGAGAAACTCCCAAACGTCTCTTATAGACAACACCGTGTGCTTTCCAAAACATGTCCTGTGCTTTTCACACTGCACAGTTTGAGCCCAGGGTTACCTTCAGCAGGCAGGGTGGGAAAGGTGAAAGTTGTTGCTGTTTTAGAGCTGCTGTTACTGACTATCGTGTCTCTCTGTTTTCTCTAGTTGCAAATGGTATAATATGAAATTTTCTTCTTTTCTTTACTGTGCACTTGTGTAAAGTTGAAATGGATTGAAGCTCTGGGCTGCAGTTAGCTGAGTGCTTTAAATTACAAATCAAAGATACAGACTTAAATCCCACTTTTGGTTCAATTGCCAGAGACACCTTAGTGGCTCATTACGGTCCAATATAAGGCCTCAGATACATTCTGAATTTTCAGTCAAATTAGTAATTTTAAGACCACTCTGAGTGGCATAAATTTGAGCCACCAGGCAAAGACACACCAGTTTCTCTCACTGGAATGAGGCTGAAATTCATATTTAAGGAGCAGGTTTTTGCAAAGTTCTTGCTTGATAGTCTGTTTTTTTACCTCCCAAATGTGAAAAGTATTGAAACTTAAAAACACATGACTTTACTCAGTTTGCATCAGACTTATGAGCAAATGTCTGTTGAGCTCTTAACACCAGTAAAAGTTTGACCCCTGTTTTCTTACAAATGCTATGAAAACCAAAACCAAAACCAACAATGAATTGATTTTACCAATGTGTTTTCTGTGTAGTGTGGTGTATCCCTCTGTGCATAGAGCTCCACTGTGGTCCAAACACTATTAAAAACACAAAAATGAGCCACACCGTAACACTCAGTGAAATGTTCCTTCATTGCTGTTGTAGTTTATTTTAAATTTAACCCACATACACTGTCCCGCTGCTGTAAATACTTACTAGAGCACCAAATCTGTATTAATCCACTGCTGAAAGTAGTCCCCAACAAACGCATAATTTATTCCTTTTTGAGTGACGCTGCTTAAAAACTATAGTGCTCAGAATTTTTTGAGTCTTTGTCAAAAATAAAAGTATTTGTCTGTTTGGATGTGTTTTTTTTTTTTTAGATATAGATCTTCAGTAGGAGCAAGTGGGCTTGTGGCTGAGAGCCACAGACAGGTTGAGGAAGTGAACCCACTAAGAGATGGACTAACACACTGTTGGGATTCTTGTCATGACAGTAACAACAATACAAAATATTATATCCTTTCAATTTAGTGCTTAAATATCATGTTGACATGCTGTGGGGGGTAGTTTGGAAAGTGATCTGATGTTCAGCACAGAGATTCAGATTGCAGGATCTGTCCTTTCTAAATTACTCTACTCTTCTCCTTATATGATGCTAAACTCATACTAGGATCCAGTCAAGTCAGCCCTGGGTTACAATAAGTGCAGTGTGAAAAGAGCTCATTATCTTTGTGAGCTTTTATTGGCGGTGTTGGGGGTTGTAACTAAGGTTTCCAGCGAAAGCAAGCCATGCCTTTAGGAGGAGTATTCATACTCCTCCGCACTGCGTCTTCCAAAGTCCATCCAGCCAAGATAATCTCTGTCCTTTATCCTATGGCCTGGGGCTAGGCCACTGGCTCTGCTGGTGAGGGAGGATCTGGTCTGGTGGGGAGAGCCTGAAGGAGACAAAGACAGGACGAGAACGACACAGTGATGTGATGAGGTCAGGAAGATGTCGTTCTGCTTGGCCAAAACATGATGGCAGTGCACATTTTCTACCTGTACTGACTCTAATAATGTATAACCACTGAATTAGGTGAATTAACTCTTGCTGACTTGTTCTGTTTGTATTCCCGTCTTTGTGTGTTCTGTAAGACCAGTGAGCTCAGCAGGTCTCCCAGTCACACTGTGTTGACTTGAAAAAGAAACAGAGATGCACAGAGACAGAGGGAGCAGAGAGCGAGGTCAGGAAACAGGGAGATGAGTGAAGGATGTAAGGATAGAGGAAGCAGAGAGGAGGGAGGGAAAAGGAGGAAGCAGAAGTGGAAAAAGATAGAGGGAGGGAACGAGGAGGAGGTATGGAAAGATGGAGGGAGAAGAGAAGACGCTAGAGGGGGGTGGGAAATGCCATATGGTGGAACTCAGGCACAGCATGAGCGATGACAGATTACAGAAGGATGGACGTCAGGAAGAGAGAAATAACACGACCAGGAGCAAAGTAAGAAGAGAGGAATGACCTGTGTGTGATTAGATGAGATGACTAAAGGGGAAGACTTTCGCTCCAGTTACTCTTTCTATCCATCTCCCCTCTGCTCTGCATCCTGACAGTAGTCAGGCTCTACATCCAACGGCTCACCTTTCCTGGAGATGAGTCTGGCCAGGAGCTGGCTCAGGCTGTTTCGATCTTTTGTGTCCTCCTGGGGTTGGTTGTAGTTGGTGAGCCGCTCTGAGGGGGGCGCTGGAGCTGAGCGGGTCTGGCGTGTGTGGTTGGGTGAGGGGGGAGGAAGGCTGTCTGACATGAAAGCCTCACCCTCAGCTCTCTGTGACTGGAGAACAAAAAATATAGATTTGTGTGAAATATTGTATTTCCAAGTAACTGATCATGACTTATCTTTACTTAAAATGGAGACATTTGGAAAAACTCAATTAAGTTGTTTCAATTCATTATATATCCTGATTTTTTTAGAGAAAAATCAGCATGTGTGTGCATGTCTTACCATGAACTGTGAGTGCAGACTCAGGGAACCGCTGGACAGAGCAGCCAGGAGAACACACACACAGATTCCTACATTCATGACTGTACATAGAGAGAGAGGAGGAGGAGACAATACAACTAAGTTAAAATAAAACCTCCAGTCATTTTCCTGTGAGATCACTCGCTCTTTATTGTCTCCCTTCAGCTTGTTGAATATTTGTTTCGGGGGGGGGGGGTCACAGGCACATTCGTTGAAGCACAGCGTTGGAGGAAGAGATCAACTTTTGATAGAAAGCAAACATGATTTTGTCTTTCTCACACACTCCCTGACATTGTCAAAGAGTGGCAGAACAATTGAGTATTTAACACACACACACACACACACACGTGGTGTTTGGTGTAGTTGTGATGAATTTACATTGTCAGCATTAGCAAAATCCAATTATCTCAAAATCTTTATTTGGCCCCATGTGCTTTTTTTTTGAGCAATGATATTATTGTCTCCTTTTTCTTTATTCACTTATTCACATAAAAGTTCTAAAAGATTTACAAAAAAATATAAATACATATAATTAACATATCTAGGGATTGTAAATTGTATTTTCTTTACAACCCTGATCTGCTAATAATTTAAAGTTCAATTGAACATTTTCTCTGAAAGAGCAGTTCTTCATCAGTGTGATGAAAATATGCAACGCAGAAGGCAAAAACTCAAAAACAGCTGGTATAATGTTACATTGACTGATTAGTTCACACTGTATTTATCTTAGAGTCTGGCAAAGCAGCATATTAGTTGAGATGAATTATACTTGGTGCCAGAACATTCATCCAGAGGAAAAGATCCAATTAGATAAACACAACAACGCAAGTTGCTATGAGGCTTTTAATCTCTAATAATTCAAAAACCCCACTTTCTCCGTCTGTCTCTCTTTAGCGGATAAATGTGTTTTCTGTTCTTCAGCTCTTGCTCCCTCTTTTTTGCTTGTTTGGCTCTGTGTTTCTTAACAGGGTGAAGGAACCGTCCTTTTTCCTGCAGAAAGCACATACTCTAGATGGTGCAGTGGTGATCTCAACTCACTCACAAGTGAATAACCTTCTCTCCTCATATACAGAATCAAAACTGCTGAATGTGTGTGCTCCAAACACAGATATGTTAAATCCCTAAGTAACCTGGTTAATATTCTTCCTATGAGTCAGACTCCACAGTACAGCATGTTTCATTCAGTAGTTTTAAACCATATGATATCTAGGATTTATAGACTGGTGGTGAATGAATGGTGGTGTAAATAGTCATTCTGTTGATGCTAATATAATTCCTGTTAGCAGCTGGTCATTGTCTCTGATTAATTATTCAATGGGCTGGTAATGATGTGTTATTGTAATGTGTGTGAAAGCCCTCTCCCCTCTCCTCCTCTCCGCTCCTCAGAAAAACAATGAAAGTGGTAAAAAATGTAATCAAAACTCCTCCATGTTCAGTTATTGCACAGAGATGAATATTTAGCTCCTATTGGACTACTTTTATTTATGAGTATAATCCTACTTATTACATTTGCAGCAACAAACACCACAAAATATGATACGCATGGAAAATATTATTTTGTATATAAAATATAATATACGGACACAGAATTGTGTCTACAGGTTGGAGTTAAGACTAAAACTAAATTTCATAATTGGATTATTTGCAAACTCAAACAGTAAAATATGTTTATCCGTATACAAGTGTGATCATCCCCTTTCAGTTGTAAATGGGCCTATTTTTTCATTATTATCATTAATACACTTCAACACCCAGTATGTATGTTTTATATCTTCTCTTGAGGCTATAAGTCACTGAGCTACAGCAACTGAAAGTTTAAGAATATTTGAATTAGATTAATTGTGAAAAACAAATTAAAAAATTACATCAACTTTACAGATGAAACATACAAGTTTCACAGAAACTTAACCTTCACAAAAACCAAAAATAAATCGTAAAAGAAAAAACAGCAAAAGAAAAACTTGAATTTCCTAACAATTGCAGAATCGGTTTTCTTTAATTCTTACCTGCGGTTGTTGGTGTGGACCATGAGAGGATGAGTCTGAAGATGCTGAGCTTTGGTCCTCCAGTGATGAGGCTGTGAGTGAGTGTGAGAGAGAGGAGACCATGTTTTATACTGACACACAGGAAGGAGGAGGGGTCTGGACCGATGGGAGGAGTCTGCTGCTGGCGCAGAAACTGATGCCACTGACGCAACTGAGGACGCAAACCTGCACACATGCTGCAAACGCACAAATGAAAACACACACACACAAAACTATATGAGAGAGTGAGAAAAGGTTGGGACAAAGGTGACAGCTTTAATTGTGCTGCCTTCTCACTCACCTATATCACGCACGCACACACAAACAAACACGCGCACACACACACACACACACACACACACAGGTTTCTAGTGAGGAGAAGCTGAAAAGCTCTTTAACATTGGTGAGGTGGAGAAACTTGGATTGAGACAGATTTAAGTCTTATGGAAAAAGTCAAAGATAAAGAAAGACTGTTATGAATTTTACTGCTTATATACTCTATGTAGATGTGAAAACAAGACTATGAATACAAAGTAAAATATGTCCCACATTGCAGCTCAAGGCCAGAGAATATTTCCTCTCCATCACAGTGTTTGAATCCTTCTTTCTAATAGACCAGACGCAACACACAGTTCAGTGCCATGGCAATTCCAGCGAGGGCAACACGACTGTGACTGATCAAAACCAGGGACATGGGTGCTTTCGTTCCTTTATATCACAAATGATCAGTGATGCACTTCTGACCGAATGAGTCCAAAGTTGGTCAGATTGTAATTGTGAGACGTTTAGTAAAGCCTTATTGTGTCTGATGCATGTGCAGCCAGTTTCATCTCAGAAGAAAAACGCTGCTGAAATCATTTGTAGACAAAAGATTGTTGTTTTCATTCTGACAGAGCAGTCCAAAGGTTTGTCTGTTTAATCACCAAATTAATCAATGAAAGAGCAGCTGTTATGATTGTGAATGCTCTAAGTATTTAACATCAAACTGATTATCCTTCTTTTTTGGCACCAATTTTAACAACTTCTAACAGTGTCTGTGCATTCATCAGTGATTAATGTGATAGAACTCTGTCCAGTGAAAAGCACATATCTCCAAAACTAAAACAGACTTGTGTTTTGCTTTGTGATGATGCATTTTAGCAAATCCAGTTGTTTTTTTTAAATAGCCTCTATGCAGTAGCTGAAGAAATAGGAGAATTTAATCAACCCATAAAGGAAAACTCCAATGTTCCTTAAAATAAAAATCACCAAATTTGAAGATACATGGTTTCTTCTTTCTTTTCTTTGGAATTAACATAATAGAAAATTTTGTTGAGCACATTATTAGTAGTTTAGACATCTCTTTGAAAGACCTGAAGAAAAAATATTGCATTGTACCATAAACTGCAAGGTCAACATAAACTAAAAATTAATTTTAAACAGACATTCAAAAATCTCTGGAGCTCAGAAAGTACATGTGGCGTCAGGAAGAGAAAGTAACAGAATGAGTTTCCTTTGTGGAGAACAGCTGAATGGCATTCATTCATTAAAAGGTACGAGCTTCACAATGACATAATAACATGGAGTGGTGATGCAGTTGGTTTTCAAAAGGTTCATTAAAGCTGTAAGGACTGTCCTTAGCTTTTAAATCGGTGCTGAAGCTAAAGCAACAATTATTCAGTGATTGATCCCTAATCAAGTCATTACAAATGACCTCTACAAAATACTTAAAAAAATACATCTTTTATCACCTGTATTAGTCCTTAAGTAAGATTTTGGTGTGGGGACATACTGTACATGTGAGCTGCCTTCACCTTCCAAGATTAAGTTAGTCCTGTTATGTTTCTTGCAGGGTTTGTCTGAATCATTTAAATTTGTTTGTTCAGCTGCTAGTGAGGGCAGGCAAAAAATAAAAAATAAAATAAATAAATAAATAAAATAAAATAAAAATAGATTAATAAATAGTTAATATATATAGTTCAAACTTTAATTTCCCAGGGATCTTTGCTGGCACTTGGGCTAAAACCAATAAAGTTACATTATGTAGGTCTATTTCCTAATTGTTCACACATGCCCTTGAAGTACTAATACTTCTACTACTTACTACTACTTCGGTTTTCAGAGCTGATCACAGGACTACATCACCAAACAATAGTGATATATTTAATGTATTTTTTATTTACATGTTATACCCCTATTAGCATAACTTTAAAAATTAAATGAGACTCTGTGTGTGTGTGTGTGTGTGTGTGTGTGTGTGTGTTTGTGTGTGTGTGTGTGTGTGTGTGTGTGTGTGTGTGTGTGTGTGTGTGTGTGTGTGTGTGTGTGCGCATCCATTTGTGTGAATCTGTGAGGACTATCTGGATCTGTCCCTGGTGTGTTTTTAGCTCTACTCCAGTATGCTAATGAGGCTAACATTAGCCTGTTTCCGAGCGCTGTCATTAGCAGCTGGTTAACTTTTGCATTCACCTAAATGCTGTCATTGGCACCTGTCTAACTTCTAAAACACACATGCACAAACACAGGATTTTTAAATTGTTTGCCACTTTCAAGTTCCGTGATTAGCCGTTGGGGACCACCACAACATTTAACTGTCTGTACATAATAATAATATCAGCTGAATGACACCTGCTCCTCCCTGCTGTGCACAAATAAGAAAGTAAACTATTTTTCCCACAACCTGTCTGGATCTTTTGTGCAGAAAATTTACTCTTTACCTGTTTCACCATGTGTCAGAATCTAATCCATGGTGTCTGAGATATCAAGTGTGCTTTTGGGCAAACAAACATCTGAACAAATGACTGGAGGCCAACTAATCCACTCTTCTCCCCTGGGATTTCATTACAGAAGTCCATCTGTAAGCCTCGTCAGACAGGTTTTGTCTGCTGTTTGGTGTTTGGAAAAAAGATGAATGTAAAGTAAAAACTAAATAAATAACTAAGTGCTTTCTGTGTAAAAAATAATTATATTGCAGGTCTGATGAAGCTATGAAGATAAGCTGTTTTACTTTTAATGTATATCAGATGTTACTCATGTCCAGCCACAGGGCCAAAACCTACAATGAGCCCTCCTTCCCTCTCCACCCTCTATCAGCAGTCTGAATGAATCAGCACAATTATTTCTACGCGCAATGTGTGAATCTACATGAAACTATTCCATTTCATTAACCTTGCAGACGCCTCTGTTCACAGTGACTTGCATTTTTCCCATACACATTCACTGAGAGCAGTTTGGGATTCAGTGTGTTGCTCATGTGGGCATGAGGAGACATGCAGAGAAAAAACCAACTATTAATGAGTGACTTACTCTACAAACTAAACCACTCTACATGTGACACAAAGCTATCCTGTTTTGCCTTTATGATCATTGACACAGTATGTAAATACCACACACACACACACACACAAACTACTCAGTGTGAGCCTGCAGCCTTCACGGCCTCCTGGTGTGTGTGTGTGTGTGTGTGTGTGTGTGTGTGTGTGTAGGGGGGGGCATTTCTATGTCACAGTAGCAAAAACACAGGAGTAATAATGAAATCAATGACGGCTGAATTCCATTAACCTGCTTTAGTTTAATGTACCATGACAAGTTAAAAATGTCTTCTGTCAAAAGGGTTTATTGTGATTTTTTTTGGACAGTTGCCTGTAATAGTTTACAAAATCCTTTTCTTGACTATTTCAGACATTTTTGCCACAATTGAGCTTCTGTATAGCGGCTGTTTCTACAGTTTTTGTGAAACAGCTGTTAATGGGTTAAAAACATTCGAAGAGTGTACCGTTACACATGGCTACGTCTGCGAACAGAGTGTAAAACAAACGCAACCTCTGAAATGGGGTACTAGCTTATATTTAAAGTTTGGTGAGCGTGCATGTAGCTGGCAGTAAGATACTCACCAGGGTTTTCCTCATAGGATAACTGTGAGAAAAATCTAAGAAGCTTGAGTCAGGTCGGGGTCCACATGCTCTGATGGTTTCCACTGTTATTCAGGGTTTGATTTACATGGGAACTTGCTCAAGGACACTTCAGCAGGGCGGACACTCAGACCTGTTGAAGAACAAGCCTTGGACCTTATGATAAGTTGCATAAGAGCTTCTTATAACTGATCCGCATGATTTGAACGACTTTTAGCTGGTGGCCAGACATGATAGAGTCTCAAGGATTCAGTTATTTCCGTGTAACATATTCACTGTTTTTGTTTTGTCTAATCTTTTGCACCTGTTCTATCCTGCTGCAGATGAAACCTTGATATTGTACTGTAGCGTACTAACTTCTCTCCTGTACTATCACAAAGCATCTCCCTTGTCAACCATTACAAGGCTCCAGGCTTGACACTTCTGTGTGCTTGTATTAATCACATAATAACATTATGGGCATATGAATTTTTGTACAATATCATTGTTGGGGCTAACCTCTTATTTAAGGACAAAACACAGGTCCCCATATAGTTTAACTCTGATGGAATAGTTTTACATTTTGGGAAATACACTTATTCACTTTCTTGTTGTAAATTAAATGAGAGGATCACTCTCATGTCTACGCACTAAATATGAAGCTACAGCGAAGCATTGGTTAGCGTAGCCTAGCACAAAGATTAAGAACATGCATAAGCATCCTAAAGCTGAGAGCGTGCACATCCGAGACCACTGGCCGACTTCCCATTGGCTCGCCGCACACACAAATGAGATAAAATAATTTAATCATAAGGCTCCTCTACACTTTCCAAATGTTACTGGGTCAAATGGATCAAATTCTTGGGAGTTTATAAAGCTCAGAAAAAATGTATTCACTGTTTTAAAGCTGCTCCTTTCCCAATGATTGTGTCTGGAAATTGATTGATGGAAAATGATTGGACCATTGTGATGAAGGTGAAAGTTTTAGTAACCTGGGTCTGCCACTATACGAAAATCTTTGGTAAAAAACATAAATAGTGTGTTTGTTTTTTTTACATTTGTGTTTTAGGACATTTTTTTCATTATTTGATGATTAAAAGTGTAGAGATTGCAAAGGAGTAGAATTTAGTAGGGATGGTAAACACATGTCCGAACCAACATCCAGTGACAAACTGAAATGTTCCCAACATTCATTTTGATCAAAATTAAAATCTAACCACTGTTGTCTGCCAGTGTCTAGTTAATGTATTTGGTACACAAATGTCTAATAGGTCTCATTCTCTACTACAAATCCCGCCTCCCTAATCAAGTATCGCTAATAGGACTGGCTTTGCCATTTCTTGCTAACGCTGTAGCTACAACTGGTTGTATGAAGCCCCAAAGCTCCATCAAGCAGATGTGTAGGTAGGCTAAGAGAGGAAGACACCATCGTTTTACTAACAGACTACGTTTCATATTGATTCAGTAAGAGACACTGCATCATTTAAATACAGGACAACCCTGTTTTATATGGGAAGGGTGGTATTTTTACAGTGTGGTGACATTAGTTTTACTTCAGCAAAGTATATGAACTATTCCAAACCATCCGATGATGGTAAACACATACTGCAAATCCAAATCCATTTTTTGGATGCACGCACATTACGTTCAGCAGGATTATCAAGTATGAACAGATTTGTCTTTTCTCCAGAATAACCACGCTCCCACACTCATCTTAATTCCATCAATGCCACTTTTGGGGGCTACAATAACTAATAACTTATATAATAAATTATATTTTGTTTACTTTACTAATGTAAATATTGATATACATGGTGTAGAAAAAGTAACAGAAACATCTCACACCTGAATATATACAGTGTATATATATATATATATATATATATTCAGTATATATTAAAGAGTGATCAATCAAGTGATTCAATCTCATATATATATATAAGTGTGTGTGTGTGTGGAATGGAAAAATGTATGGAATGAAAATTTGCATAATGGAATTGTAGAACTCATAGAATCTTACATCATAATACACTTCAAAGGCACCTCTTAGATGCACTTTATAAGATTCTTAGTATAGTTGTTCATTGTAGTTCAGAGAACATAGTTGTTCGAGTACACACAGCAAACAGACAGCTTTCTGTTGAGTTTCAGTACGTTTTAGTAGCTTCAGATTAAGATAAACAAAACTTTTTTTTTCTTGCAAGTGGAAAACAGTCTTCAGAATAGAAAACTGAATTGTTAGTTGTTAACAGCTTGAATTTCAAGTCAAACAACAAAGACAACCGTTTATCCAGCAAGAAGCATGTAAGTATTTATTTTATGTACAACTAGTTTTATTATAACTATAATTATAAATATCTCACTACTCTCAATACTCACTCCTAAGAAAATGTTTCTTCCATGCTGTGTATGTGTTGTTTACCGTTATGTTAAGATTCAAAGTTATTCTTGCTTTTAATGCTTCACTCACTCTATAACACCTGGTGTGATGTTGAAGCTTTAACATTTGCTCTCACTCAGTTGCTTCTAAACTCTGCATTCAAATTTCAACTACATTACAGTGTGTTATAAACATTTAGATGTTTTAATTCTTTATACTGCTCATAAATGTTTAATGTAATCAGGAATACTTGTCATACAGTGTATACCAAATTCTAACATCTTTCATCCCTGTTTTAGATCACAAAATCTTTTGTCTCTACTCACAGACCTTTAACTTAAGATCCTGCCTGAACACAAATAAGTTCTAGTTCAACCCAAGAAATCAGCCGAAATGCATTCAGACAGTGACCAGCTCCAGGGCACCAGCGCCCTGAAATTCATCCAGCTCCAGCTGCTCGAGCTGGCCAGGGACTGCGACAATGTGGTCCACAACGGTCTGGTCAGCTCCAAATACTTTATGCAACTGCAAAATAAGTTGGAGAAGATTCTTTATGAGGTATGTGTTCGTCTGTCAGACTGACCGGAAACATCACATCACTTTGTTGTTATTTTATTCATTATTAAGAGTTCAACAGTTAAAAGAAAAAATTTGACAGAAAATCTTAACATTTTAAATCAGTGCACAATGATATCGACTCATCTAAAACATAGAGGTGTGAGAATAAGCAATATAATGAGTATTCTTGTCTTTCAATCTCATTTGTAATTTGTCCTCCAAGAAAACAAACAAATAAACAAACACATTCACTGATTTGATAAATCAATTTAACCAGTTAAAATGAGTAATGGACATCGGCCTAATGAAGCCAGGTCTAGCTCAGGTCACTGGTTTAGGTCTGATGGAGTCGATTATCTTTAGTGTCCTAAATCCTTTAATTTATTGTCATTCTAAAAGGGCAGAATTTGTTTATTAACCACACTGTCATTTTTCTTGTACTTGTTGACATATTTTTATGGACTGCAAAATAATAGAGTTGTTATACTGTTTGTAAACCCTTCAAAACCCATGTGAAAAAGGCAGAGCTGTCAAGCTAAAAACAAGGCTGTTTTTCTTCACCTTTCTTCTTTTCTTCATGTCTGATTTAGACCCGCACGGTTTTCAGTCCTCCTCCAAGACAACCAGAGATGGAGGACTTTGAAACAGTCCAATATATCAACAGTGGCGCCTTCGGGTAAGTAAGACAGACATTTCTCTTTGTCTTCAGACCGACTCTTTGGGTAGTCCCGAGAGTTTGGTCAAATTAGAAAAGAAGATGAAATGAGGATGTCGTGTTGTTGATTATTCTTGTGCTTACATTAAGAATTCATCTGCACAGTTTCTTTTTATATCAGAGCTGATGTCCAGTATTAGAAGCTGTTCATGTTTCCAATGTTTTGTGCAGGACTGTAAACCTGGTACGTCACAGGGAGACTGGTCAGGCTCTTGCCTTGAAGCAGATCAAGCGGCAGAGCTTGATCAGCGAAACAGATGTCGAGCAGTTGTTGGTGGAACACGACATTCTCACCTTCACCGACAACCCCTTTGTTGTCGCGATGTATTGCTCGTTTGAGACAGAGAAGGACCTTTGCATGGTGATGGAGTATGTGGAAGGTAAGAAGGCAGCTTTGTGTCATGTTTGTTTAATTGATCAAAGATAGTGCACACTAACTATTTAACATACTGTCACGTATATTCTTTGGACTATGGACCCACTGTGCACATCTGGCACACACTCCTAAACATAACATCTGACACCATCTATCTTTATGGATCCCTCTGACCTTGTAGGTGGGGATTGTGACACCTTGCTTCAACGTTTCGGGCGTTTTCCAGTGGACATGGCTCAGATGTACATTGCTGAGATTGTCTGTGGAGTAGAGTACATCCACAGCTTCGGTATCGTTCACAGAGACCTCAAACCCAGCAAGTAAGTCCTCAACCCGTTAAGGCAATATTTAGTAGATTTTTCATTTCTTTATTTCTGGTTACGAGCATCAAACTGACTGTTGCTAAGCTCCACTCACCGTAGTTACTGTTGCTATGTATGCAATGCAGTCTGTTCTTGCTGTCCAAAACAGTGGACAGTTTTGGACAAGTTACTCTTCAGGGTTGGGGTTTTTAAACTGTTAATATTAGAGTTCAACTTTCATCATTTTTTGACTGGCTGCCTTTTTTTTTTACTAAATCTTAGCTTCAGGTTTCAGGTTGATGTTTAATCTGACATGAGTCATTTTGCTGCTTCCTTCCTTTGCAGTCTTTTGATCACCTTGAGAGGCCACATTAAAATCACAGATTTTGGCCTGTCAAAGATCGGGTCTCTGAACATGGCAGCAGAGGTCTGCGCAGAGAACATCGCCAACGAGTTCACTGATGGAGAGGTTAGTTTCTTCTCTTCTCCATTTAAATAAATGTCTGTTTATCCAGTGTTTATGTGGTGTAGTGCTTGTCAATCATTTTCTGTTTTCCATTTCCTCCTTCAGATCGCGGGAACACCCATATATTTAGCACCAGAGCTGTATCAGGGGGAGGTGTATGGGAAGCCCGTCGACTGGTGGGCTGTGGGAGTTATTCTCTATCAGTTCCTGGTCGGCTCTTTCCCATTTGATGGAGAAAATGATGATGAGCTCAGGAACGAAGTCATCAATAGTAAGAATTTCTAGTTCAGTTCATTTTCTTATATTTATCATCCTAGCAGTTCTGAATGAATCTTTCTGTATTTTAAAGACAATTAACAAACATTGTCACACTTCATGATTTAACTTTAAGGTATCAGTCTTTAAACTGTTAATGTTGCTCTAAAGGATGCGGCCATTTGTTTCTGGCAGTCTCTTTGGTGGTGTAGATCTTTGTTTTTTGAAGTACTTGATTACAGATGACTAATATCTGACTGATATACTTTTACAGAAAATGTCACCTGGCCAGAGGAGAGAGATGTGGTGCCATATGAGGCCCAGGTCATCATCATTCTGCTCCTCAGGAAGAACAGCATTCAGCGTCTGGGCACAGGTAAGTGGCAGGTTTACAAATGATGGACAAATGTTGGATGTAAAAACAGATAATACAGAGGTGGCGTAGAGCTGTTTGATAAAAGTACTACTGAATAGAACGTCTTCAGCCAAACAACTAAATTAATGATTGACACAGTGTTTCATTATGGTGCCAATGATCTGCTTGAACAGGGACTTTTCTTATTGCTTTTTCTCCCAACTGCTCAACGTTCTCCATTTTTATGATAACATTAATGGGTGTCATGGTTAGAGGTGAACTACATGTAACTGTAGTCAGACCAGATTCATCCACCTTAATGAAAAGGTTGTCCATAGAAAGACTCGATCCTGTTGAGTGCTGGGAGCTCCAGAGAACTTTGACTGTTATACCCGACCCCACTATAACAACATTAGTGGGGCTGGGGAGGCGGTGTGGAGAGATTGGGTTGGGAGCAGCTCTTAAGCCAGACCAAAGTGTGTTTATGAACAAACTAAATGTGTGATTGTCGTATTTCTCATCCAGGAGGAGCCAGTGAGGTGAAGGAACAGCCCTTTTTTCAGGACGTGGACTTCGATAACCTCAGAAGAAGAGAAGAGAAGATGGTGCAAGTGGAGAAGAAGAAGAAAGGAGACCAGGAGGGAGAAGAGAAGACGGTTGAGGAGAAGACGACGACAAGGACGGAGGAAGATAACGTTTAGGAACAGGAGTGAGAGGAGGTGTGATGCCATCTCTCCCTATCCCTCCACCATCCCTTCCCCATCCCTCCATCATTCATCCACCATCCCTCCACCATTCCTCCACCATCTTTTCCCCATCTCTACCCCATCCTTCCACCATTTCTCCCCCATCTCTCCCCCATCCCTCAACCATCTCTCCCCCACTTCTAGCCCATCCCTCCACCATCCTTCCACCATCTCTCCCCCATCTCCCTCCACCACAAGCAGAAATATGTGTCACTAGAAACTGAACTTGAATCAATACCAGCCATGACAGCGGGGCTTTTACGAGTCTGTGTGTGTGTGTGTGTGTGTGTCATTGTGGCAAAATGAGGTCCTGGAGACAGCTACTGTTGTGAGAACCACAGAGGTGGTTTTGAGTACATGTGTTTACATGCGACATCATCACAGCCCTGCGAGATGCAGCCACAGGACTTCACAGGCGTGTAGTTGAGCTCAAATGAAGGTTTGATCTCTACTACACACCTGTAAAGAAGAGTCCGAAGCAATGAGTGCTCTGTAATAATGAGTACGCTTGAATGATGTTGTATTAACTACTTAGTACTCATGGGATGCCAAATTAACATCCATGAATCCACAGGACCACGTTTTCCACGATGACACACACACACACACACAAACACAGAACGTGGACGCCGGGCATAAACGTAGCCAAAGAGATGCGTTTCTAAAGTTAAGCCGCACTGTCACGGCTGGTAACTTCTTCTTCCTCCTCTTCTCTCTACTACTTCTCTCCTCTCAACCCAACCGGTCGAGGCAGATGGCCGCCCACCCTGAGTCCGGTTCCGTCAGAGGTTTCTTGCTGTTAAAAGGAAGTTTTTCCTCTCCGCTGTCGCCAAGTGCTTGCTCCGTGTGGGAACTGTTGGGTTTCTCTCTCAATTTCATTTTCTAGTGACACATATTTCTGTATGCAAACTTGCATGTATGTCCATAATGCTGTGTGCAGCATGTGAGCTAGTGAGTTAGTTCACAGCAATGATCAGATTACAGATCTATTCTACATCATTTAATAACCTATTAATGATCAACTATCCACAAAGAATTAATTGATTGACATTAAAAATAGATCAATAAACACTTTATTGTTATCATTAATACATTATAAGGAATTTAAAATCTATTGGAAGTCATTATGAGCATTTGTGAATGACTGATAAATAACATAATATCATGTGGTTGAAACATTTACAAATGATTTGAAGGTTGCGTAGAGGCACCTGTTTATTGTTTATAATATCCACACACAATTTCCTCCAATCAAAAGAGTGGTGTGTGAAATATCACTTTAACAATCTCATTAGGTCAGTTTGCTTCACTCGCTGTAGCATATTAGGTGTCTGCCAAGTAAGATAATTTTAGTTGGTATGTCTGTGACTCTCTTTAAAGAATAACAATCCACCAGTAAATGGCAATCACCAAATCAGTCCAAAATGTACAATAGCAGAGTGTAGTTTGGATACATTACAACAGAATATTTGCCAAATTCTGAGTGAAAATCCTTGTTCAAGTTGTGAGCTCATGTTTATTTTCTGTGCAAATCCAGACTCTGACATCCCAGCTCTCCTCTGCCTCTCTTCCAAAGATCATAGTCATTTTTTTTTTTTAAATATACATTTCAGTACCACTCATTCCAACTACTAGGACTCCAGTATCCTACATGCTAAACTTCTAAAAGGTCTTGGTCTCAGCCAAAATAAATATACATCAAACATAAGAAAAACTGATGCTTGCTTGTGGAGCTACTTTTGGACCGGCGGTTTAGAGGCAGTCAACAGAGGGTTTGTGTCTGTGGCATTCAGGTGTTCATGGACTGTTTGTCACATCACCTGCTGCACTTCAAATGCACCTCAAGTCCGAAGTTGGAGGTTTTTGTGTCCATGCTGCGGTGCTGGACCAGCTTTGAAGAATTTACTCTCTGCCACGATGCAAAGGAGGACCTCTACTTCCCTTCAACAAGCTAAGTAACGGGTGCTTGTCTTAACATGCAACTGTTGTCTGTGTGTTCATGTGAGGCTCCCCCCTGCTGCTGCTGCTGCGGGCTGTGTGAAGGCATTTGCTGCTGCTGTGTACCAAGCTGTGTTGTGCAGTTATGCATTGGTATGAGTTGGGAACTATGTTCTTGTTGTGTCTGAGCTGTTGTTTGAGATGCTCATTATGCTTTCGTGCTTATTTATGCAGAAATGACATGTGAAGAGGCTACTTGCGTTCGAGTATTAGGCTGAAATGGTTTAGCAACATACAGTATTTCCCCTGAGGTTGTTGCTTGTTTTTCTGGTGGATTTCCTTTTGGCTCCGTGCAAATGTTGGAGATAATACTGTATGTTGGCTTGATTTAAAAATGACTTCCAACCTGCATAGAGCTTTTTCACATAATTACCAGCTCCTTGGGGAGCTCTAAATGGCTTTGGTCACGAGAGATACTGTAGGTAGTCATATTCACATTTTCTCTCATATGCAGCGAGGGCCAAATCAAAAACATGGATATGTGTCAGCTTTCCTTCCTTGTCTGTGTTTAATCAAACTGCTCAGCTCCTGTTCTGTGGTTTACACTGCTGCTAAAACTAAGCTGCCCTCATGCTTAAATCTAAACCTATCCTAAACCTGCATCTACATCCAGATACAGATGTTTATTCCAAGCTGAGCTTACATTGACGTATAACATGGAATGTGCAGGCAGTCTCTGTCAGTTTGAAAAAATATCCAAACAAGGCGTTACACATGGGCCTATGGTTCATAATGACATCACTGTTGCCATCAGAGAAAACATGCATACACACACACACAGTTTTTCAAGGAATGCATTCATGTTTATTCCCCCTGTCTCTCTCGCTCCCAGCAGTGAGTCATGGTACTTGAGTTAATTGCATTGTTGTGTTGTGTGGGTCAGAAACCTCTTCAGTAGATGGACCCTCTTTTCTGCTCTAATCAGCCGACTCGTTCTGTATTGTCAGACATGAAGGGAAGGCCGGGGGCAGAGATGAAGATAGAGGGGAAAAGTGGGCAGGGATAGAATGATGCTGATCATAAAAAATATTTATCAAATCATCTTAAAAAACATGTTTATCACTTTTGAAAACACTTAAAGCACCAAGTGCTTTATAGAAGTAAATAATCAATGACAGACTGTTGATCATACTGATAATGACAGTTTTCTAGTTGTCTTTCCTCATCTGGATTGATTCAATTGCAGATATTACCTCTAAGGTTTCTCAGCTTTTGTTTCAAGACTAAAATTACATTAAGTATTATTAAACTTTGCATTTCGTTAAAGTTGTGCTAATTTAAGGAGGACAACATGCTTTGCAGCATTTATGAGGACCTTTTAAATAACCCAAAATTTCCCCAGCAGCCCTTTGTTTTATAAGATCAGAATAAAAGCATTTTCTCTGCATTTTCTTCATTATAATTTCTCCCTCTTTTTTTCTTCCTTTATTCTCAGATGCACAGTTATAACAAGACTAAAAGTCGATAGCCATGCTGGCACCACTGTCGGTTGTACTGAGGCACAGTGCTGCTTTGAGCTTGGAGGAACTGAGACTTTATGATTCAAGAAAAAATATGAACCTAATATTATAGCTTGGAAACGGTTTATTACTGTAATTATGTATTCCTTATTTTGTCTGCCTAAAGTGTCCTGGAAAGTAATGCACCCTGAATAGAAGCGCCACACTCAGATGTCTTTCTGTGAGGCAGCGCAGTGGCCAGAAGAAGCTGCAAAGAAATGAGACCGCATGTTACATTTGCTTCATCACTTCTGTTCTCCTTTAACTTTCATGATTACAATCAACAGGCTGTGACTTCTTGTGTTGGTGTGTGATCTTTCTTGCTGAATTTGTGTTTCTCAGAGGAAATAATGTTACTGAACTTTGCCCCTCTCTCACTAAACATTAAATCAGATTTGTCATGGATTATCAAAATCTGCAAACAAGGACAAGGAATCTTTACATTGGTTATTATTTGAATTGAATGGAAAAGCTGTGAGCTATTTGAATTAAAATGTGAACTGCAAGGTCTTATTGATGCATCTGAAGAATGAGTTTCTCAGGGGAAATAATGCGAGACTGCATTCAACTGCTTTTTCTAATAGATCCTTTCATTAATACTAATGCTTCTCTCTGGGCCATAAAAACTGTGTGTGTGTGTGTGTGTGTGTGTGTGTGTGTAATTTCACAATATCAGTTACATGTGTGTCTTCATCTGTGTCAGTGTGTTTGTGTGTAATACAACAGTAATGATAGAATGTGGAGAACTGTTTTGTTATTAGGTGAAATATCCAGTCGGAAATTATATTAAATCCTCCTGGATGTCAGTGGAAATATCTTAACTGTACTGAATTATGAGCAGACAGGAACTGCAAAACACTGTCCTGGGATGGAGTGATTTTGTCTTGCATAACATGCAATAAAACAAACAAACACAAACAAATAAAAACAGAAAGAACAAGATGACTAAGTGCTGAAAAACATCACAAAGGCTGCATGAATATATTTCACCTAAAATCTTTCTGCATCCAAAATGAAAAAGTCATGTGTGTAAAATGAAAGTCAGGGTATTAATAAGTGTTGTGCACCAAATGCAACAAATATGAAAAAAACATGTCATGTTCTGCTTGGTATGTACTAACATATTATAATATGTGGCTTATGCTCAGTTACTATTTTATTAGGTACACCAGTACAATCTAATCTACCCTAACCCTTCATATGGTACAGATGAGGTCGTGGAGCTGCTTAATCTAGGGACAGCATAAGTAAAAGAATCCAAATTTATAATCATTCAGTATACCATATCAATATATAATTCATCCAGTCAGTCTCTCCAACCTTTTGCATTATGGTACTTCTGGGAAGTTTGTCTCAAACAAGTCTAAATGTAAGGTCGAAATCAATGTCTGTGTAGCGATCAATGTCAGTGTCACCTTTCCTGCTCTGCTTTTATCTGGAAATTACTCCAAAGCCTCATTCTATTTACAGAGTTTATTCTGAATCAGCATCACTGTTGTTTGTGATGGAGGTTTCCATTCCTGTGCCTCACGAGGATAAGAAGCCTCCCTCTCCTCTCCTCTTCTCTCCTCTCCCCTCCTCTCCTCCTGTTTTGACAGTTAGTTTAGACAGATATATTGCAAGCCTGAGGCAGTCTGTCACTGGCAGAAAATGTGTTGGAAACACTGTGGTGAGAGGCTGTTCACAAACACACATAAACACACACAAATGCAACTACTTACACATGTATTGAGAAAAACAAAACAGAGACCAAGAGAAACAGGGAGGTAACAGGATAAATAGGCCACTCAGTAACATGAAGCAATGTAAGTTTTTAATAAACAGGTATGTATGTGGATTAACAACAAGACGGCCACAGTATGTCAGGCTGGGTAACTGTGTCTCAGGGACAGTGATGAGCAGCACTGGGGTCACAGGGGACTGTTCTGGCTCTGTTATACAAATACAACTCTGAATCCTGCCACATCCAGAAATACTCGGATGACTCAGCTATTGTGGCCCATATCAGGAATGGACAAGAAGAGGAGTACAGGGATCTGATGCTGGCCTTCAGTGAATAGAGCGACAAGAACCGCCTCATTCTGAACACTTCCAAGACCAAGGAGATGGTCATGGACTTTCGGAGGTCTAGGCTGACCCTACAGCCAGTCAACATTTGAGGGAAGGACATTGAGGTGGTGCACACTTATAAATACCTAGGTGTGCATCTGGACAGTAAACTGGACTGGTCCCTGAACACGGATGCCATCTACCTGAAGGGGCGGAGCCAGCTCTTCTTCCTCAGGAGGCTCAGGTCCTTTGACGCCTGCAGTGAAATGCTGCACATGTTTTATCAGTCAGTGTTGGCCAGCGTACTCTTTTACGCATGCTGCAGTCTGCTGGGGCAGCAGCATGTCAAACATGAACACAAAGAGACTGGACAAGCTTGTAAAAAAGGCTCGGTCTGTGCTTGGCAGGAGTCTGGACTCACTCAGGACTGTTGTGGAGAGATGCATGCTATGTAAGATGGAGGCCATCTTGGACAACACCAACCATCCTTTCCACAACAATCTGGCAGGACAGAGAAGCAGCTACAGCTGCAGCAAACGTCTCATCTCAGAGGTTCAAGAGATCCTTTGTTCCCACTGCCATCAGGCTACAGCATCAAAAGCCATGTTTATTAAAAACAGCTGATGGGACAGATGTTGTGTGTACAGATGAAAAGAAGTTCACAGTTTAGATTTTCACATCTGTGTGCCATTTAAAGGTATTCTTAACTAAGTGACTTACGCCTTAAATTGATATGCTGTAGTTGTTGAAATTATCTTGTGATGTGTAACTAATAAACTGGTAGAAGTGCTTGAATTTACAAAGAAAATTAGCTACATTTCAACTTTCAACAAAGGTGTGAAACCAAACAAAAGATAAAATGAAAATATGAACACAGCATTAAGTGATCTCATTATTGTTTAACTGAAGATAGAAAAGCTGGAAATAAGTAGCTGAGAATTTGACATTTAAGGTTTCACCTTCAGCGACAATATGAGAGTTGACCTCCCTGACCTTTTCACATCTGCTGCCATACAATGATGATGGTGATGGTGATGGTGATGATAATGATATCACTTTAGTCAAAATTCAAACATTGTTTCGGATGTGGGAAAAAATCAAATATTCAAACTGTAATGTCGTGTTTGAATTCAACCAATAGTAATTAGTAGTTTGCCTTGTGCAGAAGGTGTTCTTAAAATTACTATCTCCTATTGACCTATCCATGAACTATATTAATAAAAGCTAATAAAAATAGAAGCAGTCACTAGCAACCAAAGCTGTGCTGATCACATAACTCAGGATTGCAATTACATTACCTGTTTCTTCCATAAAGTTGTGTCAGTGTTTGCATCTCGCCTCTCACAACCCTGGCTTCACTCACTTCTGCAACACAGCATTGGTCGCCACAGCTAAAGAAGACCTGATTTGTAAAAAGAAAAACAATGGTTCAGTTATTTGGAATTTATTCAGATTCAAAAGAAAAAAAAAATGAAAAGAAGAAAGACAGTGCCATCAGCTACAGTAAGAAGAGTGTTGTTAAACTTGGTACTGCTGCTGCCATTCCAGCTGTGAAGCCTTTGCAGCCCAAAAAGTATTCTGCCCTGAAACAAAGCACTTAGCAAGCTTAACTTACTGCTGTGTTACTGCATACACATGCAAGACGAAGGTGCCAAGTGGCACAACATAACTAAGGAGGTGCCTACTACACCGCTAAAGATATGGTCCCTGTTGCAACAGTGGAACATGAAGGCTTTAAAAACTGCTAAAACTCAATGACCCAAGATACCAGTTAGCCCAGTAACAAATACTTTACAAGAGAAGCACTGCCAGAAATGTACACTGAGGTCAGACACAACCTTATTGACCCGCTCACAAAGTGACTCATTACGCACTGACAACCGATATGTGGTCAAGCAAAACATGCAGCCATATATGAGGTTGACAGTACATTTCATTGAAGACTGGGATGAACCAGCTGTTTTCCCCAAAGCCCTGCAGGATGCCCTTTCAAACTGGAAGTTCAACAAAAAGAGACTGGTTGCTATAACAACCAACAATAAGAGAAATGTTGTTGAAGTGGTTAGTAAGTGCAATGCTGAAGGAATTGATTTGGGAAAAAAAATGGATGCCAGGCCTATCATGCTGAGTAAAATGTAAAATTTGCAGTACTCTTGTCCCTACAAAGAAGGACATCTAAAACTCCTTCAGGACTTCACCGATGCTCTGTCAGGTGAGAAGTATGCCCCTCTCATATATCAGGCATGAGCTATACCTTTTCAATGCAAATCTCTTGGCACATGAAGAGGGTGATAACGAGCTATCGGGACCAGGACTGTGGATTATCTGAATATTACCTCAATGCCAGGCAGGCTGACTCAGCCACTAGTGGACTGTTGGACATGGACTCACTTGTGGATCCACGGTTCAGAGCCAAATACGTCTCAGGTGAAAAGATGGATGCATTGAAATACAAAGCTGTCTTGGAGGCATGAAGTATATAAAGTATGTTTAAGTAGAAGTATGTTTATTTACCAGCCATAAGTTCCTGCCTCTAAAAGGATTTTCAGCTGCAGTGGTAACATTGTAACCTGCCACAGGGCATCCCTGAAGCCTGAGGCTGTTTCCCTTGCACAACACCTGTCAGAGATGTGCAGGGCTACAAAGGAGGGATTACTTTGGTATAGAACTGTCCTCCTCAGCAGAAAACTTCACTTCTTTGTCAGAGCAAGGAGACTTGCAAGCTAACATAGCGACAGCTCCTAACGTGAGCTGGGCTCACAACATTAGTCAGCTCGTCATCACCATTCACTCTGTCAGAATATAACACTGACTTCTTATATTTTCACACTGTTGTCTATCACCATGTTAGTCTACTGCTTGCACACTATGACTATATGGAGGTGTGTGCATGTGTGTGGGCACGCACAAACGTGTGTGTTTTTTGTTGTGGTATTGAATTTGGTATGAGAATCATGGAATTTCATTGGTATTGTTACCAAATTTCTAGTATTGTGACATCTTTTTAGCTTGTGTATTCACAAGATAATTTTGAAATGGAAATATTTCCACTGATCCCAAAATTGCAAAAGTAGCCACTCTTTTTAAACCTAGGGATGAGAGATCATTTAGCAATTAACGCCTTTCATGTTTTTCAATTACTTTGTTGGTGTACGAGAAGAACCTTCTAGATCAAAGTATTATGTATGCAGTAAGCTTTCGACACTGTGGATTATAATACTGAAAAAATTTCATTAAATGTTAATGGATCTAACGTCATCATATTAACTACTAAAACAAGTTAGTTTAAATAATCTTTTTGTACCTTAATTAGAAGTAACTCTCTAAGGGTGTAGCACAGCTATGGAATAAAAGCCATTACATTGCGACAGAATCCTCCTCGCTCACAAACTTTGACTTCAGGCTTACGTGTTGAGATAGACTGCTTGAATTTTGTATCTTGTGGCCTAATTTAACCTGGTGTCTTTTGAAGCAATTGTAGAGTATGCTTGTTATGTAATATATGACGTTTCTGTTTTCCTTTGTTTGCTGTTCTACTATATTTTTTGAATAGATAAATTGTGATGTGATTTGAGGTCTCCTTAAAAGCATTTTTGGGTTTTCTAATCTCAGCAGCACAATCTCTCTCTCTATCTCTCTCTTTTTGTCCCTGTCTTTTTTTATTACTTGTGTAAATAAATAAACCAAAGTAAATTTTATATGATAAAGTGATTACTTCAGGCAGCCTGGTAGCAACACCACTGTATAGATTGGTCTCTGTAGGCTGGTCAGTATGTGATCCGTCATCACATGGATAATGAAATAACAGCCAGGACAGATCACTGACTCACACACACTATCTCTGTTACTCACAGCAGTCTATCTGTCCTTATTGTTCTCTATAGGTGTGAAATCAATATGAGTCCTAACAACCACAAAAAGGTTCAGGAGAGAGCAACTCAGGAGAAAACAGTCCATCCTGTGATTAACCACAACTGACTATATTGTTTGTGTCCCACAGGGTGTGTGAGGTGTCATTGTGTGTGGGTGCTTCTGGATCTGTACCTGGATCTATGTGTGCATCTCTGTGTGTGTGTGTGCATCTGTGTGTGTGTGTGTGCATCTCTGTGTGTGTGTGTGTGTGTGTGTGTGTTTGTGTGTGTGTGTGTGTGTGTGTGTGTGTGTGTTTGTGTGTTTTCCTCCAGGCAGCATGGCACCAATAAAGAAGTGACACAGACACACCATTCAAAAGATGGACTGAAAAGGGGAAATGAAAGCATGACACCTTAGAGAGCAGCTGGGGTGGTGGTGGTGGTGGTGGGGGGGGGGTATCCATGTGATATTGCCATGTGCTTGGAGAGGCATTGGTACAGTGTTATTGCTGCACTTTGTTAGACACGTAAGGTGATGCCCCTAAATCATGGTCATAAGACCAATTTTGTTGAGGAGCACAGTTTTAATAGGAATCTTGTTTGCTTTTATTTAGCGCTGGTCATAGTTCATATGGCACATTCACATCAATGTAGCCTATGTTTTATTTCAACAATAATATATGTGTGTAAATTCAGCTTTTCTGAGGCTTTTCCCATGCAAAGGAGTTTACAACCCAACTGAATGCACTTCATTTGAAGATGTTGAAAGAAACACTCATATAATTCATATACATGTGGTTATGACTTTATCAGGATACATGCAGTTGGTGGCCCTGACTGGCAAGTGTAAATCTAAATGCTCATTAAAGAGGTGGCTATAGTGTTGGAGGGAGTAGGCCATGAAATAGCAGCAAGATATTGCTCCGTGTCTGTGTCATGCAGATAGAATGTCAGTAGACAACCTAGGGGTGAGATCAGTCATGTTGTTATATATGATTGGATAGTATATGAAACACACAACAACAAAAAGACTTCTGTGGTTGCTTAAAGTAGTACTTTTAGTGTTTTTTTTTAAGCATATTGAAATTCTGCTCTGCACATATCTCTGCTGTCTGGCTGTACGGCAATGAAGTTGGTAAAAAAAGGTCATTACACAACTGATCAGCTCTCCCCACAAGAGAAAATATGAAAAACTAAAATAAAACCAAAACAAGATACAAGTGGAATTAAACAGAGAATTATTATTGATAAATCCAGTTGTATTCTTATGTCTCCAGCCAGTGATTGAGAAGCAGTGGGTTCATATGTGCCACAATGATGTATATAATGTAAAGTCTGCCTGTAAAACTGAATGACACAGGAGAAATATAGAAGTGACTTGATACTTTCACAGTACCGCTGTGGTTTAGACACACAAACACACACATACACATACACATACACACATGCTTACACAGGGGTATTTGTACTGCCATAAAAATGAGGAACACCCAACAACCTCTGCATATATATATGTATATACTATACACATTCACAGAGCCATCCACTCCAGTATTTACTATCCTTTCCCATCAGTCTTATATAACACTGACACAGTGTTGATGGACAGTATTACCTCTTCTTGAGTGGCCTTACATTTAGAATACTGCAAACACACACACACAAACACACACACACTTTTGATGACCTTTGTATCACCACGAGGATGAGATATGCTTATGCACACAAGTGCTGTAGACACGGTGCACTTAGTCATACATTTATTTTATACACACACACACACACACACACACACACACACACACACACACACACACAGATCAAACAGTGTTGTCATTAGTGTGGGTTTGGTGATCGGTCATCATAATGCAGACAACCACTGCAGGTGAATCACTGGATCAACAACCTATTGTCAACCTGTTCTCTATGTAATTTGATAGAGAGCAGCTGGATGAGCAGCACGAATATTCGTCAATGATCCTACCCTCTCATGATCAGTCTGTTTCTTTTTAGGTGGGCCATGGTTGTTCATTCAGCATTTACCCTCTAATTTTGCTGTCAGCATCTGTGCCATCACAATATTACTATATTTTGTGTGTTAAAAGTTTACTGACCAACAGTATAAAGTGTATAAAGTTTAATTACAGCATGAGGACATGCAGTAGTTGTTTACATTTAAATAAATAGTTCAACTTTTTGGATCAGAGGGGCAATTTGATCATTTTCACAAAAACGGCAATAGAAAAAAATAGGAATACTGTGGACAAACACAGCAAGTTGGATCCATCATTCACTGCACATCAATAGGCTTGCTCCATTGACATACCAGCAAGTTTAAAAGCTCCCAATAAAACAGTTTTAACATCTGTACCTTCAGGAAATGTCTGACAAGGCAGGATCAACTCTCATAGTGTTAATGGCTATTTTAGATAACTTTTGTAAATTGCCCACCAGTGATTTGTTAACATCACATCATGTGATCACATTGCTGAATCATGCTTGCTAATGAGCTGTCTCCTAAAAACCTTTCACACCTCTGAAACTATTTGTTCATTATAAGAAAAATAAATAAACAACAACAACATAGAACAGAGGGTAAAAAAAAATATTAAATGGCCTGGACTCAAATTGACAGTGACTTGCTCATGTTCACTGGAACAAAACAGCATATTTCTTTCACTACTGAGCGGGTTTGATCTTCAGACGTGTGGGCATCAAATATTCAGCTGGTAAATTTCATTGACCCCCTATTCCCACTGTTAACTAAAGGGTAAATTAATCACACCTCTAATGGACTGTAATGGTATTTCATTGTTCAAGGTCTTCTATTTTCCACACATTTGTGAAGGGCCAGAGAGAGGGAGGCTGGTCGTAATCCACAGGACTTGAAGCACACAGCCTCAGGTTGTGATTGGTGAGATGGATGACTGAGGCGGCTCAAGGAAGAAAGGAAGAGAGAGAGAGAGAGGAAGAGAGGTTTAATTGGATCTGAGTCACTCTGTAGAGTCACTTGTCTTTCATTAAGAACAGAGAAAACAGAACAGAAAAACACTCATCTGACACTCTGACAGTGACACTTATTTAAAAGACACAAACACGGTTGCGCGTTGACCTTGTCTGTCTTTCAGTTTGGCTAACAATCTTTCAAACAGCACGTCTGAGAATTATCCTTGTGGAACAGAAATGCAACAGTCTCTCTGATATTTTCGGTCAGACTGTTGTTTCATTCATAATTTGTTACCAATTAGCTGATAACTGGAATTAGAGGAGATGAATAGTGGGCGGCAGAGGCAAAAAAAAGAGCAGACTCAGTGCAGTCACGGTTATTGGAGGCTAGAATACAATAAGAGTTGCAAAATTTGGGGAGAAATATATAGCAGTAGAGTTTATTAGTCGCCTGCAGGCAGAGTGTATATGCTGTGTAGCGAATCAATAAGCTGAGGGTAGAAGCACAACTCATTACAGACAATACATGGACATAAATTAAAATTGTTCCTGTGGGTACAGTCAAAAATCTGTCCAGTACAGTAGTCACTTAAACAACACAAGATGCCCCAAGCATCTAATGTTTTTTTTAATGCCAAGAAAAGTCATGTTTTAGGGTAGGGCTCTATTAACAAGCTCATTACAAAATTATTAACAGTGAGACAGTAGGCATCAACAAGGGAACAAGACAGAACACATGAGCTCTTGTAGGCACCGTGAGACTGCACTGAGCTAAGTGCAAACATCAGCATGCTCAGTGACAAGCCTTACATGCTGATGCTACATGCTTACATGCTGTCTTTACAATAGGTTGTTAGCATACTAACATTACACTAAGCACAAATTACAGCAGAGGATGATGGGAATGTCAAAGGCTGTGAAGGTGATAAACCACAGTAACCGACAAAACTAGCAGCATCAATGATGCTTCAAGGTTAAATGTCAGATGACCACCAAAGTTAATATGAATGTCCAAATAGTAATCCATTCAATAGAGAGATTTCACTCAAAACCACAAATGTCAACCTCATGGTGGTAGTAGAGGTACAATCAGGGGATCACCAAAGTCATTAGGATCCATTGTCTGAGCACCATTAATGTCTGTACACAATTTTGTGGCAATACATCCAATGGTGCCATCAACATCCAAGTCCAGCTGACAAAAGCAACATTTATTACAACAGCACAAAGTATAAAAACCAATATGTTTATGAAATACATGACACTGATACTGAGCCTTATAGCTGCCATACATTCAACTTAACTTCTAAAGAGAAGCTTGGAGAAAAATCTGGAAATCCACACACTGGTAAACAAGGGTGAGTTATAACCCTAACCCCAATCAAACTCACTCTAAACAGTGAGTGTGCTATTTCCCCTAAACAGAGGCCGTCAAAAACAAGGACATTAGTCGTCGCTCCTTCATGTTAAGCAGGACGTTCTGCTCTTACCAGCTGCAATCTTCCATGACATATTATGATTCACCATTACAAATGTCCTGACTGTCTGACTGTGGTGGTATCCTCACAGAAATCATTAAGAGTTCTATCCATTAAAATTGATTCATCACAGCATTGTTGGTTCCTGACAGGAAAACACTTAAACTTAATGTTGCTAAGTCTGACCTTCAATGAAACCTATCCTCTGTCCAGCATTCTTCAATACATGTTCTTTCCTGTTCTGAATGTTTGCAGATTGTGCACTTTTAAATAAGCTTTTGGTTTATCTTCAACTGTTGAACTGTTGTAAATTTTAAGCTGAAAAGTCTTTACCCTTGAGCAAAGATTTCAGCCAGTGATATTAAGCTGCAGAATTATTCTTCTAATGCAACTGTGTGGAACAAATCTGTAGTGTTGTCATCAACATCCGTCCAGCCATTTGTTCATGCTTCCATCTTTTATTTCCACCTTCATCTATGGGTCAGTCCATGAATCCATCATATAGCTGCTCTCTTGACAGCAATGTCATAAGATGATAGAAATAAAGCACTTAGAGTCAGACATGTGTAAAAGCAACCAAAAAGTGGTGTTAAGTTTTCCTCAGTGGACATGTCTATTTAAATTAGCTTACTGATTTAAACCAAGAGCAGCATAACTCTGTTCTTTAAATTTCATTATATGATAACCTAATGAAGACATGTTTTAATATTTTTAACTGAGGCCTAAAGGAACTATTATGTTTTGCTATTGCTACATTTCCAATGTTAGCATTAAGATCTATTTATTTCAGTCTTGGCAATAGCTTCAGCCATACTGGCATTTACAAGACAAGAGGTTATGATAGCCTGGATGCTACAGTGATAGGTCTAGCTGCTTAGCATGTTAACTTCAGTACATGAAAAGAAGTGATAGAGATAGAAGCAAATAGTCCATGCCAGTGAAAGTAGCCTTAACTGTGCTGGATCTGTTCTTTCAAATCTATGCTATGAGACTAAAAAATACAAAAGAAACTAACGTTGAAAAGTATGGATTTACATAATGAAGCAGAAAATCAACATAGGATCAGCATAACAACAAATCTGCTGAAGCTGAAATGTTGACTGTGAAAACCATGGGAGAATTCATTTACATTTATCTGTTTGAAAATGAATTATTTTAATGAATTGGAGTAAAGATAACCTCTGCTAACATCATATGTTTAGTTCAATGCCATTTCCTAAATTCTCAAGCATCAGAAATTTATTTGACTAAATAACAGTCTCTGTGTCACCAGTCACAAAATTTCAACGTGTTTGATTACCATATGTCGCTTTTTCTCAAACTAAAAATTATTAATGTTTTTGCCACCTGCTTCAATTTCCAGCCTGCAATCTGATCTAATACAAACTAGGAAGAGTAGAATTTGATATCATCAGCAGCTGTGGATCACTTGGACTCTAAATGCTGAAGAGCTCTGAGTGAATTTTTTCTACATCAGAAGCCTATAGCCTGGGAATAACCAAATAACAATCAATATCTCTTCTGTTGGTCAGTAAATATATCCAGGAGCCTCTTATCAACCTGACTCTAATTGTGCAGAATAAACAGTATACACACAGATAGACACAGACATGCACACACACGTACACAGATAGTAACTAATTAATCACTCTTAATCACAAAACAGGAAAAATGCTGTATCTTTGCCCTTTAGATGTACATGTAAATAATGAGCTCCATCTATAATCCCAGTACTGCTTTACTGACAAGAACAGACCCAATCCCCGATAGTAACAAACACTTGTGTCTAGCACACACACACACACCAGTTTACACACACTACCTGCTGCTTCCTGTGATTATTACTATAATGGTTTCCTGTAAAAATGTTGAGCAGCATGATGGGTAAGAGTCATTAGTGGCACAGGTTGGACCATAAATCACATTTAACACTGTTGAACTTTTCATTGATGATAACCACACACAACAAAATCAATATGGCACTGCACATGTTGTAAACAAAGATATAAGATGAAAATGGGATGACGGGTTTTTTCTGGCCTTTTTAATAAATACAAATTTCTGCAAGACAAAAGAGACAAACTTTAGTATGGTGTATTGAAATCTTGTGTCTGTGTATGGCACAAATAATATCCTGTTAAATACACACAATACACATAATACACAATGCACAAAATATGCTCAGAAGAATCAATAGTTCTTTTGAAAATTTTTTGCAGCTCATGTAACCTTCCTCTGATTTGACTGCATCAGGTGTAAAAGAAGTTTTAATCATCCCCATATGAGGCACTTTGAAAGTCAATATGACAAAGATGAATGATTAATTGCACTCGACTAAAAAAAAATCAATACACAACTGTCTCTATCTGCTGACAGTTATAAAAATGCTGTTTATCTGTTTGATGTCTGTCTCAACTATGGCATACAGCAACACAAATTTATTCAAGCTCAAATGCTGTAATATCTCTTTAATTTCTGTGTAAATGTTGAGTTATAATGCCATTGTTATTTACAATGGCATATATAAACAGAGTTATATCAAGTTGTTTTAAAACTTTACTTTTTACCCACTAAAACATTAGACTTTACACATTTGGTGCACACGTCTTTCAGGACTTTATATTTTGACAATTTTAATTTAATATTTTTACCAGCAACTGACTGAGCTTGAGTCCTGAAATAATTGGTTGATTGATCGATTAGTCTTTTAGGTAAGTTATCAGGCAAAAAATGCATAATATTTCTTGGTTTTAGACTCTAAAAAGTGAGGGTTCGCTGCTTTTCTAATTTTTATATAATTGGACGTTGAGAACAGCATAAAACTTAAGATATTCAAAGACCCAAATTTTCTGACAATTTGCGGACTTCATGTTTATTTAAACAATAATAGTGATAATAATTGTGAGCCAGGGAAAGTAGTGGTAAAAAAAAAAAATAGACATGTTTGTTGGGTAGAAACCATCTCTGACTTTTGAACTCTAGTTTCCTCCCTCTCTTGAATCCTATTTATTGTATAGAAGTGTACTTGGTTGATTTTTGATTGACACCAAAGTGATGTAAAATCCATATTTGAAGCTACCATGTAACTTTGGCTGGAGATTTAGTTGTCTGGTGTTTGTGATCCCTTTCCTAACTCTCCTATAATTTTTTGAACATTTCATAGTGTGGAAAAAGAAACATAAACTTTAACAAAGAAACGTTTGAACCACAGGGGTCATCTTCATGTCAGTTCAGTCATTTCAGAAGGCAAGTAGAAACTGCAGGTGATAAATTCATTTTGAGCACTGCACCACATCTGTTTCTGAACAAAAGTTTGTGAAGCTATTCTACACTATCATACTTTTGATGGGAAGGCTGAATACTAATTTACTCCATCCTTGATGAATTCCTATTTAATGGGATGCTGTGTGCCAAAGCAAAGACTGTTTGTCATCTTCACTTATGCTAATATGTGAGGAAAGTTTTACTCTTAAATCTGACACTGCAGTGATGTATCTTTTTATAGATTAATTTGTGAATTATTGTCATTATTTGGCCAACCACTCAAAATTCAAACTCTTTATTCATTGGATGTATTAGGGAAATTAAAGTGGAGGCTACTTCTGATTTAATAGCAGCAGCCATGAAAGTGCAGCTCCCCTGAGCATTACAATGAGTATTGCATTTGAATAAACTGGAAGTTTGTCACATTTACTGTTGGACAATGGTGTTTTTTTTAGAGAGAATTAGTCTGTATAGTTTGAGTATGAAAATTCTAGCTGTCAAAACTCTTGCATTGAAACTTGAGTACATAGTAAAATAGCTATGAAGGCAGACATAAGCATTGTTACTGTCCAGTTTTTAATGTTGGAAAGAGACAGACACAGACATAATGATAGTCTCATAAAATGTTGAAACCTACACAGTGAAAGAGGCGCGTGGTTGTGGCCCAGCCTGTTTTACAATGACAGATGAGAGAAAGAGAGTCTACTTGTGATGTGAGCGCTCCACTTGTGATGTGAGCGGTCCTGATTAGCAAAGCAGCGTGCCCATGCATACAAACAACTGTCATGTACTCAAAGTCAAGTAGCCACACTGAACAACAAATCAAACAGCATGCCTGTGTTTCCATGTGTTGTGACTCAGTTTATTTATGTGTTTCTGTGAATTTGAATCTATAATAGTATGAATTTAAGTGTTTAGGTGTTTAGGTGTGTTTGGTCTGCTGCAGGTTTGTTGTGTGCTTGTAAATATGTTTTGTGGATGTAAGACCCTGGGGGTGAGTTTGGTGGTGTCAGCATGGTGCTTATGAATTTGCATAGGAGATGATGTCATGGATTTTAGTATGAGGCTCTCTAACACTGGGAGTAGGAGATACACACATACTTGTCTGTCCCATTCTTGTGAACATGTTATCTCAATAAGGCCTTGAGGGAATTTCTTCAAATTTGGTACAAACATTCACTTGGACACCAAGGTCAAGGATGAAGGTCATGGTGACCTCACAAAATGTGTTTTTGCCTCTTCAATGTGATATCTCAAAAAGATTAAATAAGTAGATTTTGCTGGTCAAAGATCAACATCACTGTATCCACACAAAATACATTTTTGCCACAAATCAGAAATTCATACACTAATTATGTAAATAATTAATGTAAAACAAATGTTTAATAGGATAAATGATGAAGTGATGACATTATATATCCAAATGGTCAAAGGTCAACTTACCTGTAACATCATAATGTTCTACAAAAGACTTCTGGCCATTTTACAATGCTGTAACTCAGGAACAGAAAATAAGATTGTGACCATATTCCCTGCAATTTGACTGGTTGGTGGAGGCCTACAAATGTAATGAGACACTACATAAAGAAGAGTCAAAATAGATGGGTTAGGAAAAAATTCATATACATGTGCTTATGGTCATAGCTTATGCTTTTAAAAATCATCTGTAAAGTTTGATTTTAGTTTCATTAAACAGAAATTTTCCCCATGTATTTACAACAATCATGTCCAAACTTTAAAAGTAAATTGTTTGATGTCATTTTAAAATATAAACCTTCTTCTTCTAAAATCTTTCTCAGAGAGGATGGTATTTCTTTCGAAGGGGGCTTTACACTGATGGTGAGATATTTGGTTGACGTTGCTCAATACTTACATGGGGGAGGTTTCTTATTAGAATGCCACTTCGGGTTAGAGTCAACCATCGTGAAATGGAAATCGCAGTGCCAAAACTCATCATGCAAATAGTCCAATAACGGCTCCAGCTTGCAACAATTAGAATCACTGTATAACATCTTGGAGCTATTACCTTGGACACACACACTCGCATAGATGCAAAGTAATATTTCAATCTTGTATTACAGAATGAAGAACAAACTTGTGTGCGTCCAGTTTAACTGTTATCTAAAAAAGATAGATAGAATAGGCAGGATGTCCACATTCAAAAAAGAATAAACGATTGTATTGTAATGTATTTAAAGCAGGAAGTAGGTCAAGCATCAATTTCACATATCTGTGTTCTTTCATATATTTCAAGTCATTATGATTAGCTGAGTGAACCAGATATCATGTTGTGATCACACGAGCCACAATGCCTATCAATTTGTTGATGTTACAACCCATGAGAACTCAATAGTAATTATAATATTATTACACGAGTACTATGGACTGACTAGTTGCACCACAGCAATACTTAAACTCAGCCTTCATTTTGTTTTTTGTTTTTTTTAAAGTTTTGTGAATGTCTGTTACAGAGTTGTGGTACTGTCGCAGTGACATCTGTCAGGGGGCGCAGCAGACACTGCATTTTCTGTAGTGTAGTCGTTATCACTGGTTCGAAACCGGGCGGAAACATGTTTCTGCTTCTGTGGTTTTCTCAAACAAAGGGAGCTCAGACAGCGACTGTGATTCGTAAGCTCCATGTCTCCACTGGACGTGCTGGCTTGCAAAGAGCATCGTTGCGAGCTTGGATAAAAACCACCAGAAATGGGGAGATGTCGGCGCTAGAGCGTTCTTGATTACAGCGCCAAAGCAACAAATGATGGGTCCCTGTCCTCCAACATAAAGGGTGTATCGCGCTAAATGTCAGAGCAGCGACATTGGTCCGACCATGGCTTGGGTGAGGGTAACAGCAGTCCTCGTTAGTATAGTGGACAGTATCTCCGCCTGTCACGCGGAAGACTGGGGTTCGCTTCCCTGATGGGGAGAGTGTCTTTGTTTTCTGCTAAACAGCTGAATCTTCGCCGCAAAGCAAAGCTCAGGTAATGCAACAGCATTCAGCATGCTGTTGCTGTCCAACAGACGCTTTGCCTTGGAGAGACTGCCACCTTCCCCTGTGACAACAGAAATAAACGCATGTTGAAAAATAAATACAAACTTGCTCATCTTGTTTACTTTACTAAATGTCACCAAAGTTTGATCTTATGGCAGAGAAAAACCAACACTATTTCTACCAGCTTTCCAACCAACCTACCATTTGCATGAGAGCAACAATTGGAAACCACCTTTCCCCGCCTCAAGGACATACAGAGCATCCCGCAGCAGTTTCCGTAGTGTAGTGGTTATCACGTTCGCCTAACACGCGAAAGGTCCCCAGTTCGAAACTGGGCGGAAACAACTTTGTGCAGTCCCAGCTTCCTAACAAAGTGAAGATAGACAGTGACTTTGACCTTCAACCTGTGTGTCTCCATTTTATAGGTTGTGTAAAGGCAACACACACTCTGTTTGTGTACATGTCAGCGACAGTGAGTGTGGATTTGTGCGTGGTGGCTGCCCTCTTAGGAAAAATTAGGGATGTTAAGTTATCACTGCTCAGACTGTCATGCCTCGAGCTCAAGCCAAGCTCATTCCAGGGGCCCTCAAAGGAGACTCCAGCCAAAATAGGAACCCCCAATTCAGCAGCAACATTACGGATTCCCCACTGGTTGAGGAACAGAACGCCACCTCTTTACTGTTGCAAGGAAGCTTTGAGGTTGGATGTGGAAAAAGCTTATGACCACCGTCCCTCAAGGAATATTGCCAGTGGATGCCTCTTGCTCCTCCATCTGTGACTACGTCCAGCTTTGAATCTCACTTGTGTTGTATCCAAGGGCCCTTTGTAGCACATTCAAGTCATTGGGGTTTAGCTTCTCCAACGAGAATGCATATGGGGCTCAGTGTACATTGGTCCATTTTCCCGCCTCAGGCGCAGTATGGTGGCATCAGGACAGTTTCCGTAGTGTAGTAGTTATCACGTTCGCCTCACACGCGAAAGGTCCCCAGATCGAAACCGGGCGGAAACAAGTTTCTCCTTCTGTGGTTTTCTCAAACAAAGGGAGCTCAGACAGCGACTGTGATTCGGAAGCTCCATGTCTTCACCGGACGTGCTGGCTTGCAAAGAGCATCGTTGCGAGCTTGAATAAAAACCACCCAAAATGGGTAGATGTCGGCGCTAGAGCTTATGGGTTTGCAGTTGAAAAAGCTCTCCCATGTAAACACAAAGGCTTTTGCCAATTTTCAAAGTCCACATTTCTTGATTACAGCGCCAAAGCAACAAATGATGGGTCCCTGTCCTCCAACATAAAGGGTGTATCGCGGTAAGTGTCAGAGCAGCGACATTGGTCCGACCATGGCTTGGGTGAGGGTAAGAGCAGTCCTCGTTAGTATAGTGGACAGTATCTCCGCCTGTCACGCGGAAGACCGGGGTTCGATTCCCCGACGGGGAGAGTTTCTTTGTTTTCTGCTAAACAGCTGAATCTTCACCACAAAGCAAAGCTCAGGTAATGCAACAGCATTCAGCATGCTGTTGCTGTCCAACAGACGCTTTGCCTTGGAGAGACTGCCACCTTCCCCTGTAACGACAAAAATGAACCCATGTTGAAAAATAAATACAAACTTGCTCATCTTGTTTACATTACTAAATGTCAGCAAAGTTTGACCTTATGGCAGAGAAGAACCAACACTACATCTACCAGCTTTCCAACCAACCTACCATTTGCATGAGAGGCACAATTGATAACCACCTGTCACATTCAGGTCACTGTCACCAAAGCAAAACTACCAGGGGTTGTCAGCTACGACTGTAATCCCATTGGCTCCTTGGTGAAAAAGTTTTCACGCCATCCAAATGAAAGGAATCAGCCTTTTTTTCTTCAAAAATTTGTCCAATTTTCCCACTGCTGGGACAGCACAACCTCAACTGATTTTGGAGAGTTACAGCAGATATGACCAGCTTGGACGGAAGTCCACATTCCAATTATTCGGATTTGGCTTCTCTGGTGAAAATGCTTATGGGGCTCAGTGCACACTGGTGCATTTCCCCGCCTCAAGGACATACAGAGCATCCCGCAGCAGTTTCTGTAGTGTAGTGGTTATCACGTTCGCCCAACACGTGAAAGGTCCCCAGTTCGAAACTGGGCGGAAACAACTTTGTGCAGTCCCAGCTTCCTCAAACAAAGTGTGACAAGAGTGGCGGTCATAGGGTGAGTTATGTTGCCGAACAACGCCACCTGGGGAATTGCACCCCAGGAAATAACAATAATATTTATAACCAAAAACTAAAAGCTTACGCAAGTTCGTATCACCACAGGGCAAAGACGATGTTGATAATACAAATTTTATTCAACAATAATTACTAAAATGAGGTTCCATAAATGCTGTCTAAAGCACATAATGTTATACATGGGGCCATAGGAGAAGGGGGAGTGGACAGTGCTGGGTTACCTCGGCGGCCCGAAACCAATGAGGGAGGGGGGGAAACTAAAACACCCATGACACTGCACACACACAAACTGAAAACGTGAAGAACCGCCACCAGGGATTGGGTCGCCGCCCGGAGCCCACAGCACCTGTCCACAGGGAGAGAAAGCACAATAAAATGGCCACACTTTACCAATACACACACACAAAACAATAATAAGTAATAAAATAAATAATAAAATAATCTAACTTCTCAACTATAATATAACAGGCAATTAATCTACAAAAGAAATCAAGCTCAATAAGACGGTACTCAATTTAATAATACTCTTAACAAGACAAAAAGAATTAAATCTCAAATAGAACACAAACAACAATACAAAAGAAATCAAATGAAATTAAATCAATATTCAAAATAACTAAATGCTTGAATAAACCAATAAAGAAACAGCGGCAAAGACTGTTACAACAGCCGCATCAACACAGCGGCACGCCTACAGCGGAACCAAGTATTCGTAAACTCAAAAAAACAATAAAACAATTAGTAAAACCATGTACTCCAACAGAGCCAAAAAGAGAGAGCCAAAAAAACCAAAACAGAACCGAAAAAGAACCAAAAAAGAAAGAGCCAAAAAGAACCAAAACAGCAACGCCGTCCAGCGAGCCGTGGCGTTGAATCAGTTTCCAAATCAGCCTTGCCGGCGCAGCGTCACAGCAGGCCAAGCAGCGGAGTTACTCCCGACTTCTGCCTGATCCAAACTGTGGCACAAATTAATGATTAGCCAGGGGCAAACAAGGAGGAAGGAGGAGGACGGACAACGCCAACTCACCACGAGGATGCACAAACCCACGCAAGGGGCTTCCAGCGGGGCAGCCCGGTCCCCACGGCAACAGTAATCCGACACCTGCAGCAGAGAATGGACTGTCACTGCTGCGCAATATGGCAGCCTAAGTAGGAGGGAGAACGGCGGTGTGCATACCTGTACGCTGCAGAACAAGCGTGCGCCACGATGGCCAACACGCCAACAGAGCTCCAGTGTGCGCACAGCCACAGCACAAGTGGTTCCTCCACACCTGCACCGGCCTCAACATACCACACCACACCACGACAGTGGACAATTGGCCCCGGAAGAGAAGAGAGGAGGAGGCGGATGGAACCAGACCCTTATATAAAAAGGTGTGGCACCGCCCAGCAATCAGCGGGACAAAACCTACAGCGCTGCACCAGGAGGAACCAGGAACAGCACACCTGCTACAAAAGTGAAGATAGACAGTGACTTTGACCTTCAACCTGTGTGTCTCCATTTTATACGTTGTGTAAATGCAACACACACTCTGTTTATGTAAATGCTGGCGACAGTGAGTGTTGTTTTGCACATGGCAGCGTGGTGGCTGCCCTCTTAGGAAAAATTAGGGATGTTAAGTTATCACTGCTCAGACTGTCATGCCTCGAGCTCAAGCCAAGCTCATTCCAGGGGCCCTCAAAGGAGACTCCAGCCAAAATAGGAACCCCCAATTCAGCAGCAACATTACGGATTCCCCACTGGTTGAGGAACAGAACGCCACCTCTTTACTGTTGCAAAGAAGCTTTGGGGTTGGATGTGGAAAAAGCTTATGACCACCGTCCCTCAAGGAATATTGCCAGTGGATGCCTCTTGCTCCTCCATCTGTGACTACGTCCAGCTTTGAATCTCACTTGTGTTGTATCCAAGGGCCCTTTGTAGCACATTCAAGTCATTGGGGTTTAGCTTCTCCAACGAGAATGCATATGGGGCTCAGTGTACATTGGTCCATTTTCCCGCCTCAGGCGCAGTACAGTGGCATCAGCACAGTTTCCGTAGTGTAGTGGTTATCACGTTCGCCTCACACGCGAAAGGTCCCCAGTTCGAAACCGGGCGGAAACAAGTTTCTCCTTCTGTGGTTTTCTCAAACAAAGGGAGCTCAGACAGCGACTGTGATTCGTAAGCTTTATGTCTCCACCGGACGTGCTGGCTTGCAAAGAGCATCGTTGCGAGCTTGAATAAAAACCACCCAAAATGGGTAGATGTCGGCGCTAGAGTTTATGGGTTTGCAGATGAAAAAGCTCTCCCATGTAAACACAAAGTTCCCCATTTAAGGCTTTTGCCAATTTTCAAAGTCCACATTTCTTGATTACCGCGCCAAAGCAACAAATGATGGGTCCCTGTCCTCCAACATAAAGGGTGTATCGCGCTAAATGGTTGAGGGCTGCAGCAGTCCTCGTTAGTATAGTGGACAGTATCTCCGCCTGTCACGCGGAAGACCAGGGTTTGATTCCCCAACGGGGAGAGGTTCTTTGCTTTCTGCTAAACAGCTGAATCTTCACCACAAAGCAAAGCTCAGGTAATGCAACAGCATCCAACAGACGCTTTGCCTTGGAGAGACTGCCGTCTTCCCCTGTAACAACAGAAATGAACCCATGTTGAAAAATAAATACAAACTTGCTCATCTTGTTTACTTTACTAAATGTCACCAAAGTTTGACCTTATGGCAGAGAAGAACCAACACTACATCTACCAGCTTTCCAACCAACCTACCATTTGCATGAGAGGCACAATTGATAACCACCTGTCACATTCAGGTCACTGTCACCAAAGCAAAACTACCAGGGGTTGTCAGCTACGACTGTAATCCCATTGGCTCCTGGGTGAAAAAGTTTTCACGCCACCCAAATGAAAGGAATCAGCCTTTTTTTCTTCAAAAATTTGTCCAATTTTCCCACTGCTGGGACAGCACAACCTCAACTGATTTTGAAGAGTTACAGCAGATATGACCAGCTTGGGCGGAAGTCCACATTCCAATTATTCGGATTTGGCTTCTCTGGTGAAAATGCTTATGGGGCTCAGTGCACACTGGTGCATTTCCCCGCCTCAAGGACATACAGAGCCTTCCGCAGCAGTTTCCGTAGTGTAGTGGTTATCACGTTCGCCTAACACGCGAAAGGTCCCCAGTTCGAAACTGGGCGGAAACAACTTTGTGCAGTCCCAGCTTCCTCAAACAAAGTGAAGATAGACGGTGACTTTGACCTTCAACCGGTGTGTCTCCATTTGATACGTTGGAAGGTTGGGTAAAGGCAACACACACTCTGTTTGTGTAAATGTTGGCGACAGTGAGTGTTGTTTTGCGCGTGGTGGCTGCCCTCTTAGGAAAAATTAGGATGTTAAGTTATCACTGCTCAGACTGTCATGCCTCGAGCTCAAGCCAAGCTCATTCCAGGGGCCCTCAAAGGAGACTCCAGCCAAAATAGGAGCCCCCAATTCAGCAGCAACATTACGGATTCCCCGCTGGTTGAGGAACAGAACGCCACCTCTTTACTGTTGCAAAGAAGCTTTGGGGTTGGATGTGGAAAAAGCTTATGACCACGTCCCTCAAGGAATATTGCCAGTGGATGCCTCTTGCTCCTCCATCGAAACCGGGCGGAAACAAGTTTCTCCCTCTGTGGTTTTCTCAAACAAAGGGAACTCAGACAGCAACTGTGATTCGTAAGCTCTATGTCTCCACCGGACGTGCTGGCTTGCAAAGAGCATCGTTGCGAGCTTGGATAAAAACCACCCAAAATGGGTAGATGTCGGCGCTAGAGCTTATGGGTTTGCAGATGAAAAAGCTCTCCCATGTAAACACAAAGTTCACCATTTAAGGCTTTTGCCAATTTTCAAAGTCCACATTTCTTGATTACAGCGCCAAAGCAACAAATGATGGGTCCCTGTCCTCCAACATAAAGGGTGTATCGCGGTAAATGTCAGAGCAGCGCCATTGTTTCCAATGACATGGCTTGGGTGAGGGTAGCAGAAGTCCTCGTTAGTATAGTGGACAGTATCTCCGCCTGTCACGCGGAAGACCGGATTCGATTCCCTGACAGTTAGAGTTTCATCTCAATATACATCATTGTTATAAGATGGTTTATGTTTCCTAAGGGTATAGGTGTCACATTGGTACAACTGTCAGAGTAGCTCATATGAGGTAGACAGGTGTAAGATGTGACATGCTACAGACAACAGAGCAGTAATGACACATGCTGTTAACACACATTTAGTGCATACTTACACAGTCTTTAATCTTCCTTTCTCTCCTTTCCTCTCTTTGCTTTTTGCCTCTCTTCTCCCTTCCGTCTTTCATCTTTCTTTCCTTCCCTCCTCTCTGTTGTTGACCATTAAAGCAGTCATAAAGACATTAGGATATAACCACAGGAGGTAGGAGCTATAAAACACACACATGCCGTGGAAGATGTGGCCCTAATGTGTATAAAGTACACAAATCAGCAGGATCCTTCTGATATACAAACAGCCAGAGAGGAGGGCAGATAAGAGAGCCAACAAGCCTAAGTTATAAATATATGAAATATAGATGTGGGTATCATGTATGTGTTGATAATTTGAAGTACAATAAAAATATCATATTATCATTATAAATTGGTTGAGTTAGTATTTATTGATTGTTATTCTGGTGTCATGATGTTATAACAGAAAGCTTCACGTATTTGCTCCAACATACAAATCTGTGGTTCTAGTTTGATTATGTTGTCTTACTAAACAGGCCAAAATGAATTTTCCTGACAGAGTGATTACTCAAAAGTGTGTTGTAAATACTGTAAGAAACCCAGAATATAATATTCAGATTGTATTATTTTGTAGAGCATTTTTAAACAGTGGAAGTGAACGAATACATTAGACTGTCCTCGGTTTTTTCTTCTTTTTTTTTTTCCTTCTTTCTTGATTGTGTTGAGTGTGTCTGTATATTACAGTATCTGTCAGTATAGGCCCTGTAACCAGTTTTATTGGGTTTTAGCTCATTCCTTGTAATAAATGTGGATTTTTAAAAAATGTATTTTTTTTTTTTTTTAATTCATGGTGGTTGTTTGGCCATCCATCCCTCAGTGCCTGGTGGCTTGTGTGATTGTTCAGTTGGGGAAAGGCTATAAAAGCTGGCCCATCAGTACATTCACTATCTTTTTCCAGCTGGCATTGATTCTTTTTACTTTAGCACTTTTAGACAGCTTTTATCTCACACATCATGCAATACTTTTATCACTGACATTACTAATTTCCACAATGTATTGTTTGCTGTAGTTCAAATCATTGATATTTAATTTTCTCTCTTGTGTGGAAAACACTGAGCTATTTTGTGACATGATGATGATGATGATGATGATGATGATGATGAATACCATATGAAGCTTTTACGCTTCTTAAATCCATTTATATTTGCATTTGATGATGTGAGTGGTCTCAGCAACTAAATGGACAACACCAATTTACATTATTGAGAAAAATTATGCACTGTGGGATAATCACAGCCTCTTGAAGCTCAGAAACTAGTGGCACTTGCCAATTAGAAGATGCAAGGTTTGTCTGTATCAAATGAAGACCTCGACCTTTAAGATATTAAACTATATCAAGACCTGCTGCCACACCGAGCGTTCATTTGGCGAGGTCGACTTGACATCCTGGTATCAGACAGGACCCTTGTTACATGTATTCCTCCTCTTTCTCTGTTTAATGACAATCAAGTGAGCATGCTGGTATGAACAGGCATTAGACCTCTTCCGCGCTGTCTTATGATGTCTTCTTTAATGGTATACATTGATGTGCTGCATCTGTAGTTGTTTCTAGTGTTAAGCCTTCTGTTGTCATATAATCCTTCTGTACCTGCTATCATAATGACAACAAAGTGACCTGGCAGCTCTGCCGTCATAACATCACAGTGACTAGGTGAGCATTCGGTGAGGTCAATATGGGACATAGGGATGGGAGACGTAGATGCAAATTTGGAGAAAGCAGGGGTTATTACAAAATGCCGGAAATGAAATACCTCAGTGAGACTACTTCCAATTAACAAATTCATGCATGCTTTTTATGACGTCAGTCCCTATCTATGTATGTGAACAAATCAAAAAACTTACACAGTGGAAAGCTGTAGTTAACAAATCTGCATGGCAAAAAAGACATGCTACCTCACAACCACTAGACGTGCGTTGCTGCATGCTTTGGTGCTGACAGACATGCTTGTTTACGTTAATATTTCATAGTGATAGTCAAAGGAATGACATTTTTCTCATAGCTGTTCTGTCAGGTTCACTCATCAAATGCTCTAAATGTTTTACACGTGTTAAGAAACTTTAGAAATACATAATTGACACATTGGTCCAAACTTGTTTTTGTCTGTTTCCTCCACACTTAGAGCAACAACAGTACATTTGGCTTTTTGTTTGATAATTCACAAAACTGCTTGAATTAATGTTTCAAAAATATTAAATATTATCTGTAGCATTGGCAAAACAGTTCCTTCACTCTGTTGAGTCAAGTCAATATCATAACTTATATTAATTTCTGTGTATATGGTACTGTGTGTAATAAATGTCTAAATACTTGATTCTGACAAACATAATCCCCCTCACATACACAGATGCACACATAAATAAATAAAAGTGACATCTCCATCTTCATGTCATGTCATCTCATTCCACATCCTTCTGATGACGCAGGTGAGACGAGCAGATTCTTCTAAATATAACCTTGCACTGGAAATGTCATCACTGTCACATTCCTAAATAAAAACCTCACCACAGCTTCAGATAAACTGGTTACATCCTGGTGATCCCCAAGTAAACTTTATCATCTTGTATCATCACCATCTTTATCTGTCTCCCTACCCTCTCTTCTCCTCTCTGCCCTCTCTACCTCTGATGTGTACTATTTGATAATTTGAGAAAAACAACACTGAGAAATTCAAAGTATGCATAAGACAATGTATGTAATTAGCAGATGTCAAACAAACCATGAATGATCAAAGGACACAAAACGACATGAAACAATAAATCAAGTGTATCAGAGGGTTCAACCTCAACGCTGACTCCTCATCGGGCATACACTTTTAATCGTGTGTTTGCTAAACAAAGAAAAGTTAATATATGTTCTGAGTCATATCTTGTGTGACTGTCAAAGTAAGTCATATTAGTCTTAAAATAGATTTGAACACATTTATGGATTTTGTTGTCTCATTCCATCTGCAGGGAATTTCTGGGACTGCAACACTTCAATTGCCCTTAGGTCAAATGTGTGATTTTCTGCTTTTGCTGTTTTGTTTTTTTTCTAACATGCACTCATCATGTTATATGATACGGGTGAGTTTCAGGTGATGGAACAAACTGCTACAGTGCAACAATTGTCCGACACTTTCAGATTTTCGGCTTTGTTTGCTGTATATCCCCAGCTGCAATTTCTCCAACATTTGAATAGTATGTTCTGTCTGAGTCGCACTCTTAGTTAATTACATCGCTTATGAGTGCTTGGTGGAACAATGTGGAATCTACTTTCTGTGTTTGGAATGAATAAAGAGCGCATTGCGCAGTTATTGTCATTACTGATTGATCTGCTGATTATTTTCTCAACTGATTACAGTTGAAAACCTTGAACCAATTTATTTATTTTTTACTTAAAAAGTTTACTTTTGAGTCAGTCACCTACTCGATTCATCGTTTCAGCTCCATGTACTTTTATGTGCATCAGGTTGTGCTACAAATGACAAAATCAAGTCAATGAAAATTTTATTTTTTGTGTATTTTTCTATAATTTTCTGTAAATTTTACTTAATGAAAATCTATTCAATAAATGAGAGTTTCTGCTCTCTGGCATGGATGAGCAAAGAAACTAGTCTTGCTAATAAATAAGTGATGAAAGTATCTATGGTCAATGGTTGTAAGTGGTTGTAACCCTTTACCAGAGAGAGGGACAGCCTAAAAGGAGAGTCAGAAACTGGAACTGTCAGAAACTGTGAGGATGAAAAACAAAATGATTTTACCCTATGATGGCTGACGGTGTGTGATGTCAGCCAATGTTTGTTTCCCAGGCAGACAAATGCAATTCTACTTAATTTGATTTGATTCAATTTGCTGTCTGGCAAATTCTAATCGTCGGATGTAAATATTGTTGGTTAAAAATGTCACAATGAAACTGTAATGAGTGGAGCAGGGGAGGAGGAAGAAGACCGGCCTCACACATTTCACATTGTCAGACCACAGGAGTGGAAGACATTACCTCTCATTTTGTTGTTCCTTCAGGACCTGCTGCTAATCACATGAGGGATGTTGCTGCAGAAATAAGCAACCATGAATAAATTGAAGATAGTTATCTTGTGCTCATATTGTCTCAAACAATTACAGTATTACAGTGATTACATAAAAGTGTGAGAAATGCTTCAGGAGTACTTTGGATAATCACTTGTGTTTTGCTTCTTACAATAGGCACACTTTCATCTAAACACCAAATGATTAAACTGATTTGTCCAAAGAAAACTAAACACTCAGTTAAGACGATACAATGAATGCACAGCAAGTCAAGAATGTTCTCCAGGATGTGGGTGGACATGTTTCCTTGTCAACGTCAAGAGAAAACTTCAGGACCATAGGACTCACCACAAGATGAAAGGTGAAAGGTGAAACACACAAAAAGAAATCAGTGAAGTCCTGGAACAAAGTTCTATGGACTGATGAAACACAAATCAACTTCTATCAAAGTGATGGAAAAAGGGAGAAAAGCCACCACCTCATCTATCAAACGTGTTGACGGTTCTGTTATGGCTCAGCTATGTATGGCTGCCAGTGGAACTGGCACAATGACGTTTATTGATGATTTCACTGCTGACAGAAACCCCAGGATGAATGCAGAGGTCTACAGGAGCAGTCTGTGAGCTCAGGTTAAACCAGCTACATCAAAACTCATTGGACAACATTTCACCATTCACCAAGACAATGATTGTCAACATACAGCTAAAGCAACCAAAGAGCTTTTCAAGGTGAGGAGGTGGAATATCCACAACTGGCCGAGCCAATCACCTGATCTCAATCTGTGCTTCAATCCAATTGGTGAAGACCAGACAAAATACAATGACCGGATGTCGATGGGTCGAAGACTTCAGGCAGTAATTGAGTGCATGTCTATCTGTCCAATTAGCCTACTTTTTAACCCCTAAAATTTTGGCACTATGTGTTAAAAGGGCTATACCATCCAAGCAGTTCTTTCTATGTAAACCTACTGAAATTAAAACAGTTCAATGTAATATCCATTATTACCAGCTGGTTGGGGGCTGGTTGTTTTCTCCGTGCGAGTCTCTGCCTGTCATCATGGCAAAATATGGCCCTGGAGACACCTGCTGTATCAGGAACTACCACAGAAGCAGTTTTGAGTACTTTGGCAGGTGTTTACATGTTTGTCTGTCTTTCTAGAGTTTTGTCACTGAAATAGAATCGCAACCATACAAGATACAGTCAAGAAATCTTACAGGTGTGTACCTGACATCTAAATGAAGGCTGAGTTTGAAGACAACTCTATGGGGGAATTTTGTGCAGAATATCCATATGACATTTTGCAACAGGGTGCATAGTGACTGAACTGAACTGTTACAAAGCCCTGACAGGACCTGATGTCAAGGTACCATCTTTGTTAAATGCATTAAAATTCTTGACATAAACCCAACTTTGCCTAAATCAATACACTCAGAGGTTTTGCTGCTACAACTTTACTTGTTCTGGTAGCCTATTACCTTATAGATAGCTTATCATAGCTAATGTTAGCAAATGTTAGCAAACGTTACATACATTTGTGGTGTAACTGACATCAGTGTGTCATTTCTCTGAATTGTTTTAACATATAACGTTATCCTGCTCGTGTCACACTTGGCTGCAGTCAAGCTAAAGTTACATTGGGTCACTTTAAGACAATAAATGTGAATGTGTGATTGTCTAACTTTCAAAGGCCGAAGTACAAAGCAATTATATGATTGTATTCCAATTAATCATCTCAGTAACCAACACTCTTATGGCCTATAACCTGTGAAGAATTAATATTCTGTATCTCCTTACTGTGTAGTGTCATGATGTGAAAAATGTTTAATCATAATCCTTATGGTAATTTGAGTGATCAGAATAGTACCAGCCAGGTAGCATCCTAGAAGTGTCTGTATATAAACAGGATGGTGATGAACCAGCAGGAGTGTCACACTCAGCTGATGACTTGACAAGTGCCTGGAGGGCCCTCATCTCAAACAGGCAATTTTAAGGTGAAAGAGACAGCAGGAAGCGAGTCTACACAAACTTGCATGTGTACTGCATATGTTAGAGCATGTTGATCATTTTGGTGAAAATTAAATTCAGAGATCAAACAAGGATTGATTATGTTGAAAGAAGATTTAAATTTCAGTAATAACAAAGCACTTATTAGAGAAGATGTTCTTTATGTTTATTAAAAAGAAAGATTTTGGACCTTGTAGTAAAGCACAGTAATAGTCCTGGAGAAGTGAAAGCATATTATAGTTTACAATGGACTGAAATGCCTGACCTGACTTTTGATTATCTTTTGTGCTGTCACAGAGTCAGATGCTGTATTTAGCTGAAAGTACCCAAAGTCACTGGTAAACATTCAGTCAGGCTGTGCAGAGATTACCATATTACCATGTTACTCTGCCTTTTTACTTCCACCAAGGAAGTTATGTTTCCACCTGTGTCTGTTTGTTTGTTGGTTTGTTTGTCAACAGGATTACGTGAAAAGAACTGAAACTGAAAAAAACTGAAAAAACTGATTTGCACCGAACATGGTGGAGGGATGGGGCATAAGGGAAGAACCCATTAAATTTTGGTGCCATTCCAGTTGAAGTGGCAGATCCAGGAATTTCTTTTAATCAATTTCCTTACCATTGCCAGATTTTTTTTGACACTTCTCAGGAAATAATGTATGGATCTTGATGTAAAAAATATTGTTGAGATCTATTACTTTGTACAATTTGGTGTAGATCTGGATCTCAATGACCTTAGGATTGTTTCACTTTACGTCAAATCAATTTTATTTATATATCTACGGTGGCCCTGAGAGCTCAACGCACTGCAACTTAGGAACACACATGCAAAGACACAAATGCGCTGCAAATTCAGAAAACATCTTCATCAATTTGACAACACATGAACACTAGGGAGTGATGAACCTGGCTGGGACCAAATGTGACTTTTGAAGTTAAAAGCATGGGATAACAAGTACGTCCCAGCCAGGTTCATCACTTTTTTTTTCTTTTGAAGTTAGTTTTTCCATTATTTCCAATAGGCAGAGAGCGAGAGAGAGAGACAGGGAGAGAGTGAGAGGATGAAATGGCGCACAGAGCCACGGGTTGGACTCGAAGCCAGGCCGCTGCGGTCAGGATTATGCCTTGAGTCAACAGTTTAAGTTGGCCATGTTGAAATGTTATCATTCAGCAGTTACTTAAATGGAATAAAAATAGAACTTTACTGCCTTTTAATTAAACTTTAACATTTAATAACCAGCAGCTAAAGGCCATATTAGCGCAAAGGTGTTTCCCTAAGTTTGGCCATGTCATCAGTTGACAGTATTTTTATAAATTTCCAAGTGCGACATGATAATGTCAAGTAATCTGTTCTATATTGACATTCACTCTCAGTAACACAGTTACCTCTATGTATAAACAACACTGTGTATCTCACACGTTCACTTTCACAGATTTATTACTTTCTGCAGACCAGAGAACAAATGTTTCATGTGTTTACACTAGACTAGAAAAACCTCTAATGGCATCACTTTAAACCCTACAGCTGATTGGTGTGTGGATGGGTGACAAAGAAAAAGAGAGTGACCAAGAGAATCGATCAAGTGAATATCCAAAGGCAAAGAATTTGGTTTATAGCTCTGAGCCAGCATCAGAGAGGAGTGGCGCCAGACAGAAAGAAATACAATAAACTGTGACATGAATTCTCCAGAAATGTGTGCATTAGGCAAATTGAAAGCTTGTTGAGTGACTGTAGAGACAGTCAGTTCAAGAATAAAAGAAACCTAGTGTAGGCCTACACACAGATGGCAGGTGTGAAGTGCCCATTCAGAAATAACAAGTCTACAAATCCAAACAACTCTTTCACAGAGTTACAATGTACTTGACGTGGATGAGTACAATTAAACAAATGTTGTGTTTTATTGGAAGAAAGTTCAAAATATCACAGTTACAGTGTACAGTGCCCTACACATGCTACTTTCTCTAGCTTTCAGCTGCTTTGGTTGGTTTAAGCAAAAAACAATGTGACATTCAGCCAACAGCTTTCTGAGATTGATTTGGTGTATCAACATGCTAACATGCTTACAATGCTGATTTCAACAGGTATAATGTATACTTGAATGTAATGTTCACCATATTAGTCTTAATATGCAGACATTAAATACTGGTAGAGACAGGCCTCTGGTAGATGCTGGGATATCCAAAATTATAAGAGAAAACTGTGATCTGATGGTGGTGCTAGAGGAAAAGTCAGGGTATCATCAAAGTCTTTGGATTCAGTAATCTAACACATCATCATCATGGCCTCATCACACTTGGATTTCCTCCTTATGTCTGTTTGGCAAAATAACAGATTAAAATAGATAATAATATTGTGCTTTCCACGGAAATAGCACAAACAGGTGTTTGACATATGAATTTAAGAGTTTGATTACAAAAGAGAAGTACATATTCAGTCTCTAAAGGCTATGTTCGAGGTTTCTGACAGAATTTAGGTTGATTACACAAACTAAACAGCCCATCATTCCTCAGGGACTTTGGCTGTGGAGCACGTCACGCTTCACCTCTTGAGGACTTGATCACGCGTCACATTGCTGAAATGGACCTTCCTTCCGAGCTGCAGTTAATTACTCTGTGTTCAAGAGTCTCTTGAATATACTTGGCTTTGAAGCATGCAAATTGTCTTTTTTTTCTTTTTTACTCCAAGGAGACAGTTAACCTCCTCTCTTGTAAGGTTTGTTTTGCTGGTGTTTTCTCTATGATATCCACTCAAAACTGCCTAGACTCAGTGCAGCTTTTATCTTAATGTCTGTAAAGTTCCTCTTGTTCCATCTGATTATCTTCCTCCACAGATGACAAGATATAAGAGACTGACAAGATACAAAGGACTGACTAGTATTAATCTGACCAAGACATGTCAGGGAAAGAAGTTTCCTCTTCCTCCTCCATCATCTGATTCTTCTTCAATTTCTTTACTTTTCTGTCCTGGCTGACTCAATTCTGCACAATGTTCTCATTTCCCCTCTGGGATCACAGACACCTGCTAGTCCTCCACTAACTATCAAAAACCATTTCACAATCATCCATCCCATCTGTCCCCTGTCTTCATTTATTATTCTGATAGAGAGCAGCAGTCTTACTTTCAGTCATCTAAGTTGCCACTCTGTCATCTCTCTCTGTCTCCCTCCTTTCACAACATCTGGTTTTGAAGCCTGGTTTGTTATAATCATGATAAATATCTACTCATTAGTACATGATTTTAATGTACACTCAGATTTTCTATCTCCGTTGGGTTCGCAAAAGCAATAAGATACACCAAGTAGATAACAACAAATTATAAGCCTGTTTCCAATATCAAACAGCGAAACAGTAACCTAATTTCCTTTGTAACATTAAAATGAATTTATAACATACCAAAAAGACTGGTATTGCAGTCAGTGCAGTTTTGTGTCAAGCTGTAGGGGAGAGTTCAGCTGGGCTCTACTCTGAGGCCAGGAAGAGCAAATATGGGTTTAGTAGCCCAGCACTGGGTGCATTTCTTAAGCTGTCAAGACCGGTTTACTTTCTTTTCCAGGCTTAGAGTTGGCCATAGCCTGTGTTTACGCCAGCTGTCAGCCCAGTTCTCTGAGACACACTGCCTCCCTGTGGAATATAGCTGTAACTGGAATGGCTAAAGCTGGAGAAGTTACTCAGTGCACTCTAGGGCTCTTTGCCATTCACAAGGACTAATAACCGCACCAATATATCAGATTTATGAATTCAGACTTTCCATTAACGACAACGTTAAGAGTAAAAGTAAACACTACAAATTAGAATGGATGAGGAATCTAAAATGGGAGAGCAGGGATTTCCTGTAAATAAAAAAGGCCAAACATTTGAGTGTGGTGACTATGGTCATGTAGAACATACAGTGGTAGGAAAAAGCAAAAACAAAGTATGTGAACCCTTTGAAATTACCTGATTTTCTGCATTAATTGGACATAAAATATAATCTGATCTTCATCTAAGTCTCAAGTACGGAGAAACCAACACACACAGACAAAAAAAAAAACAATTATAATATTTTGTGTCTTTACTGAACATACCCATTAAACACTCACAGTGTTGATGGAAAAAGTAATTGAACCCTCGGATTTAATAAATGGTCAAACTTTCTTTGTCACCAATAACCTCAAACAAGTTCTTCCAGTAGCTGCTGATCAGACCTGCACAATGTCCAAGAGAGATTTTGGACCACTCTTCCTACAGAACTGCTGCAGCTTACACATTTTTTCAGGATGTGTGGTGTGAGTGGCTCTCTTCAGGTCTGGCCTAGCTGCACAGAGTTCCAATAGTCCAGAGTCAATAATTCACTTATAAACTTTCAGCTGGCTTTTATCTGGTATATAATTTATCATGAGCTTGTGCATGCATTTGCCATATTATATAGGGCATATGTAGGAAAATCATTCTTATTAATGTGGTGCAGATGTCCTAGTCAGCCCTTTAACTAAAAGTGATTTATGGATACTTAATGGCCCTCAAGGTTGATAACCAAGACGCACCTCTCCTCAAAGGACACATGATCTACATGCATGAAGCAGAGAGAGAAAATCAGCAAAACTTTCACATCCTGTCAAAGCTGATTTAAAGACTTACAGTTGGACTCAAAAGAAAAACATTATTCTTTGGTGAATAAGGCAAACAAGTCAATGTTTATGAATTTATTTGTTTTATTGACAGCACAGTCTGTTCTGTAGAATAGAACACTTCACTCCCTGAACAGAAAAGTTTATTTCCCTCTTTACTCAAAATAAACAACTTAATTCCCCATCTTTTTCTCTACTGTTACAGTTTATTTAAAAAAAATAAAGTTAGCATGGCTATATGTGTTGCATACATTTACAATGTAATAATAGTTTCCCCTCTGAGGTTAAACACAAACTAATAAAGATAAATCAACATACTGTACACAAAAATATGGCCCTACAGCAGGATTACTGTTTGAAATAACTTACATTCAGATGATTCAAGTGACACACAGAAAAACAAGCACACACATGAACACACACCAACTCCTTGTCGCATCAGTCTTGGCACTTGGTATCAATATTAAATACTGTGAATTGTCTCATTTTTTTCTCCAAAATGTACAGCTGTTATGAAGTAAGCCTGTAGACAATGAACTGTACCCACTGTTTTAAATGGAAATATCTCTACAAAGCCATTTTACTAAGTGCCACAGAAATGTTTATCATGAAACCAAAATGACATAAAACTGTCCAATTGATCAAAAATGATTCAAAATGTCAGTGACGGTTCAAAATATAAATAAAAACTGCTAAATCCTTCACTTAAACATATACAATGGATATTCAGTTATATGTGTGCCTCTAATAATCCAAGCATGTAATAAATATATTTAATGATCATTAATCTCTCACTAAACAACATAGCAATTTTAATCCCTTAATCATTAAGGATTCCAACAGATCACTGCCAGCGTCCAAGCCAGCCATTTTGTCCTTTCATTCATCAGTCAGTCAGACAAGTGTTCAGTGGCCCAGTTCCAAAGTCCAATTTCAGATTTAAACCGACACCTTAATAATCAGCTAAGCGCCCACGCACAGGAGTGTACGAGGAATTGGACAAGTGAAATCACTTCACCTGCACAAAGGGATTTCTGTTGCCAGTAAAGTGTGTGTGATGTTCATATTTCATGTATAGGTTAATGCAATTTAGTGTTCCTTTCTCTCTTTTCAAATAGCCGAGTAGCTTTTCTACAAAGTGTGCAAAGTGCTTAATGCGTGTTCCTGAAGTTGGACATTGGAACTGGACCAAAAACTTCCCTTCAGCAACAAGCTGTGATAAAAGCTCAGTCTCTTGTTCTTAAAACCAACATTTGGATACTTCAAGTCACTCTTTTTACAATTACATTCAGAAATATACAACTCTCCTAATGCCTAATATTGCTTTACATTTTTTTCACCCACATGCTTGTTTGATTTTGACAGAATAAATTATATGGTGGTAGTGTGTATACAGGTAATTGCTTACACCAGCAACACAGAAATAAAGTAAATCTGCTATGTCTGTTTTACAAGCAAACAAATTTCTATTCTGTTGTTGTGGTTCCACCCACTTTTTATGTGGGTGTCACTTTGGTTTGATTGAAAGCTCGGAGTGCAGCAGTGCCTGTGGCAGACTTTACTTTCTGATCTTCCTGCTGCCATCTGCATTTTGTTTGTGCCCATGTCATGCCGTGCACATCCACCTCAGACGTGTTCTACACTGACTTGATGAGTATGGAAAGATTGGAGGTGCATCAAAATGAGAAAATCTGAACAAAACAAGTTGAGGTGCTTCACCAGGTATCTGTATAGCTGGACCTGATCTGTATTGCCGTTTATGTGCTACGTGATCCTGTGGATTAAAAACAAACAGGATGCTTCACCCAAACTCATTAATGGCCAAAACAGACACAGGCATAAATGAACATGTGTGGGGCTTCCTCAGCAGGTTCAGATGCTAATAACTTAATTTGCACAATTATCCTCATTTACTCTCTTTACTGCATACCATTTAATAAAAAGGCAAATTAAAAGATTAATCAAATCAATCAAATGCAAACCCATACTCCAATGAGATAAAGTGTATTAGCTGTTTTTAGGCACATATGAACATTCAGTCACAGCGAGAGGACACATTAAAGCCCCAATCTAGATTTTTTGTTTGAAACTACATATTACACACATACAGAGAGGAAAGAATGAGTTGCTGGTAGAAATAATATCTAATGCTAATGCCACTGCGACATTATAACTTCCATTTAACTCCAGTGCAATTAAAAGGCTTAAAAATACCATAGTGGCCCGAATAAAATATGAAAATATTTTTAGATGAAGACTTTTCACTTAGCTTGAGTCGACTTAGACGTTAGTCTCTGTTCCTTGTATCACAGGCTGAACATTGGGATGAAAAAGCTTTTACAAATACCACATATAGTTCCATAGTACCATAGTTCAAAAGCCAAACACTAAAAACATATTCCTTGTTGGGCATCCTGTTAGCACTTTTAAGGATGTGTCATTTACAATAGTTAACAACAGGGAAAATGTTTTCTGGAGACTTTTCTTTTGCAATTTCACAGTAGAAACCTGCTAGCCTATTGACATTAAGGCTACAAATCACACGTGACTTGATACAGCATGTTCATAAAGTGACAGTCACATCTGCTTTAATGAATGTGTAATTGTGTAGTCGTCGAATACACAACTCCCATTTCTTTATAAATAATCTCAAGAAAAAAACAATCTTGTATTCGGGTCAGTACAGTACATTTTAAATTCATGTTGCCTCCTTTTTTCAGTGGACTCATTCAGGTTGAGGAGGAAAAGGAGACTAAAAACAGGTTAGAGGAAAACTCTGCAGTACTTCAACCCGATTGGGCCTTTAATATTATACTGGGTATGACACAGTATATTGCATACGCAATATACTATTACAATGGACACAGGAAGGCAACGTACTCCATCATTAGTCTGACATTATGAGTATAACACAGTGTAACAGTTTCAGCCACTACTGGTTTATTCATCACCATTTCATTGGGTTTATGTTGATCAGGCTGATGCTTGTTAAAACAGTTGGAGGGTGGACTGGTTAGGAAAGATGACTTATTGTTTAGTTGAGTCTGTGGGTGGACTGTATCATTCGGTCTGGGGACTCTCCATAGTGGAAGGATGTCTGTATAGTTACATATGGTATTTGGTTTTGTAAATAAGTGTGTGTGTGTGTGTGTGTGTGTGTGTGCATATGTAGTCGTGTCAGAGTATTGTACTGTAAGATGTGTGAATGTGTATGTTGTTAAATATTTCCTACTTATGTCACAGTTTCATCATCACTGTGTCGGTCATTGCTTGTTGGCCTGGTGTGTCTCTGTATTATTGTCTGTGGCGTGACTGTTTCCAGTGCATGTAGTGTCTGTGGTATGTGTATGGGCTTTGCGACCAGTGTGTGATTTGTTTGTATTTTGCCCATTTCTTGTGTGTGCACTGTGTGTTGTGTATTTGGGGTTTGCATCGTATGTGGTATAAGTATCTCTGTGCTGGGGGGACCTCCTGGGTCTTTCATAGCCATACTGGCCCCCACCATGGCAGGATAGCTTCGATTCCTCCTCAGTCCTGCGTTCAATCCTGGTAGCCCCCCACCAAGACCACTGTTCCCCAGTCCAGTGGAGCCAAAGGAGGGTAAAAGAGCATTCCCAGATGAGACTGAAGCAGTCCGAGGGGAAAGGGTGCGGAAACTCTTCAGTTTGTCCACAAGTCGCAGGTTCAGCATCTCTGTTTGGCTGTCATCATCTGCCTGAGCCCCTCGCTCCCTCTCTGCCTCCCCCAGCACTTCCCTCAGAATGGTGCGAGCTGGTTTAGATGCGAGGAAGGTGTCGTAGTATGGAGGGTCATCTGCGGTAGGGCTGAACTGAAAAACTGGGCCAGTCGTGGCAAAGGAGGCAGATTTGGAGCGAGGGGAGTTGGGTGGGGTTGAGGGCTGGAGGAGAAGGGTGTCTGGGCGTTTCCCCAACCGTGTGACATCAGTCTCACCTGGTGTTTCGGTGCACCTCTGCGCCTGCGCGCATCCCCCCTCGGGTGTTGAGGCTCCACTGGAAAACAACCCTCGGTCCCAGCTACGGGGGTTATACACTGATGCAGAGATCCCACGCTCCAGCAGGAGGCGCACTAGGCCTAGAGAGGTGCTGGTGGTCTTAGTGGAGTCCCTAAGGTTGGTGGAGGACTCAGCCAGGGAAAGAGACAGGGAGAGGCGGCGTGGAGTACAACAGGGGGTGTAGGAAGGTGTATGTGGGGCAGAGAAGGGTATAGGAGAGGACGCCGGGGTAGGGGTGCCAACATAAGCACTGCTGTAACAAGAGGCTATAGCTGAGCTGAAGATGAAGAAGTGAGGACAAAGAAGGGGGTGATGGGAGGGGGGGGGGCATTGGATGTGCAAAGAAGATGAGAAACAGTATGGGAGCAGGGAAAGACACAGATGCACATGAGTTATCGAGTCTTAACACTTGGCTTTCAGTGACAATCATCCACAATTATAAAGATGCTGTTTACATGATAAAACATCACATAACCATGAAGAAATGTGTCTCCTGTTTTCACAACTGTGAGCAAATTAGTTTTGACCCTAAATCTGCTTAAGAGCCATACAACTGAATCTGTTACCGAAGAAGCCCATTAAACATCTTAACACACAGTAAGTTATTTATTAGATCCTCTGACTATTCTACTCTAGCTGTAGGGTGTAAAGAAAGTTCACTTCTAGCTTTCAGAGCTTTCACCTTCATCTCATGGTTTTCATTCAGTTAATGCAGCTGCCTCAGGTGTCATCACATGATCTTTAACTTGGTTTGCCGTTGGATTCGAATGGCCCTCTTGATCTTCCTCGTGCTATCCATACTGTCCTGGTCAATGACACCCTTCCATCTGATGCTGGAACTAGCTTTGGTCTGGTGTTCAGACAGCTGCTGTTTTCTCACACTTTAATGGATGTAGTGTTCCCCACCACTGTCGCAAAAAATGTCATACACCTCTTCAGTCTTCTTCTCCAGGAGGGTCCAGTCTTGACGTGTTAAATGGCTTGTGGGTACAGAATATCTGAAATCCTCCACCAAAGGTCAGCCTTGAAATGACACAGGGCTCATTTCAACAATCTCTCTCCCAGGACTGCTTGTTATCGCCTGGCCCAAGGACCAAATTTAAGTCTTGTGATGACACCTGATGCAGCTGCATTAGCTGAATGAAGACCATTAAATATGCTTGAAAGCTAGAGGTGGACCTTTTTGCTTTTTTTGCACAAGATGCTGTTTCCAAAGGCCAAGAATAAACATCCATATTCTACAAAGGTAGATTTGATCAGTGATCGGAGCCAAAGCACTGAGTCAGACGTTGGGTTGTTAGTTAGGACCATGTTGTTGAGAGTTAATATTAGAGGCAATGTCTGTTTAGGTCCACAAGTCCGTGACTATCTGGAGTGTTAGAGTAAATTCCTCATGTTATTGTTTTATACACACCCACAAACTTTGCAAATGCACTCCCATGCATTTCCTCACCCATGTGCACCCCAATGGGTGCACTCAATGGGTCTGCTCTACTCCGGCCATGACAACCATATGATACAACTCCACTTCATCTTCCTCATCACATGACCTGCCAAGGCCAATCAGACAGTAGGGAAATAGAGTGCATAAGCCAGTTGCTGTGGCGAATAGGAGGGGGACAGAGGGGCTGGGAGGCAGCTGTTTGATTTAACAGGGGGGTTTTTTTCAAGTTAAATAACATTGCCAGTAACCATTACTACTGTCAGTCTTTCATTTTCTAAGTAAATCTTCTTATTAACAGTAGATTTAACAGCAGTGTTGTCTTCTTATTATGCCACTTTGCAAAGATATAATGCATCTGGCTGCCATCATGTGTTCATAGTAGTTCACCATACTTTCAAACATCAGCTGTACACACAAAAACAAAACAGTATCACTACTGACAATTGATATTTTCAAAACGGTAATAAAAAGTAAACAAGATGTTTACCTTGGGGAAACTGAGGTCAGCTGATCAGAGGGGTGGAGAATCCTGCAGGTGGTGAAGGTGTATGTGGAGCTAGTATGGGACATACACTTTCCTGGGAAATTAACTACAGATGAGGAGAAGGTAAGGAAGAAAAAACAGAACAGAAGGAAAAGGCTTTTAGTTTTCAGACAAAAGGTACCAAACAACACTGCAAAAACACTGTGCACAACAAAGTGGGGAAAATGAGCCATGATCAAAGTATCAGCCCCAAGAAAAAGCACCAGCATCCATTTGCTCCTTAATTTCTAATACTGAAGTTAGCCAAGTTTGCCAACAGCCATTTTCATGAGAAATGTGTTGCTTACAATGACATCTGCTGATTCCATGAAACAGAAATGTCCTGATGATTCCAGGTGACAGATAATTTCATAGAATTCACTGCAGTCATGAAAGGAGATTACTGAATATCCACAAAGTAAACCCTTAGATATTTCACCATTAATTCACCTCCATTATTCGTCAGTAAAGAAATGTTTTGGGCACTATTAATTATGCATGAAGCTTTATGCTTTTTTAATGATGTTAATTGTTATTGTTGCTGAAAGCAAAATTACTCATCTTTATTGTTCCAAAATGTTGATTCTGTATTTTAGATATGAATTTAGCCAAGAACAACCATGTAATCAATACTTCCCCTGGAGAAGAGAATAATGGTGTGATATACACTGATTGGTCTGATGCATGTGGCATGATTTCCCAAATCAAGTGTATTGTACAGAGTTTTGTTTTTTCTGTTTGGGCATTCCTTAGTTTATAGGAACAAAGTAGAGTAATACATGTGCCAAGGAAGAGTACTGTATGTGCAGGAGGGTGACCCTACAGCAAAGCCACTAAGTCAACTCCAATATTAACCAGGCGTGGGTGTCATGTGTTCATGTGACTTGGACAGCTGCGCTCATAAGGCCTGATATAGACACATGCACATACGTGACTTCAGCCATGATATTTCTGCATCCATGTACTTGTGTGGCACACGGGTGTTTTAGTGTGAGTCCAGCCTGTCAGAAGAAACTGAATAAAGCTTTAAGGCTTGGCATCAAGTTCATGAGCTATCTTCCAACTGTGATTTCAACAAATTATGCCATAACAAATGTGTGCTGCAGGTCACCACTGAGACCAGTGGTATTGCGAATGACACCCAAACTCCCAGAATTGGGAAGATTTGATTGAAAGATTGAAAATTAAGTGTGATTGGTTGAAATAAAGCAATGAGTGGCAGTGAAAGAAAGTATGAAGATTATGAGGATGCAAGGTGAAGTAAAATTAAGAACAAAAAACAAGTACTCAGTCTTGATGGGGTTCGATGGCTGCATACACACGAACTGCCAGTGGGATAGGTGGGTGTTGGGTGTGTACAGATGAGCGTAATCGTGCAGGAAAGGACATCACATTGGGATCATGAAATGTCCAATGAATGCCTTCCCCAATCCCTCACCCTCCCACCCCTCCTCTTTAAAAACAACCTCCCCTTTATCCCCATGCTCCAGGGGTTACAAGGGAGGGTGGATGCAGTTCTGTGACCCCAGCTAAGAGGCTCCCTCACCAGGCATGCGATCCACTGTGGCAGGCTGTAAGGCCTGGAGCTCTTTGAGGTCCACGTGCCCATTCATCATCATCATCTCAGTAGAAGAGGGGAGAGGAGAAGAGGAGGGGGAGAGGCTGGATAAAGAAAGGGGCGTGTTTCCAACAAGTCCATCTTTTCCTTGAATTGCTTCTTTAGCCCCACACATTTCTCCGTCAAATGTTTCCGATTGGCTATTGTCATCGATGTCACCATTTTTGTTGCAGCAGACAGAGGGAGTAGAGGTAGAGCGCGGCAGATCCAAAGGAGCAGTACTTTCTTCTGACAAGCCAGTAAATGAGTCACATGACACTTCATCCTCCTCTGGTTGGTCCAGCTGCCAGCTGTCTTCCTGTCCCTGCTCATGTGCTAAAGTGCGGAAGCCCTTCGTGACCACACCAGGCCGATGATCCAGCAGAGCGCCCATGTGGGGCTGAGCCAACTGCTGCCATGCATGGAGTGTAGCCGAGCCTGGAAAAGGTGAGAGGAAAAGAGGATGTTATCTAAATCCATGTTAAGCTGCTCTCTACCACAAACACATATCATCAAATTAATACATTTCCATCTGAACTGTGATCAAATCAGCTTTTTTTTCTTTTTTAAAATTAAGTCATTTATACCAGTTTGTTAACTACTATAAAAAATGCCAGATATTCCCACGATTCCTTTCAAGTTCATCGTGATTTTAAGTAAACTTCAGCAGTGTTATAATAAACATGAAAACTGTTAACTGAATGAATCTTCAAATGGGGATAATATGAAATATTACAACTTAATTTGAGATTAAATAAGTATCTGAGGCACTTCCACACCAATGTTTTCTTTTTTAAATTGTTAATGAGTAAATTAATGACTTATATTGTACTTGTTCGACTGCACTTCCACAACATCAGGAGACGTCGCAGATTTGCTTCACTGAACTTATTACAGCTATACAACATGAATCACATCAGCTTCACAATATTTCTTCATGCAGTACAAGTAAGTGTCCTTGAACCTAATAAACTGGTTTCATTTCAGGTCCAATGATGGTTGATTTCTCAAATCATGCACACAGGTCTCTTCAGAGATGTCAGTACACAAACTCAAGAGACCAACACAAAAAGAATGAGAGAGAAAAGGGAAGATGAGAAAATTAGTAAGATTTTATTCAAGAAAGTCATCAACAAAGAAAAACAGACAAGTTGAACAGAAAAACAAGTAAAGAGCAAAGAAAAGACAAACCCCAAATGAAGAAAAGAAAAAGGTGGACAAAAGAGGGGTGAAAGGGGTGGACAGTAAAGACAGTTATACGTTTCTAATGTAGAATTAGAAACCTGTGGATTTGTGTTTGTACACAAAGAGTACTGTCTCATGTATTTAGTAGATTTAATGATCTCATAACCTCCCAAAACCCAGACTATTAGTTTATTTTTTACTTAATTCTGGACTGTTGACTTTTAAGGGTCACAAGATTGTAATCTGACAGCAGCCAGATTGATCATGTGTATAATTACTCCAAAATCAATAATTTAAGCACATTAACTGGTGTGTAGACATCACCTTTCACAGCATTACAACTTAAGTGTTGTAATGCTGTTTGAACACTAGGTGGTGACACAAAACTACATTTTGCACATATGCAAGTTAAGAAAATATCTTCAGGTTTAAGGCTGTAGTTGCTTTTTGGCCAACTTAACAATGTAAGGTTATGGGAAGAGAATTTTTTTTTTATCTTTACTGCTTTCAGTTGCTCTGTATCCATAAAGGCATCATTGTGTGGATAAATATTTGACAGTAAATATATCAAATATCCAACTATACAAACCCTACAACCAATAAACTATGGAAATAAATAATGATAGGATAAGAAAGGTCCTCTATTAAAAAACAAGGCACAAGAAAAACTATAAATACAGTAAGTGCCATTTAAAACATCATATACTGACTCACCTATTGCAAATGCAGTGTAAAGTGCTCATCTTTTGTGATGTATTTGCCATAAATGCAACACCAGGAAACATGCATTGTTCTTTCAAACAATGTTTTCAGCTCACATCTACTTAACTCACATTAATGTATTTTAACCTCTTTATGGTATGATATATACTTTCACACCTGTTGAATTTTTAAAAAATAAGTATTACTCTTAGTCTATATCTCAAACCAGCAGCGCGGCTGTGTATGTCTGAAGTAAAAAGAGTGCTGGAGGTTCAAACTGCCTTCCTGTTGTTCCAACACCTCCAGCAGGCCTGTGACTAACGCCAGTGGGTCTCTGAGGTGAGGCTGCGATCTCGGCAGGCTGCTCAGCTCCAGCAAAGTAGAGCTCCTCCGCAGGATCTCAGGATCCTGTGAGGCACTCAGAAAGATTTTGGACTGACTGCGGTTATGGAGAATCTGATATTGATTCTGTTGCTGGTTCTGAAGGGCTTGACTTCGGTTGTGTGTTTGGCTTTGAGAAATCTGGGTGTAACTTTGGGGAGGATGTAGAAGGACACGATTTGAATTTTGTGCCACCTTTTGGGTTTGATTCTGATCATTGTGCAAGGCTTTCTGAACACTGTGATTTTGATTCTCTTTTTCCTGATACGAAGAACTAGAGGCTCTGTGACTCTGAGAGGAATAATCACCTTCTAGCGGCTTTACAATCTGCAGCTTCTCCGGCAGGTAGGATCTTGTCGTGAAGGAGTATCCCGACCAGACACTTCCTAAGGAGGGATGCGAGCACAGTGACAACAGGCTTTCAGTTGGGGTCACTGGGCCTCCGCTACCCTCCCCACCTCCTTTTTCCTCCTCTTTGGCCAGGTAAGCCAGCTTTCTCTCCCTCTCTTCCTCAAAAAAGCGTTTCTCTGAGAGGTAGTTGTCACGACGGAGGGACAGACGTCGAAGGGCTGCCTCCAGGTCCCTGCTGCCCGGGGTCCCTGGGGTGCCAGGGGGCCGCTTGTTAGAGTCCTCTGACCTAAAACAAGAGACATAGTAGAGTTAAGTTTCAGTGAAGAGTTTTAAAAGTAGTATGTCTATCTCTACATTTTACTTTGCACAGCTCAGTTGGATTCTGTGGTGGTAGATAATAAAAAGGCAAGAGCTAATGACTGAAATCCAAAATTTAGGATTACGTACTTGGTTCCCAGTAACTCCTGCCTGACAGAAATCCTAACAGAAACACACCAACTCACACCAAGGTTACCAACATACACAAATAAATCAAAAGAGCTGATAGAGAGAGTGGCACCCCCTTAGTTACTTAAGACTAAAAGGGAAAAACTGGAAATAAATGGAAAAAAAATGTAACTAAAATAAGTGAAAATTAGATAAGTAATAAAATAATAAATAATATAAATCTAAAATGTCCATACCCATCGTCTGGACACTCCAGGATACTGCTGGTCCTGTTGTCCAGGATGATCCCACCTCCGGTTTCACTACCATAAATGGAGTCAGAGCGAGGTGTGCCCATCCTGCTAGAGCGCCCTGAGGTGAAGCATGATGTCTGATTGGAGCCTGGGATGTTGAGAGGGGAGGGGGCTAACGATGAACGCTGCTGACGCATCAGGTTGAGGTTTTTCACCGTCTGGAACACTCGCTTTGGGTGCAGTCTGGAGAGACATGATGACACAAATATCAAATTGATGGATGAACATTACATTATGATGTTAGACCAATTCATTAATAACCCTCTAATCTTGATCTATGTTTTCTTTTTAAGGTGAATAAGGTTTTAACATTGGATGTACCTCTGCTCTTCTACATCTGGATCATCCATCTGAAGTTCCTTCCTCATGGTGCCCTCTATTTCTGCTGCCAGAGAGTCCTGGAGAAGAAGGAAAAAGTTTGTTATTAATCTACTAGGGACCTAAATCAGATATGTATGTTAATAAATGACAGCACTGGTAAAATTCACTGTGGATATCGAGCTCAAGTTTTGGTTCATAGGTTTAATGTGGTAAATTTATAATGACAAAACAAAGACCAACGTATAGTTAAGTTGGTTTAAGGATAATGATAACCCCCTCTTTTATTGCCCATCCCTCCCTGACCCTCTGCTCTCTGACTCACCATCGGGAACAAGCCCAGAGAGTGAAAACGCCTCGGTGTGCTCAGTGGTAGAGTTTTATTTCTCAGGTTCTTCAGTTCTTCCTGAGCTTCATGAAGCATCTCCATACACTCTGCATACTTGTCTTGGAACTCCCGCAACTGAAGGAGGCAAAAGGAAAAAGCAGGTGAGACAGGTAAAGACAGGTAAAATAATGAGAACAAATAAATGAGTTAATGAAACAGAACAATTATTTAGGTACCGCCGATGGCCAGATATGGGACATTTGATATAGACACAGGTTCTGGAGAAATGTGCAAAGCACCGCTGCAAAAAGATTTATTGCAGGAGGCTTTCTATCAATGTGTCCTGCTGCTGCTGCAGAAACTACAATGAGGCCACGGTCACTGGATTGTAGATTGTCTTACCTCAGCAGTGAGTTGTCGCTGGGCATCTTTGGCTGCTCCTAAGTGCTGAGTCAGCTCCTCGTTCTCCACAGCATACTGTACACAACCCAGACAGAAAAGAGGACAACAACAGGTATGAAAAATACTGAACCAACAATATGAAATCTCATGCATAAACGAAATAAATACAAACTACTAATGCTACATATTCTTCACATATTAAGAGAACCACATATTAATTCGTACCAGCTTGGCCTTCTTCTGGAGGTCTACTATCTGGGAGAGGAGGTGTGTGATCTCCTCCTGCTGCCTGGAGGCATCTTCAGTCTTCCTGGCCAGTTCTTCAGCCAGGGAGGAAATCTGCAGGTTGGCATCACCTGGGAACAAGAACAGGTGCTCAACGAAAGTAAAGCTGCCTCTTTCTTGCCTCACTGCCTTCAGAGAGTGAGGAAGTGATTCATATCACTTCAGTTCCTAATATGATGACAGTTAGTGAAATACTCACGTAGTTCTTTGACACAGTCATTGACAAGTTGCTGTTCTTTCTCCTCATAGGAGATAGTTTCTGTCTCCAAATGACTGGCCTGGACAAAAAATAAACAGACATTACCGATCAATACCACGCACTATAGAAATTCATCACCCCAGTCAATAACTTCTCCTAAATATAAGCAGAAGTGCTGACTGGTAGACTATCTAATGAAGAAAAACAGTATTGCTGCCAATATACTAAATTAAACAGACTGCAGGATCCTTGTGAGACCATTGCATGAATATTTAGTGTTGTGTCAACCATTTATATTAAATATTGTGTGTTTGCAGCAGCTTGTCTATGTGTACCTCAGATCGCAATGATTTGTTTTCTTCCTCCAGATCTTTGAGTTTCTTCTGCAAGGAGTCCAGGGGGAAAAAAGTAGGTGTTGACACATTGGGTTCACTTGGACGCACACTGAAAACACACACAGACACACATGTGAGAGTTTGAATTAGTATGGGTTACCTCAGGGTCACATTTTGCACACAGACACATTGATAAAAACCTGCAGCATTTTCACAGATTTAGGTTCTGAAGAGATTCACTACAGGGACAATGAAAACTCATGTTATAAATAACTCAGCTGTCTGAAGTTACTGGGACATTCTCACACACCTTAGATAGCTCATCAAAGCCTCAGAGGAGAATGGTTTTTGTTTTTGTTTTCATTAGATCTGAATAGTGTTGAGAGAGAGAAGAGGACAGGTGATGGAAGGTGATGAAAGGTGAGGAGAGGAGGTGACTGAAAGGGGACGTACGGTGTGGAGGTGGTGGACTCTCCCTCACTTTCCTCGGCAGCGCTGGTATAGAACTGTAACAGTTCATCTTTCATGGACAGATCATGACGCAGCTGAGAAACCTGTATGTGGAAAAACAGAAGGAGACATGCAGATGGAGGATACTTGAAGTAAAAGAGGACATGGCTACAGTGGTTATGTTATACTGCTCCAAACTCTTACACGTAATTTATTAATATGTACAGTATATAAAAGACATTTTCCAAACTCTGTCACATTTGATCACATGCAAATACAGAAATACACACATACACACAAACAGCGTCACTGTGTACCTCCTCTCGGATGTGCTCTACTTGCTCTTCCAGCAGTTCGTTTCTCTCGCTGAGGGCTTTGTTTTTCTTCAGCAGCGACTGTCCAATGCGAGCCGCCAACTCCAAGTCACGCTCTTTCTGCACAGAGCCAAAGCACAATAGTTAAAAACATTACAAATTAAAGGACTAATTCAACATTTTGGGAAAACATGCTTATTCCCTTTCTTGCTATGAGTTAGATGAGGATATTTAGCCATTTCCCCGTTTCCAGTATTTATTCTTAGCTCAGTTAACTGGCTGCTGACAGACAAGAGAGTGGTATCAATCTGCATGAAAGCAAATAAGTGACCCAAAACGTCAAACTGTTTCTCTAAAATGCTGGCAGCGCTTATTTTTCCCTCGAGAAAGAATATATGTGAAAAACAGGAAGCACGACAGAAGCAGAAGCAGGTTTAAAATGTGAAGGTTGACTCAAATACCTCAACAAGGCAGAAATAGGTGGAACAGAGAATTAATGAAACAACAGGACAAACGTGGTGTAACCCTAACTCTAATCCTGAATAGTGAATATTACTGCATTGTCAGCCAAACTGTTCACAACAGATCAATACAATGAGCTCGTACATGGTGACAACTGTGACTACCATGTTACCATGTTTAGTCAATATTGGATGGCTGGCTGTTGAATTTGATGGTTCATTTAACAATGACTCCTTTCTACCTTCACAGGTTTTAATATATGAAGAGGAAGTCGGCCAAGCTTCTCACTGGAAATGTCCTGCTACATGTCATTCGCATGTTCACTAAGCAGCTGATGTGAATGTGAAGTCAGATTTGAATATCAGCTGGTGGAAACAAGTTTAATGATGTCATTCTATCAACCTTCCTTTATCATAAACCTCATAAAGCAACCAGTGTTTAGACTATCAGACCACGTCATAACATTTGACCAAAGTGACTCACGGTGTGTCTGCCTTCACTGTAGTGCTTCATGTTTTTCTACTTTAACTGATGTTACTTGACATGATCTTACCTCTTCCAGGAGTCGAGTGACAGCGTCAATGTCGCTGTAGGTCTTCGTCATCTGGCCCACTCTGTCAGCACACAACACTGCACAGAGAGAGAGAAAGAAAAAATTGTCTTTAATCTCCACAGAAAATACCCGCAAAAGATACTGTACAGTACAGTCAGAGCACTGAATGGTAAATAACAATAGTAAACCATGTTTTAAATTTACATTTCAGCCCTCCCTTAAAGTTTTTAATACCATGTGATTGCACTCCTCTGGAAGTTTTTGACTGTAGGTGACTGAGAATATGTTAGTTAGAATATGCTACATGTGCCAATTTGTGCTGTCTGTGGGCAACAATATTTTACAGACATAACTTATTCGTAGAGTTTTTTTTTTAGAAAACATTAAAAAAAAAAGTAAAAAATAAAAAGAGCATGAATAATTGTCACAAATTAAACAAAAATTTTCTATTCACAACAACTAAATGTACCTGCCTAAAAGTCAGCTAAAACTAAAGCAGTCTAACACAACAGTCCTGCAATAAATCCTACATATAAAGGTTGTAATGTTCAGTTCATGGCTCATTGATATAAATTAGGTAGACTGCAGTAGTCAAGTTATTGTTAATTCCTGATAACCTAACTCTATATTATACAAGATTCTCAGTGTTTCTAACATACTGTGAGTATGTTACAATGATCCACCGCTCCCTCTGTTGTCTCCTTTCCTCTTCCCTCTTTTCTAGTTTTCAGTTCATGAATCATGTTACAGTATACTTGAAGACATTCACATTCACACTCACATAGCACACCCATACACGCCTTAAAAGACATACAGGTCCACTATTCATCAACTTTGCCAGTGAAAAAAAGAAAAAAGTTAAGAAATTGATTGCAGACACAATGGTCAATGTGAAGGGCCACACCACAGCACTATTTCAACTACAAGAGAACAAGTTCATTGTTAGCTCCTTCCGTCCTCACACAAAGCTCTGACTTTACTTGGGAATCTGTTTTCAGTCCTGAGTGACAGTATTATTCACCACAGAGGTGAAAATTCAAACAGAATACGTCACATTCAACAATATGACCCCCTGCCTGTGGTGAAATACCCATAAGGGAAATTCAAAACAAAAACTTCAAAACAAAAACACCCAAACTATTTTCTCTGCTCCTTGAGAGTAGTTAGTTCCCAAAATTGATTTTTATTGTGGGCCTTGAATCATTAGGTAATTTGTTGCAGAATTTGTTTGAGATTTTCTGTTACAATCACACAGTGTTCATAATCATAATAATCAACAGTGTAATAAAATGTCTTGGTGAGGATATCAGAGTATAACAATGTTTATTTTTGGACAGTCTTGTAAGTCTGGGAGGTGTAATGGCCAACATAAATGTGTCATATGGGGCCGTAAGGCACAGCGAGATAATACGATATATGCCATTACAACATGGAACAATTTATCTGTTTCAGTTTCCAAAGAAACACAATTTTACTCCAGATTAGCAGCTCAAACATCATGACAAGTACATACACAATACTGCCAACTCAGAGGCCTCAGAATGCAAAACGGAGTTGGCCAATGCAAACAGCATATTTTCATATCCTCATACAACACACAGGCAGTGTGTGGCTACTGAAAACAAAGACACAAGGCCTCAGCTGACAATGTTTCAGTTTAGGATATTTTCCATTATTAGCATCTATTATTAAATAAGATGCACTTTTCTAACCAGACAAGGTGGAATGAGCATGTCACAAGTCCCAGAGCAGTTTCACAGAGGCATTTTGTCTGATTAATTAAGGGCATCTCAATATGTCCGTCATTCATTTTCACTCTAAGGTTTCCTAGGTGGTTTGGGATTTAAACCATTTCCGCTTTATGTAAAAATCACACATCAAACAATTCGTCATTACAGATACTGAGGTTGTGTTGAAGAGGTTCTGCTTGAACAAGTCTACTCTAGTAGCTTTGTTAGACTGTACTTAGGTGCAGTGGTAGTTTGAGCTAAATGCTAACGTCAGCATGCTAACATGCTCACAATGAGAATACTAACATGCCGCTTTTTATGCATGTTACCATAGTGAATACAGTTATACTCAGCATAGTCTGCAAGCAGGCTAAGATTTGCCATCTATCCAAAGTGGTGAACTGACTGACATAGTCAACCATAAAGCTACACCACTAGCATGGCTAAAAACAAATGACTCAGTTTTCATAGTCTAGTCTAGTCAAGACTTTGATCATACAAGGCAAGGTCTATTTCCCACTTCAAACATTTGGATTATAATCAAAAATGATCTGATACAAGTGTGAAACAGATACACAGACCTGACTGAGAAAAAAAAAACACCCCCACACACAATCATCTCTCCTGGGTGTAGTTGTTAAGGCACAGAGTGTTACTGTGGGAACAGTTCGGCATGACGATCACCAGAAAACACACGTATGTGAGTGTGCGCACACACAAAAAAATGCATCACTTGTATCTGCTATCTGGCCTATAATGAGATTGTACACTTGATAGCACAAGGTGCAGCCTGTTGAGCAGTCATTCATTCTGTATGTGTGTTTGCTTTGTACTGAAGAACATGCTGGTTTATTTCCATGGTTATACTCGACCCCAGTCAGACAATTAAGGTGAATTAAGTAACTAAGAAAACACATACAATGGTTGAAGGCATATGGCAATTAAGCTCACTCTTACCACTATGTAAAGTAAGCATTAATGTTGTGGAAACACAGACTAGAAATGACAACACGTCTGAAATCATTAGCAAACAGCTACTCAACACCGAATATAACATTCCAGAAATTGTGTACACTTTGTGTAATAACATTAACCAAGAAAAATATAAGAATTTCCTGCTCTTTCAGTGACATTGGAGGACTAGGTTAAATTTTTTAAAGATTACTTTATTAATCTACTGTATTTAGTCATAAATGGGTGGTGAAGGAAAAACAACTGTAACCAGTAGGAGGAAACGTAACCTAACACTGGAAGGTGATCTGGATGTTTTTTTTTTTTGTGTTTTATACTGAGAGCGGGTAACTTTAGACAAATGCTCCCTCTCCGTCTTTGTCAGAGGGAGGATTAATGAGAGAAAAATGTTTAAGTCTTATTTTCACCTGCACCCACCAAGTTCACCACAGGTTCTATGTAAAAACTGTATACAGGTAACCTCCCTCAGATCAGATCTCTGAAAAGGTGACTCAGAGTTTTGAGTTGAAATGTAATTAAAGCTCAGTATGATCCTATTAGCAGACTCTGGTTTTCAGTCTGTCTGCTTTGCAGCAGGGGGGCTGAGGGAGCCAGAAGTCTGGAGTTACAGACAGCCTAATAATCCTGGCTGCTACTGGGCAACAGATAACACGCAGGTTCGAGGACAACAAACAAACACTAAGACAACTGATTGAAAGGTAAAAGGGGCCCTTGATACGCCTAATCATTTCCCCAAACACAACCTGTGTAGAAATGTTATAATGTATTGAATATCTTGAGTACGGTTTCCTTATTGGACTTGGGATGATATTCATCTCAATTGCCTCAATAAAAACATGTTTGTGCCACAGTACGTGGAGACATGAGTCTCATGCTCTGCCCCAAATACATCATACACTCTCATATACAGCACACAAAGTGAGCAATCATGGTTGTTGTTTTTTTTTAAATTGAATTTCTCTTCTATCAATGCATATTTTATGACAAAAGCTCACTTTAGCAGTTTACTTTCAGTTAATCAAATCACAGAGAGTTTTCCATCCCTGCTAGGAAATTACACTTCAGTTTATGTATACACTCACATTATGTCTGCAAAAAACTTCAGGTTGGTTACTCAATATTTGTGCATTTTTAAACACTGTCACAACTGTAGCATGCTTGCACTTAACACTCAAGCTGGAATAAAGAGCCAAGCCCATATTTGAACTTGTCAAATCAGCAGGCAGATGAACCACACTGTGCTGAGACCAGATACAACACTAACACCTGCAGGATAGAGCCACAGACATATAGAGACATGATTACCTTCAAAAAGGTTACACAGGTTTCTAATTATCTCTCCTCAGAATCCACATCACTTCAGAACATATGAATAAAGACTGAATGACGCTACAACAAAAGGTCAGACACACTGAGCAAGCCAAACTAGTGAGAACCAAGAAGACATGCACATCAGAGATGATGCCCTCAGTTACGAAGATAACCACGTACTACCTTCACACAGAACTTGTTGTTCTTCATCCATCTCCTCTTCCTCCTCCTGCTGTGTAGTTTCATGACTGGGAAGACAGACATACTCCTCTTCCTCTTCCACATCCTCTTCTTCTCTCTCCTGCTCTGTGCTTCCATTACTGGGCAGACGAACATATTCCTCATCCTCCTGGTAGCAGTATCCCAGATCGTCCTCAGCAGATGTGAGCAGTGCCATCCCCCTCTCTGGCACTACAGCTTACTAGTAAACCACAAAGCCTCCGAGTGCAACAGCACGGATCCTACCTGTGCTGTTTGCATTTGTGGGTGTGTTTGTGTTTTAATCTATGAATCAATACCTAATGTGTGTGTGTTCCTCAGATGTGAAAGTACACATCTACCTGGCTTTTGTTCCGTAGAGGAGAGAAAGTGTGTATAGTGTTTGTAGTCTGTCTTTCTAAACACTCCATTGTGCATGTCTGTGGGTGTATTCATCCGGTGGCAAGTGGTGTCTGCTGTATGTGTTTCTAACAGTGTATGTATCACTTGTCCCTGTGGTATCTCCTAAAGATGACCAGATAACTCCCCTAACTCCTCCCCCTCCTCTGTGACTGGTCAGTGAATGGCCTACTCTACTTTACCACATACAGGGGGGTGGACACAAAAATATACAGGACGCTGTCTGTCAGCAATTTAAAGGTCATAAAACTAAATTAAAATATATTTAACACCAACAATGAGAGCATTTAAAATAATCTGTAATATTCATCTTAATCCCTGTAATCCTCAACTATTCATCCTTTTCAACCTTTTCCAAATAATGGGTTAAAATGGTTCAGGTGAGCACCTGTACAATCAAACTGGAGCGAGTGAGACACCTGTTTCTCAGGTGAGTCTCAAGTCCAATGAAGGCAAAGTCCTCATGTAACCCTCCTCTAGAGAAAATACCATGGTACAGTACGTTCAGCCTCTATGGTGACAGGACACGGCAAACAATAATAGTTATGCACCTGTTTCCAGGGTGGGGCCAAACACAGTGAAACCTTCACAGGTGAATGTTTTTACACACATTTTAACCTGCAGCCAGTGTTATCAAGGGAAATTCATGGGATAGAAAGTTCTTGGGCTGGAAGGGTGGCAAACAAACAAATGAATAGAGGGCTGGCAGACTGGCAGGCAGAGTGAACTGTGCTAACCACTAAGCTAACAACTTAGCAGGGCCAAGCTATTTCAAACATTACTGGAAACAAATAAGTAGAATATAAAGGAATTGACTTCTGTCTAAACAAACAAACAAACTCTGAATTAATCTTGTTGTTTAATCTATTTTAATTATCAAAACTATTCCCTGAAAACTTTCAAAAAACATCTGTTTCTGTCCATTTAAGAAAAAAGAAAAAAGAAAAAAAGAAGACAGAACTGGGTCATGTTTACCAGACTGTTGAATTGTGATTTCTAGAAATGGACACAAAAAGAAGGAGTCCTATCCAATACTTCAAAACATTATTACACTATACACTATTGGCAAACTGTGAATCTTTATAACAGTTTGATAAACACTGTGATGCATAGTTTTACTCCGCAGTATATTTTGCATGTCACTGCTGCTTAGTTAACCCTTCAGTCCGAGATACTTCCTAAACTGGGTATTTGTCCAATCACATTTGAATAAGCTCTTTAATGAAAACTAGCATGGTACAGTTATATTATTCATAATGTAGTGTACCTTTATAGTTTCCTTCACATTACTAAAGAGAAACAAATAATAACTGTCAACTATATGTAAATGGACATGTCATGTCCATCTTAGCTGAATAAGTAAGACCCGTAAGACCTGATCCCTCATAAATTCATGGAGGCCACATCAAAGCAGTCTAATTCTCTGCTCATTACTCACTGCTCAAGTGTTATAAGTACTGTAATTGGTCTAGAAAACTGATGCCAGCTCCGTACTGGCCTACATGCTTGAGTAACTCCACTCAATGGTTCTATGGATGTAATGCTGCAGGCAACAAAAGAGTCCTGGACAAACACCCCTCAGTGTTTTCCCTACTCCCATTGCTTTTCTGGTCACATTCACTCTTTACACTCCACTCGTTTTTCCATTTTCCCTCTCATACCACCCCGCCCCTTCAACCTCACTTGTCTTGTAAGTTTCTATTGGAATTCTTTGTACAACATTTTTGAAGAAAACGACTACATTTTAGACAGTTACATGTATATAACCCTGTTGAAATCAAGAAATCCAGCTGGTTAAAACATTGCCTGCTCATAGCTCAAGGCTCCACATCTCTCAGCTTGTATCCTTCCAGGCTCTTAGATCTTAAACTCACTGTTTCCTTTTACACAGCAGCTGTAGCTGCGTTAGCAACAACACAGCAAGAGCCAGGGAGCTTCTATCTTCCAGTGATAAGTTTGGACTTCTCTTTTCAAAGCTAATGCCAACTCATGTGATATAAGGAAGATTAATTTAAACAGTTAACTTTACAGACCTGGAAACAAACACATGATTAGTTAGCAGTGGTTCTAAAAATCAATGTTTTGTGTCTCAGCTTCACTTAGTTTCCAAAAATTATCCCTCCACCCTGTCACATTCCCACTGGAAGAATAGTTTGCCCTCTTTCTCAGCCCCAGCACTCTGTACTGCTCACTCTCTGCCAATCCAGCCATTTGTTTTGAAGGTTTCCAAAAGTGCCAAAGTGTATTTGGCAGACTGCTATTGACAAGAGTGGCTTAGAGCAGCTAAATATAAGCCAACCTACTTCCACATCCCTCCCTTGCATATCTCAGAATAAAACCAGCTGCTTTCTATTTCTGCCTCTACACTCCACAAGAAGATTTATCACAGAACCTGCACATCCCCCTCTCATTTTGTTATTTGATCAGTTCAGCATCAAGCACAGTAAAAGCTATTAGAGGAAACAATTTCCTCTGAAAGCTCAACATACCAAAGAAAGAAAATCAGCCTGGGTTGACTGCCACAGCTAAATAATAGTGCAGATGTTTAAGCTGCACAGCTCACATTGTGGAGGTGCTGAGCTGTCTCAAACTGTTATGTAACCATTTCTAGAGCATCCCTGACACACATACATAATATAGCTCACATAACAAGTCATAGATCATACCATCTTCCTCCATTCACTAGACCTTCACATAAAATTTGGAATTTACATTAAATTCAACTTCATCAAGAAACACAACATGAATCATCAAATTCATAAAAATGCACCTGTGTTCAGTCCAATGAAAATCAACGATTGCAGGAGATAGCTGCATTACACACAACATCAAGACATGGACCATAACAAGCTGTATTATAAGAGAAGAGAAACAGACAACGGTGGAAAGATGTACAGAGAGAGGAGGGAGAACCAGAGGCAGTGACTAAAGGCTGCTAATAAACTGACCACTGCAATAAACTGCTGTTCGTCACACGTGTCACATGACCGGGCGCCATCGGCCCCCCACATGTCTTGGCTGTGTGATTGATCATTACCCTCACAGGTTACATACTGTGGCTGCAGCAGGACAATAACACAAGCTGTCGTAACAAACTGGGGTACATTACATAAATGCACTGCACCAAATTCTATGATTAATGGGTAATTTAAAGCTTTGCAGCCATCCTTTATTCATAATACTTATTTATTCCACATCTTTTGCTATGTTGTTTTTGTTTTGTTTTATTTTAAAAACCCTCATACAACATACACATTTACATATTAAGTTTTGAAAAAAAAAAACAACTTGTGACTCATGTGACTTTTATTTGTCCCTTCAGGTCAGCTGCTATCAACATCTTTTTCAGCAGCTATGATAAACAGGTAGCTGGCATCAGTACAGACAGTCGCTCTAGTCCTGATCCAGAACCAACAGCAAGGAACCATGACAAAACCCAGTCCTACTTTGTACATGTACACCCACAGCAACTCATATAAGCTACTCCTTGGCATTATTCTGGAAGCCACATTGACTCTGTCGCCACAGAGCACCTGTTACAACATCCATTGTACTGTCTCCTGTAGCTACAGCTTTAATGCTGCTGTATGTCTTTTCTGTAACATTTGCTTTGACATTTTCTTGTAGTATGAATGTCAGTCCACAGGGTCACATTCTCTGGGTTATCTCTGATGGACACGAGCAGAAAGAAAACAGTTTAAGCTGGTTCCAGTACAGGTTTATGTAAAAGATAACAAATGGTTTTTATGCTTTTTGAGCTAGAATAATTTTAATCCACTTAACCTTCACTCAGTCTGTGTCTCCAGAGGACACATTATAAAACCTGACCAGTGGTTACACTGTTACAACACAGAGTATGTATGCCACCCTCAAAGCACTTCTTATATTTGTGAACTTTGATCTTACAGTTCCCAAAATACTTATCAGGAAAACTTGATTAAATCTGTTTCTGTCAATCTGTCAGTTTCTTTATATTAGATAAAAGTTGAGGTCTGGATCTAATGCACTGTGCAGCAAACAGCTCTCTTTTAGTTTCTAGGAAGCTTGTGTCTTGTTTTGGTAACTGTTCGATTACCTACTGTACCTTTTCAACATTAACATCCTACACATCTACATTTCCATATAACACCACTCCAGTAAATAGTTTGACTCTTCAACAACCACATGTCAATAAAAAAATCTGTAGCAGACTGTTGTCTTACCATCAGTACACTCTTCATAGTACCAGTCCAGTTCATAGTAGTCTGCCTTGACAAACCTCTGGCCTCTGCTCTGGCCTCGTCTCTTCATCCTCACTGCTCTGACACACAGCTGTATTGTTTCCAGTGTCCCAGCATACTTAGCTGTAGCATCTCCGGCAAATCCAATGTCCCAGCATGCTTAGAGATAACCAGCTGTCACTAGGGTCTTATTAGTTACTAATAGTGTCCGTTGGTCTGTCAGTGAGTGCCCAGTTCTTCTATCCCAGCATGCTTAGCAGTTACCAGCTGGCACACGATCATTGTTGGTGACAGACTGCCCAAGCTCATCATATGTTCTTTCCGTCCCTTCGTCATTAGCAGCAAACTGTCAGTGTATTATGCTCCATATTTGTTGTGATGTTGGTGCCAGTTCGGCATGTCATCCCACAGAACCGTTACTTGCGTCATCAGTCGTTAACAGAAAAAAACACATTGTCACTGTATTGTCCTTTATCCATCAGGAATTCCTCACCGTTTCAGTAAATCTTCATTCACTTCATTTGGCCTCTGCCATCTTTTTTCTTTTTTCTTTTCTGTCCATCAGTTTACCTCAGTCACCCCAAAGATTCAGCAAATGTGTCAGCTTCCATCGTCTCATGTTCACATCCATTTATAGCTTCATGTCAATTCATCCTCTTGTGCCCCTTTCAGTCATCTGTCCGAGTCTTTCTGAGGTTATATTATAACCTTTGTCTTCTCTTTTGTAACATTTCTTGCTCACTGACAGCACAACCTCTACACATGGACATCTCTAACAATGACTCAACACAGCGGCACAGAGAGTGAGCGAGCAGCAGCAGCAGTCACGGGTTTTGCAGCAGAAGTGATGATAATCATGACACAGTGAGTTGGGCGGGGTTAGAGGATGCCTACAGCCAATCAGATGCCAGCAGTATCCCCAGCTTGCTCCCACCCTCCATTCGTATGTCAGCATCTCCCCCTCCTCTCCTCTACTTTGTCCTTCTGTGTGGTTGCTATAGTAACAGGCTCAGACTCCAAGGCCTGAGGCTAAGCAGCATGTAGAGGCAAGTTAGTGTGAAAAGAGTGTAGCGTTGGCAGAGGTGACGTGGCTCACCCAAAATGAATGAACACAACGGGTGTTCAGTGATTGGTTATTTTAGCAGGGGAGTGATGAAATAAGCACATGTCATCTATACAAGTGCAGAAATCTAATAAACCTCTCTCTTGCCCATTCATCTAAAGGAAATATAAATCAAATGTGTTTATCACATAATTACACACATATTTTTTTAAGAAATCCAAAAAAATATTTTGGTTGTGAATTTCCACTGCTATCTTTTAAATTACTCTTCATCTGTACCTACTACACATGAACTGTTTTCATATGGTTGACAATACTGATCACCAGCTAAATTATAGCTTGACCTGTCAGACAACTATGTCCTCTGTTTAGTGGGACATGTGAAAGTGATGTCATCACAACATTGAGTTGCTTGCATGGTTGCTCTCTATTAGTCAACTGCCTCCATGTCATCATTTACATACTTAAATAAATGAATAACCACTTGGATGATATAACATAAACCAGTAATGCCTGTTCAGCAATCTGACACACAGCAGCTCCAGGTAAAGATGAATGTTAAAGAAGTAGTATTTATGCATAAATAAATGTGACCTATATGGCCCTTTATGATGGTTGGTATGGTTAACTACTTCTACTAAAGAGAAACACAGCTTTATGACCAGGATGAAACAAGTATGGCTCATTCATCATGGGCCTGGGTGAAACAGTACCTTACCTGGCCATCTGTTTGAGGCAATAATAAGAAGCAATGTTCATCCATTAGGGATGATTAAAGTAATAGGAAACAATACAGTTGATAATAAAGCACAAAAGCAATGTTGAGTATTTAGTAAAACACCCCTTACAGAATATCTCATACTGGTTCTTATGTAACATGACCTTGTCACTGCCTCTTAGCCTGGCTGGCTATGATGAATGTCAAGGCCAAGGTGTCCATGTCGGCATGGGGGATTGAGGTGAAGTTTCAGTTCTCAGTTAAACCTATTTATAAAAGACACTTGATCTATTTTTAGAACATGTTTTTACCCTGAGTCACTGTTCAAGCAGACATGAATTAGAACTGAATTATTGATGGTGAAAAACACTTTACGTTCCCTTGGTTTGCCATTTGCAGTGTGCGCAAGTGTTTTATATGAGCCTGTGTGTGTTTGTTTGCCTCCAGTTGTGTGCAAGTGGGTGTGTGTGGTTTATTGCTGGCATAGGGGGCAACCACAAGACAGCTCTTAGTCTGATAGAGCAGACACGTGCATAAAAACACAACAGAGGACTGAGTGCAAGAGAGAGCAAAACATCAACCAACAGAGAGTGAGAGAGGGACCTACCAGGTATGTTTGTTGTGGCAACCATGACCAGCTGGCACACCCACACTGTGGTGGGCAAATCTCTCTCTCTCTCTATCCCTCTCTCTCTTTCTCCCACTCTGATTCCTGCTCAGTCAAGGTCAGTATGTATTTTAAATCACTTACCTCTCAATCTTAAATTCTCATCGTCACTGTCAAATAACAGTTTCCTGAAGATTAAATCTAGAAGTCTAACTTTCTGTCCCTACAGTGTGATATATGTGGTGTTGAGAGTGCAACATGGCAATTTCAGGGACATATCTAATGACATCTTCTGAAAACAGTGTATGATCAACTTACAGAAGTATTTGAGGGTCTCCTCTATCTGTTCAGTAGTGAGGTCGAGGGCAGAGTCAGGGTCCACCAGTGGCGTGTGCAGCCAATCATCTTGGTCGTACCCGAAGATGGTGTCGGCCCTCAGCTTGTAGACTGGCAGCTGCTCCTCCAATAAGCTGATAATCTCAAGCTCTGGCAAGTCAGTACTGTTACACACATCTGTACAGACAGAGAAAGAGACAGTGTACAGTATTTGTTCTTTTCTTTGGCAATAACATTTTCTTTCAAGTCATTATGGATTACTGATAGGGAGTGGACGTAAAAATGTTGTCTTCAGCTGGGACAAAGTTTGGTGATGGGTATAATATCACAGTGTCAGTTCTGGTAATCTTAATATCACAGATTGGACAACTGCTTTTCATTCGGTAATCAGCACAAGAAGACATTGCAACAGTTTATTTCAACTGAAAGTATATGATGCCCTCTAGTGGCCAACTACAGGAATTAGCCAACTTCTCATTACAACAATCCTGTAGCACTCATAAATGGAGCTGAACTGGGTGATAGCTTCATTTATGTCCATTTGCATCTCCAGTTAAATGAAATTAAGTGCTTACTTGGGAAGCAACAGTTTAAGTCGGATAGTAATTAAAAAATACAGGTTGTGCCGCAACATTTCATACAGCCTGCAAAGAAATGGACATTTTAAAAACAGCATTAAAGCCCTTATTATCTAGACCCATAATTACTGCAACAGCAATCAAAACATAACAACACATGTCATAAAAAGGAGTGTTTTACTATATACATGCATGTCAAATTCTACTGTAAAGTATTTGTTTCTCTAATATGTGTGTAGCCAACTGTGTTCTTAAAAAAACTACAAGACCCTGCTCCTCATATCAATAAAAAAAAAGGGAGACACTTAAACAAACAAAAGCACATAGTTTCAAACACACACGACGACAGTAAAAATATACTTCCATATACCTTTTTATGACTTGGTAAAAATGTAAAAGAACTGTTATCATTTATACATTGCGCACAGCTATCGTTGACATGGCAGCCAAACCAGTCCAGAAACTCCTCAAAAAAGTCAACAACCTTCTACTTCAAACGTCTGAGTCAACCAGAGAGCCACATTTCTGGGCTGCTGTGGAAAATGAAATAATCTTACCTAAGCTTTCAGCTATGTGCCTCGCTGTTCACACATCAGTTTAGTGTGCTATTAAAAAGTAGCATGCATTTAGGACTCTATTAGAGAGCACATCCTCTCTGTTCACTCACAGAATTCAGGTTTTAGTCACTTTTTCTAAAGAAACGTCAAATAGATAAGCTCTTAGACAGAATGAGAATTAACATACAGTAAAAATAATGTCCTTTGTTCCTCTGTCTCCCTCTATTTCTGGCTCTGTGTCTCTCATCTGCTGTCCGTCTCTCTCTCTCCGTCTGTCTGTCTGTGTCTCTCTAACAATGCTGTCTCTCACAGTTTGCTAATCCAGACTGAATGACTGACTGTGCTGAAAAAGGGAAACACACACACACACACACACACACACACACACACACACACACACACACACACACACACACACACACACACACACACACACACACACACAGCAGCTGGGGAATCATTCAGCAAGCACAGCCAGTGAGGTTTCAACATAGGAGTAAGTATTAGACTGAATTACAGTTCCTACCAATGCCATTAGAAAAGTTACAGTTTACAACAGTTTTTACTGATTTGTGCCACCAAGAATTATGTGATGATTCTTATTCTGGCCTATGGCTAATCATACATTTGGTTCTCTTACAAAAAAATGTTTTTTCATTAGACACAATACACATTACAGCAGCAGACTAACAGCTGTGTAAAGTTTGAGCCAATTTTATTCATGTGGTTATTGTATTTCTCCTCAACATCACATGCAATAAGTCCAGCTTTTTCGAAAAAACCACTGAAATGTCAAACCATTATCTTTAAAAATAAATCAGTATGATTATTAAGATGATAAGCCAGGGCTTGTTTTCCAATAAGTGCACCTGTAAAGTGAGCAGCCATATAGAATGTCAAGTTAACTTTTTGGAATATCAACTTAAGTTTTTGAGACCACCCTCACATTAATCAAAATAATATTAAACCCAACTTGGGAAGGAGGAGGTTGTTATTGAGATTCACAATATTACCCTTCTGCACTGATATGAAATATGACCTGTGCGCTTCAGCTCCTAAATTGAGTACTGATAGGACACAGATGAGGATAATAATAGCACAAACTGTTCGTGCTGTGTGTTCTGACAAAAGGTCAATGGAGACAGTAAAATGTAATTTTGTGTGTGTGTGTGTGTGTGTGTGTGTGTGTGTGTGTGTGTGTGTGTGTTGTATCTGGTTAGTTTTAGAATGAGCTTTCTGTTAAATGTGTGAATGCATTTCACAGTTCAAAATTTCACAATTCTCACATATAAACACTTTTGCACACAGTGCAAAACAAGTTAACAAGGACTGTCCGAAAGTACAAAGTAAACAGACCGCCTGTGGTAACAGTGTCGTTGACTGAATATTAATTTTTATGTACTTAAAACAGCAGACAGCGTTTTCTATGTTGCGGTTCTGTCAGTATAAGATAGATAGATAAACTATATCATATAATATTTTTTACAGAGCACAAGAAACCAGCATACAAGGTCAACTTTACAAATAGCAGGGATATAGTGATCACAATTGACAGTGGCATTTCAAGTTATAACTGTTCAATTAAGACAAAGCTGATATACAACAAAGTTGAAGTCCAATATTCAAATGTAAATAAGACTGCAGGCACAAAGAGGACAAGCTGTAGGGACATGCCAACATTAATAACAGCTAGCAGCCACCAGAGGAAGAAAGTTCAAGTTCAAATGTAAGAACAGGCCACTTTTGATCTGAGCACTACATGCAACAACATGTGCAGAGGACACAGAGTCAGGAGGCAGAAAGACTGACAGTCAAGTGTCAAAATCAAGATCAGGTCATTATTTTAGCTGTAGAGATTTACAGCTAGTGATGAATGATCACAATGAGCCACAGACAGAGTCTGGTCAAAATAAGACAAAGTAATAACAGACACTTCCAACAGAGCTGCCTTCCTCCACTTGACCCACACAAGCACCAACACTGGACATACAGTACAGTATAGCTAAGTGTAGTATCACTACACTGAGACCCTAAATTAGGTCACTGAAGAGAGTAGGGTATACAAGCACAAGGGCTGGACTCACACCAGACCTGCTGGACATGACTTCAGAAGTGTTATTAAGCAGAATGGCTGCCTCCTGTAAAGCACTTCTGCTGCTTGTACTCAAATAAAAAAAACAAAACGAGTTAACCTTTCTACAATGTATTCACAGCAAACCTTTTGGCTTTAAAAACAATGTTAGAGGTTTGGACCCATAACCCTATAACCCTGTTTATCAAACATTTTAAAAACAAACAAAAAAAATCTTGAAAATACAAATATTGAACTTGTAAATGGTAAATCCCTAAAAGCTGCCTAAACTATACTGACCTAAAAGGGAGGAAACAACTGAGTGACTCACAGAAAGAGACAAACAAACAGAGGATGATCGAGAGATAGAGACAGTGAGAGAACTCTACCCAGATGTTAGCCAAACTGCTCATAAAGCCAACTGAGAACAGCTGAAACTGGCAGAAAAACCACGCTGTGCACAGTGTACTCACTCATGGTGCCTGAAGCCCGACAACCACTGACTCTTCTGCCCTCAAATCACATTTTCCACTGGTCCAGGAGAGAGCAAGGTCGCAAGAAATAACACAGAGTGCAGAGAGAGAAAGAGAGTTGGGAGGGTGAGAGATAGGAAGAACAAGAGAAAGGGAGCCGAAAGTTTTAGAGGACGGCACTGTGTGGAAAAGACAGAAAGAGAGAGAGAGGAAAAGAGGGAGGGAGGAGTGAAGAGGAGAAGAGATCCGAGCCAAACTGGTTCGTCATGCCTGACATGCCAATGACGGAATCCACATGGACCGCCCCACGCTTGCTCTGTCCCCCTCTCTCTTTTCCTCCCAGCAGACCCAGCTGGGCTCTTGCTATGAGCTGTAACTACACACACACACTCTCGCTCTCTATCCTATATAAACACAGCGTAGCTAACAGCAGGCTTGAAGCAGTTCCTACTGTTTTACTATGTGTTTCAAGCAGCTCCAGCAGAGCATATTAAACTCTTACATGGAGACACAGACCTGATAAAAGATTCTATGTGATTGAGGAGATTTTCACACTGAGAGTATATGCAAGTGTTAAACATTATTCACCGCCCGAGGGAAACAGGTCAACGGAACAGATTTAACACAGTTGCAACAATAATCATGGCCTGTACAACACGAGCAAAGCTGCAGCAGAAAAATTGCCAAGAACCCACTCAGTGTGTTTTACATGTAATCCTACAGATCAGAGCATCTGGTACTGAAGGGCATTGAATTTATGCCTAAGCTTGTTTGTAAAAGACTAAGGAGAGGACTAATAGCTGCATTACTGTGTAATTAACAGTTACTCAACTTCCTTTATGCATGGTTGTGGTTAGGGTGTGTCACATGTAGTTTAGACATAAAGGGTAGAGCATAGTGAGTCAATGATCAAATGTTTAATTTTAGAAATTCCTATGTCAGTTTTTAGGAGCAACTCTGAATGAAACTCGCTACTGGTGGCCTGATTTGTGGTAAAACCAATCCAGAACAACATGCGAGTGAAAAGAAAAGTATTTCTATAAAACTGGAGGAAGATCACCAAAACTTAGCAATTTTGCATCACACTCTCCTCTGAGTAATTCAGTGACTTGTGGATGGTTGGTGAAAGGAACAGGTGCATGCTGCTCTCTAGATACTCTCACTTTTAATAGCAAAAGTTTCTTAACATATAAAGAACACCTAACTGTGGCGAACTATAATAGACTTGTTGATGTTGTGAACCAATTTTCCCCATTGAAGCCATTCAACCAAATACTGTAATACTTATATAATGGAGCTGCAGCACAGGCCTGTCCAGAATTAGACTGGGCTACAGTTGAATGCTGCCGCTGGTCACAGAGGGTACGCACATGAAATACAGGAGAGTACATCAACATGGTCAAATATCACTGGCAGTCCACAAGATCTACGTGAGGGAGTCTGCACCAAGGTGTTCAAATGTCATTAACCCTGTAAATCTCTGAGTCCAGTATGTGTGTGCAGGTCTTCACCAAGGTGTTAGCTTGTATAAAAAGAATCAGCACCGGTCCTAGGGTTCAGAGTGGAAGTGCAGTGGCACTGGCTTGATTGCAGATTTAAATTTCAGCCATAGAAAACTAGCACAACTTTAAAGACAACTCAAGTTTAAACCAGGAAAAAACTGAGAATGGGAAATATTATATGATTATTTTCTAACATTTGTTGGGCATTCTGTTGTTCAGTTATTCCACTTACATACAGCAGACAAATGTCTACCCTGTTATCAAAACTACATTACAAACTTGCCACAAAACTTTCCTCTTTGGTCAGCTAACATTCAGCCTTACTGTGGCTTGCACTCTGATTCAGTCCAGCATCTAGAGTAAATTTGCGTATGCTGTGAACCATTACAATACAAACTGCTGTAGAGGACAGCACACTGGTTCGGTTACAAAAGCTAGCAGTGAGTGACACTGTACATGTGATTTCAATGCTTTATGGTCACACAAAACATGGTCATGTGTTGGTTTTTTCAGGAGTCAAAAGAGACATGGTTTTTTAGAGAAGCAGCACTTCTCATCATAGAAACTGATCCAAACTCAGTAATTAACAGTAATGCAATGGATTTTTTGTATGGTAATACAAAAAGATAAAATGTGTAAAATGTACCAGTGGAATATAATACTGTATGACAAGTTAATAAAAAGTCATTTTAAATCGAAGTACACGAAGCACACAGTTCCAAAAGCTGGAAAGAATCAAGTAAATAGGCATGAGCATGACAGGACATGTGGCCGTATCAGATGTGTAAACATGTAACGTCATGTGCCATCAACGCCCCCTTCATGTGCCTGAAAAATAAGCCAGACTAACAAAGAGAGAAAACAAGCAAGAGTTGTGAACTCTATGGCCTATTCTGTTTCAGGCTGAAAACAATCTGGCTGAATTGTGACAAAAATCAATGTTTTCAATGCTCTATTCAAGGTTATCATGCAGTGTAACTGAAAGGCTCTTGCAACAACCAAACTAATGCAGCTCAGCCTGCTTTGTAAAGTATGTAGTCAGCCAGTTGTAAGGGTCATGTACAAAAACACTGTATCCATGGAGACAGCGTAAGATAATATGTGCAGCATACATCTGATGGACCCCAAGTTAATTTATAATCTAACAAAATGACTACAATGACAGAAGTGAATTACTCAACACAAACAAAATAGTTTTGCTCACTTTATAGAGACGCCATCAGGTGAACACAGTTTCAGTCTCATGTTAGCTCTGTCTCTACTGTGTGTATGTGATAATGCAAACAGTGAACAAGAACTGAGCGCAGCACAATGGCTGTTTTCGCATGCTGTGATTGGATCAGAGTCAGGCAGCATACTCAGCAGTTTGGATTCTACTGTTTGTCCACTTACATAACTTTGTCTCTGTCTCACTCAAGTTTTCTGTCTCCTCTCTGTCCGCCTGTTTGTTCCTGATCTCTCTCTCCTAACTAAGCATCCCATAATTTCACAGTTACTCAACTCTTTACATCACTGTTGGCTGGTAACCACGGAGAATTAACCTTACGCCCAGGAACTGCCCCATGGCAACGAGCTGCTCTATTCAGCTCTTTGTGTTCATTTATCCACTGGACTTTGTGCAATTGTACACACATACACACTTCCACACAAACTCTCTCTCTCGGTGAGGAAGTATTCAACTAGAGAGTTACACAGGGAGATGGAGACGGTGACAGACAGAGAAGGAGGAGAGAGACAGAAGGAAATAAAGAGACACGAAAGAACTTACAATGTTAACAGTTTATACTGTAAATCTTACTTTGAATGGAATGTTAGGTTTGTTAATATTCCTATCATACCAGCAGATGGCAGCACTGACCTAACCTCCTCAACTGTCTTGCCCTTGAATGACTTTAGTGTTAAAACCTTGACTTCAGCAAAATTACCACAGCATGTCATTTCCACATTTGATTTTTGCAAAATACATGTGTTACACACTTGTCTTGGCTCTTGCACCAACACATCACTAATCCGTTTCGATCAAGTTGAAATCAAGAGCTGAATATTTTTGCTTCTTTTTTTAAACTTTGACACGACCAAATAAAAATCTTTAGAGATCAGACAGCATTAAGATCTGAAATCCCGAGCAATGCTTGTGAACCTGGAATCTAAATATAGTTTCAGCACTTGAGAAAGAGAAAAGTGAGCAGTGACAATGCAATGTTATTTTTCTCCAGGGAGCTTATTTAGTGAGAAATCAATTTCCAAATAGCTTCAACAGAACTGGGCATAGTAAGCTTTAAACAGACTTGGCAGGACTACTGCAACTGACTGCACTTATCTACGCTCCGTGTGTTCCTTTTACCTTGTCCACCACTTGCTTACATAAGCATGGTTTAGCAGCATGCATTAAGAAGTAGCCATTAACTGATTCAGTGACCATAAAAAAGGTCTGGGACCTCACAAGTCCACAAGCACACACAACATCCAGCAGATGATTCTGCTGAAGAAGCTCTGGTGACATGATGCTTAAAATAAAGCTAAAATCAACAAACAGTATCGTAGCATTGACGTTGTGGAGTGTCAGACGGACTCTTCCAAAATTATTTGTAGTAAGGAAACAGCAGCCACCACAGCTGAGTGGTGAAGCCTGTGCAGAGGTGTATTAAGAGGTAGTTCTGCCTCTATGACGTCTCTGACTGTTTGAAGTCAGCAGAACCACGGCATTGCACCAGCTGCAGAAGATGATAAGTATCTGCTCTGTGAGACTACCATCTGTGCAAACCTTCATTATGGTTATGCTAAATGTCACTAATGCCCCCAGCTTGAGGAAAACCCTATCCTGCTCATGCATTCACTATTCATTATTGACTGTTTTCAGAGAGATGATTGTAAAGGTTGCTAGGTCATCACACAGGTCTATGAACTCTTGTAGAACAAAAACAGCTGTCAAATCCCCCTGGCCTGGCCCCAGTCCTGTGAAAAGATAAACTGGTTTGGAAACTAAATAGATGGATAGATGGATGAACAGTAGGGCCAAGTATATGTTTGTGTATAAGGTGTGAAACTCCTTCAGAAGCTCCAGATTTCTTGATGTCTTGCTTGAAGGGACCTTGCTGTTCAAAATAATGCAAGGAACTGAGGTCATGGTGAAGGGTGGGAAGGAGTATGCTTGGGAGGGCCTTTTTCCTGTTGTCTGTGAGTGAAAACACTGCCATAGTCTAAATCACTGCTGAACTGACTCTTTAGTCTAGTGCTGTACAAGTGCTTGGAAACCTTTATGGCCTTACTGAAGTAGCTTTTGGCTGTATTGAGCTCCATTTCCTCTTCACTGGGCCTGTTCATTACTAGGTCCTAAACTCCTTATTTAACAGAGGCATGGCACTGTTGCACTTTCTTGAGAGGTTTTATCACAAGATTCAGAAGGGGACTATGCTGGATTTTTTTTTTTATTTCAATGCCCACACAGTCTTGTACTGCATTTTCAGCTTCGTCTACTCTGCAGACTGATTCTAAAAGATTTGTCTGTCATCAGATTTTTTTTCCGGGTTGGGACAAACTAGACCGCTGTGTGATTAAAACTTCAAAAATTTAGCATCAATACCCATTCCTCTTTTATGTGAAATCACATCATTAATAAAAACGCCTGATTAGATTAGATATTTAGTCCAGAAAGGCTCATTCTGGACCAAATATCTGGCTCATTCTGTAAAAAGAGATGTTCCACAACGCAGCTAAATTGTGACCAATGGAGACAGGACATTAGTATTCCTCTTTTGGAGAGAAGGATGATTGTGGAGAGAAAAGAGAATGGAGATGAGTGAAAGAGTTGACAGACACAGTCCGTGGGGAGCTCTTCTCTATTTCACACGCTGGCTTATACAAAGCTGAAGTCCCATAGAGCTGCTTTACTGACAGGATGTGACATAAAAAAGGGTCAAAGAGAGGGACAGTTTCTCACCACTCCACATGTCTCACTCTCACACACACCATCTTCCACAGCCTGCAATGTCCCTTCATTAGAAATTATGGGCTGTTGTTGGAAACATTTTACTGTGGTAAATTCTGATGTAGAACTTCTACGATATAGTGGTGAAGGAAGACATGTATATTTATGCACCTAGTGCTGATTCAGCACTGCCAAATAGATTCCAGTAAGTTTTGTCTACCTGTGCTTTTAATGTATGCATGCAACATTACCAGTAATGGTCTCTGCATCTCTGTAGGTGGCCGGGAATTCCCAAAGTGCAGCTGGCAGACTTGCCTCACTGACATACTCCTCCTCTTCCTCCTCCTCGATTGCCAGTCGGAGCCCTGGGTTGTGGAGCTGACATACGTCTATATGGTGCGAAGACTGTTTAGGGGACGGGGCAGAGGAGCTGGAGCAGGTGAGGGGAGGCGGAGTCTTCGGGTCCAGCTTGGCGCTGAGTGGTTACCGATTTAAGGCAGGAGCAGCCATGGACAAAACTTGGACTTGCCAAAACGAAAATGGGTTACACTAGATTCTTCTCGAGGGCTTTATTGTGCTGGAAGTGGATGATACTGATCAGGGTGTCTCTCCAGCAGAGCCAGAACAATGCACTTGGATGTACAGAAGGTTTTCAATGCATACCTATAAGAGAAAAACAGCGAGGACAGGAGAAGACTGTTAATTTGCAACCATTTTTTAATCACTACTTATAAATGGCACATATCTAATACAGTTTGATTCTGAATATGTGTAAAAGATTAAACAGTACGTTAGGCTTAAAAATCAAACTCATTAGTCTTATATGTGGGAACATGTGCCCATTTACAGTATGCTTTAACAGAAAAATCCCTCCCTGTTTTTCTTTCACACGAGGTTATTGCAAGCAGTAGTATTTATAGACGCAACAACACACTCATCTGCTTAATGGCTGACTGGTTCATAAACAGAACGCATGCTCAAGTGTGGATAATTATAGGGTTAGGGTTCACTTTACACCGTTATCAATTTATAGGTTTATAATCTAATACAACAGCCCTGTAATAAGAATTATCCTTGAGAAGCTTATAATATTCTGTGTTCGTTGACAATGTATCAGAGGGATGTAAAGTTTGTCCTCTATGGTAATGTTTGGGGCAATAATTGTGGTATTGGATTGGACTGCACTAAAGTGAGGTGTTTCTGTTTCCCTCATAATCGCATAATGGGGGTGGACGAAATATTAGAAACATCAATTCTAAAAAACATCAATACAAATGCAGTCTAGTGTGATATCACCACTAACTTCAGCCTCAAAATGACCTAAAAGTTGAATCCACACCTCTCAGGCACAGTGTCAACCAAAACTGAACATTACAAGCTTCTCAAAGATATGATTTATTGCATGGCAGTAGCACTGCACAGGTGTCCACTACCCCTAATAAAATCTTTACCTACTATGTATGTTGGAATTGAATGGAACAGTACAAGGAAGATGCAATTAGAAGCAAATAAATAAGGTCACTTATAGCACGAGAGCATCAAACAGATGAAACAAAAGATCTGATTAAACAAGTGATGACTAAAGATTAGTAAAAGAATACACTACAACTAAATACAGGATGGAACAATGGCTCCAGAGTTGTGTTCAGAGCTAAGCTGAGTAAGTAGCTGGTTGTCTGGACACCTATTCAGCAAGACCCCCCATGTGAACAGATGAACAAAAAAACCAGTAAGCAAATTCTAGAGTTACAGTATACATGATAAAAAAAAGTAACATGGCTGATGAGCTAAAGAGGCGGACAAAAGTACAACACAGTCATATCACTCAGCAGCAGGCTGCCAGCCCAGCAATGAAGAGGAACTTGGGTAATTTTCTATTAATAGTCAGCGCTTCAAAACACACACAGCTCTTAAGACAAGCTGCTTGATATGTACACCTCGACTCACTATCATAAAAGAAAAACAAAAAAACACAGCTGTGGTTTTTGTTATACCACACCTTTCGTTTCTCTACTTTCTGTCTTCTCTCTTCAACTTTCTGTACCTCCTCTCTCCAATATCTACTCATCTGTTTCCCACCATCTTTCTTTTTCCACCCCAGTTTCTTCCTAGACATATTGAGTCAGGTCCTTATGCCTTGTGGGGAGCAAAATTTAGGTCATGCAGTTTCCATTATTTAGGAGGGCGTCCAAATGCCCAAACACTGTTGCTAATGACAACAAACCATACAGTCACTGCAAAACATATGACGGGCTGCAATGGCATGTTTGTTCTATAGGTCAGGACCTGAGTGTTTCTGTCGACCATAGCAGGCTGGATAAGTTAGAAACATTTTTTCAGGGATTTGAAAATGTAATCTGACTGCAGTTAGCTGTTTTTCTTCATAATCCCCTCAAACACTATTCAGAGTCACAAGAGATGACTAAACAATTTACACCAGAAATAAAGAGAGAAAAGTCTTTCGCAGATCTTTAAAGGACCAGCACTTCATAGCCAGCGCCCTGTCATTATATTTACTGTAATGCTGACCAAATAGTACTGCATTTCCAATTTAAAGTTCAAAAGGACCAGGATCAACAGTACCAGGATCTAATGTGTTATGGCCACAATATTCCCACCCTGTACTGTTCCCCGATGAGGCTCACAACAACAGGTTGGGTTGAGTTTAGAGGAAATGGAAGATTTCAATGGGCTGATGGAGCAAATGCTCAAGAACACAATAGTAAGTGCAATTTTTCTCTTGGGACAAGGTGTGGATCTCCACTTTCTTCAACAGATCACAGATATTCTCTCTTTCTTGATGTGATAATTAAAAAAATGTAATATACACGTCCACACACAGACCAGGGTTTCTGCAGGGTTCAACAAGTTAAAGACCTTTTAATACCACAGAGAAGCATTTTAATACTTTGATCATGGTCAAACTGGAGAGAGGATTTAAGTGTGATGGAAAACCCGTAGGAGCAAAGGGGCCTAGAATGATTAATTATTGTATTACATGTATCTGTAGTTCATTTACATAATGATTTAATTGATTAAATTAACCTGATATAGACCCAGATAAGTAGCAGAAAATTGATGGAAGGATTAACCAATGAAATAATTATAATTATCAATTAATTATTTAATTATTCAATTTAAGGTAAACACAAGAAACTTGTAGCACAAGTTTCTTGTGTTCACCTTAAATTAAATAATTAAGTTAATTTAAGTATTGATAAAATTGACACTTTCCCATTATGAGTCAATGCAATAGCAGTAGAGGCAGTTTTAATACAGCTCTGATGGTGAAACATGGTTAAACAGGACTGTACTTGTGCACACAAGCACTGCTGAAACAATCCCGCTTTTTTTTTTATGTAACCTCTCCCAACAACCAGCTCTGATACAACACAGGCCACAAATACTCATTCTCAGCTCCCGGAGGAGCCGCATCGCCTGAACTTCTGTCACCATCACTGAAACTCTTTCCATCTACAGCTGAGGTCAACCCTAAGAAGACTGAAAGAAGACCAACTCGGTTGCCTGACTGTTTTGGTGTTTTGTGCAACTTGACCTCCTTAAAACCTTTAGATCATAAGACCTTGTCATCCCACTGAGACTAGACACAAACAATACACAGCAGAAACCAAATACAGGCCAATATCCATTTTCAAATCTGTTTGTAAACCTACAGTATTGAATGGGTCTCCAGAACCATAGGACCATGAAACAGAACTGATGCATAAAGACCAATTGACAGGTCCAGCTGAGAAAACAAACTTTAGAGAAATGAAATCTACCATCATGCAAGAAATGATGCATTAATGTTTAAATTTGTTTCATTGTCATGACATTGTGAAACATCCACAATGATGCTCTGTGGTGAATGTGGCAGCATCTTTACTCACAAAGCGCTGCTGAGTAGATAGGGGTGTGTGTGTGTGTGTGTGTGTGTGTGTGTGTGTGTGTGTGTGTGTGTGTGTGTGTGTGTGTGTGTTCTACTCTCCTCTGACATGCAAGTCTCCCATGGAATATAGTCTCTGTTCAGTGATGCACTGATAAATGAGAAATTTGGTCAATTTGACTGTATAATGGAGTTTGTAGGTTGGCAGGTAAATCCATAAAGAAAAGTGTAAATGAAAAGCTGATCTTAAAATTTGACATTGACTTTTTTTACAACGTTCTCCTCCGTTTTTCTGTCAGATCCTTGCAATAGAGCTGCACAGTAACAACAGTAGCAGACAGTGTTACCATGTTTATTCAGTTTTTTAAGATGATGTGATGATCCTACGTTCTTTGATCTCAACTGGCTGTCTTACAAAAGCTAATTCCTACTACAAGAAAGAGACCAGACTAGAAATAGAGCAGTGTATCTGCAAGTTCAGTGACTGAAGTGTATTTGTTTCGATATCACACCCACAATCTACCATCTGCTGATCAAGACACAACTACCAATCCAGTGCAAGAAAACAGTTTTATACTGCAGCCTACACAAAAATACAGAGCATGTGGAACAGTGATTTTGATGAAATGTACATATTAACCTAAGTAATCATTTAAAAGAAGACGCATTGAACTCTGATACTTAGTTGTGACTTCATTATTAAACTGCTGAATGATGATTAACCCACAGAATTTCAGTGATCAGAGGACTGCAAAGCACATAGCGTGTTTGCCTATGACCAAAATATTTGTAGCAAGTTCGTCTAAAAGTTAAAAACATTAGCCTGTTGGCACTGCACTGTAACAGTCAATATATCAATTCACAATACATGCTTCTGCAGCACTTTTTAGCAGCTGAGTGCTGAGGTTTGTCCTTGCTAGAGGGGATTTCCTTACTTTCAGTAGCTGATAATGTAGACCACTTTGACTGGGAGTAGGGCTGGTTTCCAGTAATGTGTGTGTCTGTGAGTGCGTTCTAGTTAATGGAATATAGAAGGACATACTGATGGATAACCGTCGCCAGTGGTCGTCCGTCTGCTAGCAGGAGAGGATGCCCACATGCTGTGACTGACTGGCTGTGAGCTGGAACACTGCTCTAACACAGGAAACACTGTGTACGCCATAAGCAACTTCCTGTGAATGTTCTTTGCTATGAAGCACTCGGGGGGGCTGATTCCTTCCAGGGGTCAGGACACTAGAAAAACTGCTTCAAGACATAGAAACGCTGTCTCTGTTTGCCTTTAGAAACAGATCAGGGCCTCAGTGACAGATGGGTAAGGTTCCATATCTCAGCTCAGTCCCTCCATAATAACACCATGGTGACTAGCATTGGCTGCTATTGAAAACTGCAATGTCAACATTTCCCTGTGTATGCAAACAGCTTAATTGCACGGTATCTGTGTTTAAAACAGTATAAAAGCTCTGAGGTCCAGGTGCTGTTTGATTAAAAAGGACAGGTTTTGATCCTCAGCCTGCACCTACTTGACCATGGCCTTATCTGATGGGTTCAGCCTGGTCTCAGATTTCTCTTTAATTCCCTCTAGCTTGGTTGGGTTGAGTTTCATTTTGTCCCCTATCCCAATCTGTCTAAATCAGATCATGTGAAAGTCCTACACACACACACACAAGCACGCACACATACAGAAAAAGAGTGACTATTAGTTATGTCCATTACAGGCCACAATAAGTGTAATGAAATGTATGTCAAAGATTTGTCAGCACCACATGTTGCTGAAATGTTTTGAATTTGGTTTTGATAGAAGTCATGAATTACTTTATGCCCCTTTGGTCTTATTGTTGTCTTTAACAGTCTGTTCCCGCCCACGTGTTCTCACTTTCACTGATATTCATTCATATTCTCTCTCTCTCTCTCTCTCTCTCTCTCTCTCTCTCTCTCTCTCTCTCTCTCTCTCTCTCTCTCTCTCTCTCTCTCTCTCTCTCTCTCTCTCTCTCTCTCTCTCTCTCTCTCTCTCTCTCTCTCTCTCTCTCTCTCTCTCTCTCTAGTATGGGCGTGAGTTTGATTGACATCTCTCTCCATGTGGGCACAGGAAAAATGTTATCGTTGTAAACATGGCATTTCTGGAGTATGTGATACAAGGTTAACTACGACCATGCTTTTCTGTTCAGCTCAACTCTAAAAAATCTTGATTGAGTTAAACCACAGAACAGACCTGCTCTGTCCTGTCTCGCTAATCACATCATGTTTTAATCCTTGTGCTCTCACTGACATGACTGGTTGATGGTAAGTGGAGCAGGGTGTTGAAAGGGGAAAAATCTCTTCTGTTTGTAAAATGCCATCCACCACATCTCTTTCTTCCTCATTTATTCATTAGCCTATCACTTTGAGCACTCTCCAATGCACACGGCAACAAATTCTTTAACTTACTACAAACTAAAATCTAGCAATCTTGTTGTCAGACAAAAGAGATCTGATACCATTACTCACATGGACACAAACTCAGTTCAGTCTCAGTTCAGCTGTCCCCACAGAAGCTGAGGAAAGATGAGAAACAGGAAGCTGCTTTTTAATTTTGGTTAAGTCACATGATCAGTCAAAGGAAGTTGAGACATCCTTTCTGAAATTCTTTAAATCCCTTCATGCAGTGTTTGAGTTGAACACCTAAGGGATGACGTGTGTTGTGCTGCATTTAGAAGTGCTTTATTGCTCCATTTATCTTTTGTAGTTGTAGTTCCACATTGTATGCTATGAAATACCCTGCCCGTTAGGGGCACTACATCAACTTAATTCGCGTATGCTAATACATACATAGAACATGGTGTGACAGCTACGTGATTTGACGTTGAGAACCAAAAGCAGGTAGCTATATATGAGCTTTTGTCAGTACTCCTTCGTAGTTCTACTTGTAGAATTAATGTGCCACAGAAGTGACAATCTTGAGGACAGAATAAAAGTCACTGTGAATCTCAGCTATTTTTTTAAATACCAATACTATTATTGATGGAATAAATAGTAGTTAGTATTAGTGTGGCAACATATCAGTCCAGTCACAGTGTCAAGTCATGATAAGGCAGATAAGATTCAATCCTAAAGGAAACCAGTGATAAAATCTCTCCTCAATGAGGAACAGAGCAAATAATGTTCATTTAAACCCTGTTAATGTAGTCTGGGGTGAGTAACCTTTTATCATAATCTTTTTGTTTTTTTTCTATAGCTCAGTGAGCCATAAATCCATAAAGTTTCCTTCTCAGTGATAGTGTGCAGTGAAAGAGCTTTGAAGTTAATATGGAGGTCCTCATTCATAAAAGCAACCTTTGACTTTTTCTGTCCTTTCAAATACATTTCTACCAACAAGGTCATCAGTTTCACATGAACATCTGTGTGCTTACAGAGTAAAACATACAAGACACTGTCATTACTGAAACAATATTGATGAGTATTTCAATAAAACATTTGGATTTTGTTGAATGTAAGACCAACATAAATAAATTGATGTTGTTCACTCCCTGAGTCTCACTGACAGGGGGAAAAGCAGTTGAAAATACACAATTTAATCAAACAAGTCTGACTTACTATGTGCCACAACTAGAGAGAGTGTGTGTGTGTGTGTGTGTGTGTGTGTGTGTGTGTGTGTGTGTGTGTGTGCGTGTGTGTGTGTGTGTGTGTGTGCGTGTGTGTGCGTGTGCGTGCGTGTGCGTGTGAAGTGAAGTGAAGTGAGACAGAGGTCAGACAAATCCTACAACCCATGTGTCAGTCCCTCTATCTGTCAGAAAATTGGAGCTATCTCTTTAGGTCAGGCTCCTAGTTGTGTGAACTTTCCCAGAAGTCTCTGTGTTAACAGTGAGGCTCGCTGTGTGTCCAAGCAGAGAGACAGTATGCAGGCCTTCCACAGATCATGTGCTGTTCCTTGGCAAAACTAACTGGAACCTTATTTAGCTTCTCAGGACTGGCTGAGAAACCCTCCTCTTCAGCTGTACAGCTGAGGTAGATGAAAATCACTGACTCCTCAATACTTACTACTAAAGGGTGAACAGTACATGTAGGGACATAAAAATATTAATACATCATAGAGTTTGCAGCTTTCTTTGAGTGAAAAATATACTATAGTAATATTTTTAGTGTGTGAGATGTGTAACTTTTTTTTATGGTGAAGAAGGGCACACTTTGCAAAAGCAATTGACTTACAAAAACACTCAGATAGGATTCATATAGGTAATAAAATAATTGACTAACCAGGGTAGCAACTAATAATAACCTCATGTCACTTGGAATTAATGGAAATGGTTTGCTCAGTCTCTGAGAGGTAGATGTGATAATATGCCAGACTGCTTATGGGGACTGAGGGGACTTCAGTCACTTTTAATGAGTGGAGGCAGATTTACTGCGATAGGATTAGGCCTAGCTAAATCTGAAATCAATCTTATTAAAAGGTGCCCACAAGCCGCTGTGACAAACTCTAAAGGCTGAACATTTTCACTTCTGAGTCGGACAAAGCGTGGCCAGAAAACAGAGGCAACATATCAGACAGGCTGATTATTCTCATGCAAAACCGGGACTTCACATGAGCCATCTAATACACATCTGAGCCAGACACTTTAAATACTCAGCAGATGAAGGCGACAAGGAAAATATATCTCTTTTACTGGTATAGATCAGTCAAAAACAGCCCAAGTATCAAGTTATAGTTTAAAGCGTTAACATGTGATGACTCTTAAAAGCTACAAGAGTTACCAAACCGTGTGGTATTCTGCACCTGCTCCAGTATCACAATATTACCATCAAACTTTAAATCTATATAACTCACAAACTCTCAAAAGACTTCTTACCACTTCAGTAGACAGCTCAGACTTCCCTGAAGAGACGAATTAATTCCGTTTTCTCTGTTTAGGCGACTAGCTATAGACTGCTCGCGGTTCACTCAGTGCGACTCTACTCACTAACCGACTATGTAAAAAGAGCCGAAAGGCTACGATACGACCGGCAGGCGAGTATCAGCCGGCTAGTGGCCGGAAAACAAGCCCAGTTAACGGGTGAATACAGTAGATGCGATTCGGTCAGCCCTGGGCTTGTTCGCAAAACTTCACAGATTTTTTTTTTTTGCTCCCCTTTGAAGGTAGACGCAGAATCACTTGATAGAAACAAAGCTGCTCAAGAGAGCTGAGTCAAGGTAGAACAAATACGGAGGAATATCCGGTGTCATAAATTTCAGAATAAAATTCTAGTGGTCCGTTTTGTTTGCACATACTGTATATTAAGTTGTATCGATTAAATAAACCTAAAAAGTAATCTTCAAACTTGCTTGACAGGACAGTGTGTCAAGTGAGATATGAAAAACTTGGTCAGAACAAAACCATGACCTGAAATAAACCACATCACAGTGTCATGGTAACACTGTGTCCTACATGAGGCATTTTTCATAGAAACAATAGTTTCTAATTTGTAAGTATTACATTATAGTGTGATGGTGGCAAGGAAACGTTTGAATCATTGTAGATACAGCCCCCCCCCCCCCCCCAATCATCTACTATCCATTTACAATAACACACTGAAATTAACACAATACACTAAGTTACAGTTGCTTCAGTGGTCAAAGGTGGAAGACTGTAGCTTTGCTGCTCAGATCTTTGGAGTTGAAAGGAAGATACACATTTATTTGTGTAATTCTATACATGATATTCTTGATTGAGTAACCAAATCTGGGTGTGGCATGATCATTACACAAAAAGAGCAAAGCAAATTTGTCACCTGTCATTAAAACCACCTACTTTTGAAAATTGTGTTCATTACAGTCATTTGATTATTTATACAATGTTGTAAGAAGCAGATGTAGTGGGAATTTAATTTAAATGAATTTAATTTTGCTTTTATTTTGTAGAATAAAATTCTGTTGGAGGAAATCGGGCTCTTAGCATTCTCAGGTAACCTTACAGAATAGGAAGTTTTTAATTTTAAATTCTTTGTACTGAGGATTTCCACTGTCCCTTGTCCGTTGTTTTTCTATCATCATGCACCAACCCCAACTTTAGACTGTCATTTATTTCCAAAACCTATTTTCATTTTTTTTTTTTTATATTTTATTAGTTAAACATAATATTCTATTGGGGTTTGTGTGCAGGGTTTAATATATCATTGGCAAAAAATAAATTTTATAGGCTAATGTTGATTAATAGCGTTTCCATGTGGTTATGGTGAACATTTAGGCCCATTCATGAATGACTTTAGTCGGAAGACTTAACTCATTTACCCGACTTAACGTTAAAGGCTGTTGATTGTAATCGTTCAACCGCACATGAGTATGCTACTCCGTCAATTGCAGACTGCATAAAATCCATTCAGGATGTCACGGGTGCCTTGTATCCAACTGCCGGTCTCATTCAATGAATGACGTCATTCTACTCTCAGATAGTGTGTGTGTGTGTGTGTGTGTGCGTGCGCGCGTGTGTTTGTGTGAACGTGTGTGTTACAGGGAGGGGTGGGAGTGCTTTTAGATAAAACGGTGAGCAACATAACATACACATGCAGTGTCATTTGAAGGCACTGAAGGTCCATGTTTTTGAAAAGGAATGAATAAAGTTCAATTTTGAAGGAATAAAATAAAAATCCAAGAGCTTCAAAAATGTGAATAAATCTGAGAAATTGGAAAATGTTTATATTTTGTAAATTGTGGAACTACTGACTAACAGTTGTGTAAAAAAAAAAAAAAAAAAAAACTTAATACAGTAGTTTTGATGGCAACAAAATGTTGTACCCCATGCTCTCCTTTGTGAGCTGTCTGTTGTGTGCAGTCTTGTGTCCTAGCAACGCAGGAATATGCCATTTGGGGGTGGCCCGGTTATAATTAATATTAGTTTTATAGTAAGTCAACGTTTTGCTTGGACCACGTGTATATGGAACCATTCTATAAACACAAATACACTTCTTTATACACATGTAATGGTTTTGGTGAGTAGAAGTCGTCCTAATTTTATCTGAGGAATTCCGGACTTCCCTCTTCCAGTTGTAATTACGTGGCCCACCACTCTTCCGCCAACAAACAGCTCGTCGTTGAAGAGGCAAGTTCGAAGCTAAGGCAACAGTAAGTTTGAGGAAAAGCAAACACAATATGAATTTATACTTTTTTTAGACTGTGTGCATCTCCATGAAGTTTTCTTTTGACTGCGTTTCTTTTTCGGTGTTGCAGTAAACTGCTGTCTTATTACAAGCGGCCTGCCTCTGCTTCAAAATAGACGATAAAGTTAGCAGTTGTCAGAACACACACGTAGTTAAGGGCCAACCGTTTAACTGTAACTCGACAGTTTAAGTTTACGATGAATATTATTTTCACCACTTAGAAGTTAATTATCTACTCAAAGTTCATTTGATATAATTATGTAGCACTGTAGAGTCCTATATGGTTAGCTGCGTATGGAAGTTTTCCCCCTCAAATCATGCCCTCAGAGTGAAACAGGTACCAGGTGTCCTGTAGCTAATTAACCGCAATTGTAATCAGTTGGTAATTTTTACAGGTAGCCATTTTATATTGCAGCTGTGTAACATAAGTATGCTAAATGTTAGTTCATCAACAGGACGATTGTACTTTGAATATACAACAAATTACAGTATAGTTCATTTACGTGTATTTATTTATTTGTTTGAGTGTTGATAGAATACATTTATGCCGCGGTTTGTGTTATTTATTTATTAGTAAGTGATGTTGGCCAGTGCCAATGTCAAACGATATAAAGAACAACTTTAATGCGTTTTCGCTTAATGGTAATTTAAAAATTCTATGGTCTGTAATTATTAACAATATTTCAACTATTATGTTTGTTCTGACATCAACAATTATGATACAGTTAAGATAATAAAGAGATACTACTGTATAATTGTTTTTTATGACTTACATTTCTCTGCTTTTATTCCTCATTGATAACGAAATAATCTTGAAATTTCTAATAATTATAACTTTCAGCCTCTTGTTTCTTCTCCACAGCGGATGGAGAACTTTATCCTGTATGAGGAGCTTGGGGCAGGCAGTAGCTCTGTTGTCTATAAAGGAAGAAGGAAGGGCAATCTAAATTATGTGGCCATCATCTGCACCAACAAAGTCAAGAGACCTGAGATCACTAACCATGTAGGATAGTGCTTTAAACTTTATAAACTTATTAAGACATCTATCACATTTTCAATCATTTTTTTATACTAATAATATTGTTTTATGCAGCCTGATGAGACCCGAAATCACCAACCATGAAATAATGATTTAAAGATTATTAAGAGCTATATTGACTTAAAACAAGTATGATCTCATCAGAAAAATAGCTTTACTACAATCACTTATTTTAAAAACCATAGCTTTTGAGCCTTTAATAAAGAATACTTACTCTTTATGTGTAAATCTTTGTTTCTGTTCCCTGTTAGGTTCGTCTCAGTCATGACTTGGATCATCCAAACATAGTATGCTTCTATGAGTGGTATGAAACAAGTAACCACCTTTGGTTGGTGATGGAGCTCTGTACAGGTCAGTAATTATTTCTGGCACGCCTAATAAGCAGTAATGCATCATCAAATGGAATTATCTCATTTATTTCATCCATCAAATGATGGGAAGTGAAAAATGCATCTTATTGTAGCTTATAAGTGGCATGTTTTTTTTTTTATATGTGGGAGGGTTTGTTGGTTTTTAAAACAATGCAACAGGTGTTAGTATGTAAGTAAGTTTCTTTGTCTCTCTCTCTCTCTCTCATGCTTGCTCTCTTGTCTGTCTTTCCATTTTTTTTAATCTTCGTTAGGTGGTTCCATGGAATCTGTGATTAGTCAGGATGGTTGTCTATCAGAAGATGTAGTGAGGAGATTTGGATGGGACTTGGTCAAAGGACTGAAACACATCCATGAATTAGGAATCATTTTCTCAGACTTGACCCCTGCTAAGGTTTGCATTCATGTATGTAAGACTGTCAGTATAACAGCATAATTATCATTATCTTATGGATACAGTAACACTCCCTTTATCCCCATAGATTCTACTGGATGGTAGTGGCATCCTGAAGTTTGGTAACTTCTGTCTGTCCAAGGCAGAGGGAGAGGCACTGGAGGATTTCTTTACCCAGATCTCTACATCTGAGGAGTCAGGGGAGGGAGATGGCAAAGAGAACTTTGACAAGATGAGGAAAAGATTACAAGGTCAGATGGCCATCTTTTAATCATGTTGGCTCTCTGTGTATTGCATTATTGATTGATGGAGGAGCTAACCAGTAGATTAGCAAAGAGGAGTCCAAAGATATAAAACTTTTTGATGGATGCAGTTGAATTGAGCTTATATATGCTGTAGGGAACAAATTAGCAGCTGGGAAACACATGAACAGACAGCAAGGATTTTATGTGACAGACAGGGTGGAAAAGCCTTCAGGGGAAGACTACTGGCCAGATGCCCAGGTTTGCAATAACAGGAGATGTATTTTAGGTCATAACAAAAACACTACTTGTGTGGGTGAATTCAAAATGACATGAGGAATAAGGGGATGGAGTAGTTGTTGTTATGAGATGGTGATCACATCAGAGACTAAAAGCTGAGTGTGGAATTGTATTCGATGCTAATGAATAATAAAGAATCCTACTTACCATCAGTAATTTAATTTATTGGTTTAACATCAACCAATATATTGATTAGACTCCACAATTTACCACATGGTAACCAAGAATACAAACAACATCAGAACATCTTTATTCATTATGAGGATTAATATCTTGTTGTACTATTTTTGTCTTTCATCATTACCATATGTGTATGATGTATATTTTCAGGTTCTCCAACTTACAGTGCTCCAGAGGTTTTGCAAGGATCAGAAACCAATATAAGCTCTGATCTCTGGGCTCTAGGGTGTATACTCTACTACATGTACACTGGTATCCACATACACACACATGCTGACACATGCATACATTGAATATGATTAAGTGCACATGAGTATAAATTCATTTAAGAATGTTTGTTTTTCCTTTTTAAACTATTGTATATCAGGCACCTATAATTCATGATGATAATTAAGACAATTCTTTATTAGGAAATATAATGAAACTCCTAAAACTGATGACTATATTCTGAAACACTAAACTGCAAAAAGGTGAAACATTACACCAGTTATTAGAAAATAGGATACATTACTGTGCTGTATTGTAAACCTAAACCCAGACTGACTTTGTTTTCCAGGTAAACCGCCATTCTTTTCTGATAGCTACACTGAACTGACAGAGATGATTTTATATCAGGAACCACCACCTCCCAGACAGACAGGTAATACGTACTCTCTCATATACACACGCTCATATGCTTACTGTTTTTTTAATTAATTAAAAATATCCTCTCTGTTTTTTGTTAGTGTTTTCAGTCGGTCCTCCCAGTGATGACTTTCAGAATCTTCTGAAAGCCTTGCTCAACAAAAACCCAGAGGAGAGGTCAGGTTTCTAGACACACGCACAGGTCCAGCACACACACACTATTCTACTCCTGCTGTTACTACTATCATCACAACATTTTACAACATTTCATCACATCAACGCTGGAAATCTTGGGGTAGCCTACTTGATTTAATTACAATTACAATACAACAGCCTCCCTGTGGCCCTTGAGGATACGTTTTATAGCAAATGGGTGGGTGGGTGGAAACAATACAACATCCGTACTGTCACTTTTAAAGTATAGCACAGAATTTAGTTTGTACCTTGATTCTCTTGAAGGTAGCTTATATTTTTAGCTTGACATCAAATTGCTATAGATCTTATTGTTGCATATTATCTATGTTTCTCAGTCTAGATAGTTAAATGTTCATGAACCTCCAACAAAATTAAACACATTTCCTGATGTTAGTCCATCTCTTTATCTTAACACTGTGGCAATATTATTGTGCTGTGCTCTTCAGAAAAAGTTTTGTTAACAAAGTTTTATTAACAGCTAGAGAGTTTCCATGAAATGTACTTAAATTCAGCATTGAATTACTTAAGAATGCTAATTTTCATTGCATGTTGAGCTTAGGGTCATTTTTCGGTCTCCTTCTCAATGTTTAGTTTTGTTGTTAGTTTCTTTTTTTGTTCTTTAGGATGGACTGGCCAGAGTTGCTGGACCACCCTTTCTGGACATTAATACTGATGGAGGAAGAAGATGTAGAAGAGGGAGAAGAAAAGGATGAAGAGGGAGATCCAGAGAAAATTAATTGTGGTGAGGGAGTTGGTCCAGTTATCTTGAGGTTTGTAGCTTTATTATTTTATTTTTTTATTTTATAGCTCCTACAGCCTTCTTTCTACAAACATTTTGTTGCCGTTTAATGCATCCAGATTTGTTTTGTGAAACAGCAGTAAAGCACACATTAATGGTAGCTGTAGATGGCAAAGTGCTGTTCAAATCCAGCCTAATCTTTTCCTTCTGTTGAATAGTTTGTAATAGTATGTGTTCTTTCAATACCTCCACAGAAACACAAGGATTCCTGACCCTTTACGTCCAGCACAGGCAGATGAGTGTTCAAACAGCCACTCAGCCATTGCCCAGCCAGCCCATAGGACTTGTCAGAAACTAATCTCATCACAGAGAACAACTGCAACAACTGACAGACAGACTGATAGCCAACAAGTTGTCAGATCCACTACCTGTGGAGTTTTAAGGAACAGCCAGGACTTGGACAGGGAGCTGGGAAAGGAGAGAAGAGGGGAGGGGCAGGCAAAAGAAGAAGATGAACCCAAGCTAACTCGGGCCCAGCAGTTATGCTATACACTGCAGCCCCATAAGTCATTTAAACTAGGTAACACATTTACTGATGTCTATGTTTGATTATGTTTATGTGTTTTAGGTTAGACATGAGAGTTTAAATGTTGGCCATAATGTATGTCTTCTGTTCATGTGGACCATATTTGTATGTGTGACGGGTTGATATGAAGGGTTGTTGATTGGACATTATATACTGTATTTATGGGAAGCAACCACCATCGTCATACCCATAAGCAAAACTGTTTCACAGCAGCAGCATTGAGAATGTGTAATTTTATAGGCACAATCAGCAAACTCGTGCTGCATAAAGAAAGATTATTTAGCATGGTTTTCATTCCTTTACCACCTTATTTTTCTGTGTTTGAACTGTCTGCATGAACATGGCTGTAGTTATCTGGTTTTCTAGATAAGCCAATTTTGTTCTATCCTATTTTTTCCCTCTCTACTGCAAACCTTTGGATTTTGCTATTGTTCCTATTGTGCAGATTTAATTTCTGATTAAAATGTGTGCTCAATCTTTCACCTGTGTGGCCTTTACTAGGCATGTGTTCCAGACATATGTGTGATAAAGCAACATCCCCTAGAAAATAAGATTCAGTATCTTGTGTGCTTCTTCCTCCAGATAACGTATCAGCGCTCAGGCCAAAGAGTGGTGTGGATGAGGACAACACTGAGGCCATTTTTCTGCTCAGGTATTCAGTTCAGTCCATCTACTGCCAGTCTACCTGGTCTGCCAGGGTTTCCCTAGGTCACAGACTTATTCCTGTTTTCCAGGTTAATCATTGAGCTGCTTGTTCTAAATTCTTTATGTGAAAATATATAAATTATATTGTATGTATTGTATTATTACATGATATTTTAATATTCTTTTCATGTTGTTCTTCTAGCTCCCGTGCCAACTCAAGAAAGAGCTGTAGTATGTCAGACTCTCCGAACCAGAACATTGTACCTCAGGTACACCATACACGCTGAAATCTGCAAACAGCAGTTAGATGTGATTCATTCTAATAATGATAACATGGTTAACTGGCATACTGGCAACTTAGCTATTGTACTTCAGTCAACTTTTGCTGAGGTTGATTATTCTTCTCTCCTGTCTTTCCTTTCCGTGCTCCAAGGCCAGTACTGGGACTGACATCACATCCTGTGTGAAAGCTCTTCTCCATACTGACTCTGATCTGACTGTCACCCCAATCATGGACAACCCCAAGGTACATATCGGACACAGGCTCTTTCACATTTCTAAGTGTTTTCAGATACTTAAAATACATCTATTTTTACACCTATTTACTTTAAATGATCTTCAGTGTCCTTGTGTCTTTTCTGCTGTTCCAGTTTTATTATAACCTCCTCAAACAATTAAATTGTATAAGTAAATTTGTATTATTTTTGTTATGGTAACAATGAAATATGTATCAAATATGTATGTTAACTTTTCAGTTCAATAAAAAGCTTGCATACATACATTGCTAACAGGGAGGAAGGAAAATAGTTACATGGGAATTTAGACTTTATGTTATTCTCTTTCTGTTTACCAGATTTTTAAGAGTCCTCCTGTGCGATTCGATCCTAAAACCCTTTGTGTACCAGCGCATTCAGGTACATTTGTTTTTGAGTCAGTATTTAGAAGTTTTGTACAGAGAAAATTCAAAGGGTCTCAGTGTATGGTTACTTGCCCTCTCCTCTCTTCTCCACTCCGCTCCATTCCACTCCACTAGTTGAGAAGCTGCAGTCCCTGGGTGACGAAGGGTGGGATGTGTTCCTCTTACAGCTCTGTTCATCTCTTGAAGAACACAATCCCTCCACTCCTCTCTCCTCGTCCTCCACTGCTACTGTTCCTCCCTCCACAGCCACTCGCTCCAAACTCAACCTGCTGTGTTACCTCTGCTGTGTGGCTGGACATAAAGTTATTGCTAACAGGCTGATTAACTCAACACTGGTAGGAAAACATGGATTTTCGGAGGATCCCTGTTGAAATATTGTTGCATCACTACTGGCTGGGTTTATTTTTGCAGTTTGAGGGAGATTTCAGACATTGTAAGGCAGTGTGGGAGTCCTTGCTCTTAGCTGAGTGACACTGAGGTTGTAAAATAACCTTATTTTCTGTGTTTGTATGTTTGTAAACTCTAACACAACATAATAAATTATGAATTTAGTTTTGTGCCCTCTGTCATGTACATGCCAGCCATTTATTTTTACCTAGGAAAAAATAAAGAGCTTCATCAGGAAGATCTAACATGCATGGGTTTCTTGCCATTGCTCCCAACTGGTCATTAGTCAAGTGGGAGTCATAAGTGCAGTGACAAGGTCATAGTCCCATTGAATTATTCAGGGCAAAAAAACAAAAGGACTTCTCTTTTATTGGACTTTGAAATACTTGAGAACATATATATCTTAAATATATATGACATTTACAAACATCACATTTGATCAAGCTTATTAAAAGGCATAATAAATCTAAAATCCTTGTTTTACTGTTGCATATCAGTTCTCACAAATTGACTTTCTGCTTTTTCTCTATATCTGTCTCTCCAATCTACATCCTCCTACATTCAGCTTCCAGTTTTGATGCAGCAGTTACGACAAGCTCCTAACTGGGATATGTAAGTACAAATTATGTTTCCAATTCTTTTAATTCTCTCTTTATACTAGGGAGGCGGTTATGTTGGAGAAGTGGTTTCTACCAATACATAGTAAAAAAACAAAAAAAAATTCTCACTCTTGGAGATGAAATACAAGCCACTGAGATACTCAAAATTTAAGTGATGTGACAGACCTGCACTATGATAGAAAAACTGCTTTAAAAAAAAAAGCACTCAGCCAACAGCCAAAATTGTTTTCTGGCTGCACTAAAGCAACAAACATTAGGGGCAGACAAGCATTTGGAACATGGCATACCCACAAAGATGTCTCTTTGCTCACTCTCTTCTCCCTGTTCTTTACAGTTCTTTTACAACTGTGTTTCCTACTTACTGCTATTAACACAGAAACATAGTTTCTAATGAAAGCTAAAACAAAGTGGGTGTTTACAAAGATCTGGTGCTCTTTGTTTTGTTTGAGTTTACAGGCTTTGGATATGAACTGGAAACTGACAACCTCCTCTTATCAGTGCTCTATTTAATTAGGACTGTTTCTTCATTGGAAAATACTTTTAGATTGTCCTGTGTTGATATACAATCAAACTCAACATTAATTGGAAATAAAAAAATGTTTTACAGACGGAGCAAGGTTCTCAGAGTGATGGGTCTACTGGCACTGCACTGTACTGAACTTGGAGAGGACAGTCCTGTTTCTGAGGTCCTGAACACACACACACACACACACACACACACACACACACACACACTGGTCTTCCAATAGGAGGACACATAATTTTCTATATTGTTTCCACTGCAAGTTCACATTTATTGATGAATTTCATTCAGACTGGAGTTACAAGTACAGGAGCAACACTGGCTTTTTAGAAAAAGTATAACCTAATCACTCTAAAAAATTTGTTGTCAGTTTTACTCCAAAGCAATACAAATGCTTAAAGTCAACTGTTTAATAACTAACAATAAAACAGGGGTATTCCTAAACCTTTGCTAAACATGTTGGACTCAAGCCTGCAGTACTAGTTTGCACCATGTGATGGCTGTATATACCAGCAGGAGCCCACCATATGCATATCACAGAAAGGATGAATGCACTTATGCATAAGAACATACATAAAACATATGAATAATGAGTGCAGTATTGCATACAGTATGTATAATTGTTGCTTTATTTATAGTAAGTTCTGGTTAATTTTGCTCTGTGCATCTGGTTTTTTTTTTGTAATTCAGAAATTATAATTTTTGTTTGGACATTATTTCAGCTTAGAGGCACAAATGTCACCAATAATGAAAAACCTGAAGCCTGACATAAAGGTGAACATTTCCTTTACCACAAGATACGGATGGATGTGGTTGTCTCTGTCCACTCTAACTTTATAGTACTAGTGTGTACCAGCAGGTGGCATTAAAGCTACAAGACAATAAGTCTTTCATTAGCCTCAGAGACACTGAAAACAGCTCGCTCGCTCTCACGCTCTCTCTCTCTCTCTCTCTCTTTCTCTCTCTCTCTCTCTCTCTCTCTCTCTCTCTCCTGCAGTCCTGCAATAAATACTATCTTCATGAAGAATATAATGTTTTGCTTTTGTTGAAGCTGTTTCAGAGAGGAGTTCATTCAACTTAATGGTCACTTTGGAAGATTTAGTATGTGGTGACTCTTATTTTATCCAATCCAATTACAAGACAGTTCCAACAAAAACTGAACATTGTAACCTGCATGAAGAATTTATTTGTATTAGTTTTCACTAGTTTTATCTAGTTGTTCCTAATAAACTGACAAATGTAACTACATCAGTCTTATAACCCATAATCATCAAAGAAAAAGTGCTGTAAAGTAATAGGACACACTTGTCGACATGCAAAGTCTTTTAGACAGACACATAGACAATTCAGATGCTTTACTGAATCCCCTTCACCACACATCCACATACAAACACGCACACACATTCAGACAGTGTGGTGCTGAACTAATTCAACGTAAAAGCAGTTTAGTATGGTGGTGAGGTCTGGAGCCGCTCTCCTTTATTTGATCCTTTCATCCTGAACAGATCTAAACACCCTTTTCCTGTCTCTGTTTTCGACCTCCTCTCTACTCTTCTTTGTCTCTTCGTCTTCTCAATCACATCTATTTATTCTGAGTGAAATCGATCCGGCTACAGCAGTTCTGATTCCACATGCGCTCCCTTTCCCGGTTTGTCTTTTTCTTCTCTCTTTCTCCACTTGTTCTGACACTTTACTGCTACTAAGTCGTCACGGAGATTTACAAAATGGCTGACTGTGGCATAGCAGTGTTTTTTCGGTGCGCTTGTTGTTAAAGACAAATGGCGGAACGTTTTTTTTCTGCTACCCTCCATACCTCCCTGCAGCTTCCGTTGGATGACAAATTGTTAAAAAAAGGACAAAGCTGTACGTTTGTGCCTGTGTATATTTGTGTGCCTGTTTGTGTCTATGACCATGTGTGTGTCCACCTATGGACTCAGCAGGGCGTGTGTGTGTGTGTGTGTGTGTGTGTGTGTGTGTGCGTGCGTGCTTGTGTAGGTGTGTTTGTAAGTGTGCATGGGCTTTTTTGAGAAATGTTTTTGTGGGATCCTGTGTATGTACTAGTGTGTGTGTATGTATGTTTGTGCGTATTCTTATGTTGTAGTGATATACTTACATTTTCCTGTGTGTGTGTGTGTGTCGTCTCAGCAGGGGTTCTCCTGCTGCAGTCCTGCTGATTGGAGTGTCAGGGCTGGGTTTAGTTACCATGGTAACTGCTATATGCTTCGATCACCCCCTACCCCTCCACCCATCTCACACACACACACACACACACACACACACACACACACACACACACACACACACATACACACTTGTCTGTCTCTCTCTCTCTCTTTCTGTCTTACTCTGTGCTTTCTGTCTGTCTGCTGCTTTCTCTTTTCTCTCTCTAGTCTGTCTGTCTTTGTCCCCCACTCTCTCTGTCTCTCTTCTCAAATAGAAGTAAATAAGAATAACATTTTCTGGGTTAATGTTACTAATGCAAGCTTACTGCTTTTCTTATGTGACTTAGGGAAGCTGTGCCTTCGAAACCAACTAGATAACATTTTCCCCTTCACTTATCATCACTTATAAAGTTTTCTGTGGCTTTTACAGCGCTTTATCCTCTTAAAGCTTATACTGTGCAGGTTGTTTCATGAGGATATGGGGTCTTAATGCATTCTAAAAGCTCACAGCAATCTTTAGGAACATGCATTCAGAGGGCACTGGCTCCAGGAAAACACTACTCAAAGCATTTGTGAATACCTCTTGAAAGTAAGAATGAGAGTTCAAAACACTTGTATTATACAAATATCAGACAACTAATGGATCTTGATAAAATGCATTCAATTCAAAACATATTGTACAGTATACTGTATGCTTATGGTCAAACTGAAAATGTAGTTGTCTTGTTTCTTGGAGATATCTGTTGAAGATATTCCAAGAGTCTGCTTTAACCTATATCCAACAACTCTTAAATTAGGTGTTTGATTCATTACTGAAACTGTTTAAATACAGGAAATATTTTTGCTTTGTATAGCTGAGCCATACATTTTGTTTTACCATTGACACCCAGTATGTCATATCTGTCAAGACACACTTGAGAACATATATACATTTTGCAAAGGTCAATCTTCTGTCATCTCAGTAAAAAGCTAGCATGTTAATTTGGTAAATTATACAAATTTAGGAGGAAAGCTGGGTGGTTGAAGATAAGAGTGTTACTTCTGCTTCACATACCAGTCTCCTCTCTCACCTCAGCAGAAACAAACCTTGTATTAGCTGTTAAATCAGTAAAGTCATGTGAAGTTTCCTCTTTAAATCTCTCATAATCTACCAACCTGCCCTCTGTATTCTTTCTTTACACATCTGGCTGTCCCAAGTGCAGACACATAGTGACTGCTCATGTGCACTATTTGAACCTGTTATAGTTGTGTGCATATGAGCAAAACTTCTGGGTGCTGTGTTGGTATGTCTTCTTATTCTCTGTGCAATTATTTAGTGTTGTTTATGCATGTAAATTGAGTGCATATGTTTATGTGTTTTTATGTGTGTGTGCATTCATGTGCATCATTTGATCTGAGGGAGTGTTGATGCTGAGATAATGACAATGTGTTCTAGGGGAAAATAGTGGTGTGTGCACCCTCTGCCTGAGAGCAGCTTTGTGGCTAGTTTCAAACACACCAGAGAAACTAAACTCAGGAAGGGAGGGAGAGAGAGGACAGCAGTACAGTGCATGTAGGAAATAGGCAGAAACTCAATAGCACATGTGCACCATTAACATACTGGGTTAACGGTGACACAGCATGGTATGAGTTTATCATCTGTGTATGTTTAAATAAGGGTAACTAAAACATTCTGCCCTAATCTCAAAGTATATTAGCAATAATGCTTAGACCTACTCAGGATTCCAGTTGCAAACTGATACCGTACTATGCTCTTAGATGGCTCAGCATGAGGATACACTACGGTTCTTGGGCAAATATAAAAGGAAAGAATAACTCCTCAGGGAAAGGGAAAGATGTCGAGAGAGAACATGACAAACAGACTGTTACCACTTCTCACCCTACAATGAGAAAGAGAGACAGAAGGTGAGAGACAGTGAAAAACAAGCAAGTGTGAGAGAAAGATGTAGGTGAGTGAAGATATTATGTGATACATACATAGAGGGCAATTCAAAGTAGAGCAGAAGAAAATACAGAAGTAGGGAGAAAAACAACAGAGGGAAGAGAGAGAACAGAGAGATGGAAAAAGAAAAAGTGGAGAAGGGAGAGATAGAGGAGTGAGGCAGAACTTGCATCAGATCACAGAGGGGGGAAGCTGGCAGTAATGCTAATGCCAAGAAGCAGCGAGCCAGCAAGGCTGTCTCTGCATATACTTAACTCTCTCTCTCTCTCTCTCTCTCTCTCTCTCTCTCCTCTCTCTCTCTCTCTCTCTCTCTCTCTCTCTCTCTCTCTCTGTGTGTGTGTGAGAGACTGGTGTCTGTATGTATCTAGTTATGTGTGTGCATCTACTTAATGCTATGAATATGAATGTATGTGTATACATTTATACATGTGTCCCTTACTGTGTAGTTCAGTGTGTGTGTGCAAGTTTGTGTATGCATTTTAGTGGTTTTCAGTGAGATTGTTGTTGCTGCTGTTCTGATCTTTTTAATGCTTTCCCTCTTTCCGAGTGCATTTTTCTTTTCTCCATCTTTCTCTTCTTCATTCATCCTTTTCTTTCCATTTTATGCATTCCCTCCTCATCTTCCTTCTCACTGGTGTTTCATCCTCCGTTTCTCACTCTATCAGAATCCGAATCAGAAAAACTTTAATGATCCCCACAGGGAAATTGCTTTGTTACAATTGCACAACACACAATTTGGAAAGAGGAATTAAATAAGTAAAAAAGTAAACACTACTATGAAACTACTATGGAATACTAATAATAACTAGAAAATTCCAGGGAAATTTTGAGTGCCACGGGGGCTACTGCCGGGATGAGTACATGATTTATTTCCAGTGTTCAAAAGTCACCCTGATCATATTCTGGTTTTGAGAAATGTCTTGATATAAAAGACTCTGATATAAAACAATGTCTCATCCCTCCATTATGTATTATGTGGGAAATATCTCATATTCTGTGTGTTTTTTTTTAATAAAACAAGAGGCAACATGTCTTCAAACTGGCATTTAAAGGGTTAAAATCCTGAAAACTAATAAACATTTGGTAGGTTTGAGCAGAACTGAAGTGGTTTAAGAGATGTATGCAAAAAAAAGCAGAAAAAAATATTGATATATCATGATTTTATAGCATTTTCTTTGTGTGTCCTTTTTTGGACGCGAGGAACCCCAGAGGGTACAAAATGTGTTACCAGTGTATAATAGACCTGTAACAGTAACTGACATTAGATTTTAAAAATATGTCAAAAAAGACACTTTCTTGCAGAAATCCATACCTTCAGCTGTAACACAGCCAAAATGATCAGCAAATCAAAAAAGAAAAGTGTCCAAAAAAAGACAGAGGGACCGCTGAGGGTTAATAAATCCCATGAACCGCTATTTAAATTACCACTATTATGTTTTTTTCTGTGCTAAATTTAACATTACTGGGGAGGAGAGCAACGCGACTGGAAGTGACAGCGAGAGAGGGCTAGTAGCTTCTCCTCTCCTCTGTCTCAGCGGAGACCGTCACAACTTCATTCACTCTTTTAACAAAACAAAAAAAAAGCAACGAAGGAAGCAGTAAATGGACTTACATATTTAAGACCTAACTAAATGTAATTTAAGACCTAACATGCGGCTAATGTAAAGCTAGCGGAGCTTGGAGAGTTGGTTATCTGGTTGCTAGGCGCACGCACGCACGCACACAGGTCAGGAGCTGCCGTTGCCATGGCAATGCGAAAATCTGCCCAGAATTTGGCTTCTACATGGCTTCAAACAACTGCAAATTATGAGAAAACCGTTACTTCTTTTCATAAACCGAAAAGACCGTGCCAGACACTGAAGCCAGACGTTTCTACAGTCTCTATTTTATTCAGATATTCCTTAAAATGAGTGAGGAAGCTCAGTGCGAAGACAGAGTGAGATTCTTTTGAAAAAAAAAGACGATTACATTAGGTGTCAATGAGAGTGAGACAGGTATTGCTGCCGGACTCGGCACCCCCGTTTAAATTTTGTGCAGACCCTGCCTGTCAAAGTTACATTTTATGAATCCCAACAACTATGTCTACATTTTCATTAAGAATTATTTGTCTCCTTTTTACGGTTTGGCCGCGAGCTTGAGTTAAAAATAAAAATAAACGTTATTTTTTACTGCTTCACGCACTCTAGCCAACTGACGCTTTCACTCTAACTTTGAAGAAAAAGTGATTTGCACTCCTCCTTTGAGTGCTCACAGTTTGAAAAGTTTACATGTTATGTAAAAACAGTTCCTGTCTTTTTGAGAGAGCAGAAGTTTTCCTCCGTTTTATAGTTTGAATCACATTTCTACGTGCAGGTATGAGAGAGCTGGGTGACTCAGAAAAAAGGTGTAATTTTGTCGAAAAAAGGTGGGTTTCTAAAGAAAATTCCAATGCATTTCTAATGCATTATTTATTCCCAGTTTTTTGGGAATAACTTTGGGAAAAATGGGAATTTTAACACCAAAAGTCATAGCACCCCTTGCGGGATCAAGACGCACGTTTTGATGTATATATTACCGGGGTTTTCTCAAAGCTGTGGGACGAGTTACGCGCCGAAATTTGGCGGAAGAATAATAAACCCGAGGCACTCCTCTCAGCTATTCTAGCTGTAGAGGAGTGCCTCGGAGCTGAGCACCCGTGGCACTAATAACAAATACACAGTAAGTGAATAGAAAGATGTACAAATGCAAATGTACAAAAAGTAATTAACTGGGAAATTAACAGTAATGTTCAAAGGTAAACTGAAAGAGAACTAGTTTAGTAGTACTGATGGAGCTGTGCAGATAGAATTGTTTAACTGGATGTTCAGTGGAGCACTTAGTCATTCTGAGTTTCTGACTGAACATGCTCTTTTGGTTAACCAGAACACTGAGTAGAGGGTGGGAGACGTTGTCCATGATAGAGATTTTTGACAACATCCTCTTCTCCACGACTACATGCAGAAGTTCCAGCTCCATCCACAGGACTGAGCAGGCTTTTCGAATCAGTTTGTTGAGTCTATTGGTGTCGGCCACCCTCAGACTCATAAAACATCTGCAGCATGGTGCCACAGAAGATGAAGGAAAGCAGGAAAGAGAGCCAACTCTGGCCTTTCCTGTAGAGTTTCTGCTGGTCCAGTCCAGCTTGCTCTCCAAGTGGACACATATTTGTACACTCTTACCATCTCCACCATCTCTCCCCTAATGGAAAGAGGAGTAGCAGGAGTCCTGGATCTCCTGAAGTCCACCATCAGCTCCTTTGTTTTGCTGATGTTGAGCTACAGGTGGTCCAGCCCAAACCAGTCTACAAAACTTATCCTCTACCTGTGATGCTTTTAGTGTGACCTCTCAGTAGTCTCTCATATTTTTGTCATATCCAAAAAGTTTGCAATAGTTTCACCCCAAATTATAGTCTTTTTATTTTTGATGATTGTTTTTTTTGTCAGAGCAGGAAACCGAGGCCCGATGAGAGAACACATGTGACTGAATTATGTTAATAGTCAACAGTTTAGGTGTGGAAATAACTTATATAGACCTCTAGAAGCTACTCATTACTACTCAGAAGCACATTATTTTACGGTCTGTTAAACTTTTATTCCAACATTGGATTTTATTATTTTGAATAAGGGTGCACTGCTACAGATGTTCTTTTACCCCTTCACACTACTGTCATAGCATTACTTTCAATACTTTACTTATTTAAGATATGCTTATTAGTAAACGTTCACAAAAAATCAGGTTTCTACCATAGCCAACTGTATTCGAACTTTGAGGCCAATACTGATATAGATATTTGAGGATTTAAAAAAAATGTCATCATTATATGTTGGCCAATAATACTTAAAACACATTCAACATAAGCAACCTTGATATGTTGTTTTTGTTTGTGACCAAGTAAACAACTGAGCATTTAACTGCGTAAAAATCAACTTGTAAGTACTCTCTGATATACAAACTCTATAATGGAGACACTGTTTCTAAATTATCACATACCTTATTTGGCATTTATTGTTACTTAATGGCCAACATATGCAGCAATATTGGTATATCTGGAATAAGCTAATTTTGGCCGATATTGTCCTGGTCAATTTATCAGTTTAACTTTTGTTTTTATAGAAGAAATCAGTGTTTTAAATCAGTGGCCTCTTTGACCTGTGATGTTTAGGAAATCAGGTTACAGCAGAGAGCCAACTGTAATCTGGTTAGCTGAAATGCAAATACTAAACAAATATGGTTTTGTGTTAGGATGTATTATATTATAGGCACTGTGACCAGATGTATTCATTCTGGACTCATGCAGATACAGCCATTCCCACAAAGCATGGGTTTTTGAAATATACTGAGTGAAAGGAAATGAAAACCTTCCACACTGTAGAGAAATTAAGATTCTTAAAGATACATAAAATCATTAAATGTTGACTAAACTCTGGCGTATTTTCTTGTCAGAAATTTCAGTTTTATAGAGCCTAGTTTCCTAGGTCTGTTTCCATTTTTTAATTTGCAACAAAAAAGAACAGAAGAGCTGATAAAACTGTATTGCCTTCTCTTTTCTCTTTTCAGGCTGTGTCCACATTGACAGACCTATTGAGGGATAATCTGAGAAATAGTAAAGTAAAGCAGTTCCTGCTGCCACCACTTGGAGAGTTCCTCTACCTCATTGCATCTCAGGTAGACTCGACTCGACAAGAATATTCTTTCCCCCCCGGCTTTTAAAGGTTATTTTCTGGTATTTTTCTTTTATTAGACAGGCCAATAGAGAAGGTGGGCTGTGACATTTTATATAGGTTTCTGGTGATGTCTGAGTTTTGGTACAATTCTTTTTGCACTGGCTTATGTGAAAATCCAACTGACTAACTGTAGCTGGGAAATGAAACAAAAGATTCAGGCTAATGCAGGGACGTGAAGACGAAAAACCCCACTAATGCTACTACTGTGAACATACGAATGTGCAGTCATTTTCAAAACCAAAAAAAAAAATGAAATGCATCCCCTTTCAACAGTTTATTGAGTATGACTGCACTTTATGAACACGGGCACTTTTAGATAAGGAATATAGGTAAAGTAAGGTCATTTTATTTAAAAGTGTCATAGACCAAAAGGTGCCCAACCCACATGGGCTTACTAAACACTATAAACATAACAAGCAAGAGCAATAAAATGAAGAGAGTGAAAGAACAATTATAATACACCTTCATACATGTCAAAATGTGACAAATATGAACACAATATAGTGCTGTTGGTAATCATCTAACACAAATTGAGCTAGGTGAAACACTTGTGTAGAAAACAAATGACGATATTCTGCAGACGTTTTAGGAAAAAACCTATATCTAAAATTGTGATATGATGGACAATAAAACAAAAAGTATGTTTCATACTGACAAAAAAATCAATCAGGGTCCAGCTAATTGCATGGAGAGAATGTGTGCCATTTTCTGTAGCAGTCACTGACTCACTCATTGTGCAAAATCTTTGGGATGGTAATCCTCATAATTTGATGTCTTATTATTAGCATAATTAGGGTACTGAACTTGGCATTTTTCTGTTTGGTACGTCACTTAAGATGACCATACTAGAAGAAATCAGTGGTCTGGCCAGGCGTCTCAGATTTCTGATTTCAATCAAACATGCTTAGTCTAATCTATCATATAGTGTGTCAGAGTCTTCAATTAAATCTCAGACAAGTACTCCCAATGTTGCAGAGGCCTACTACTACATACTAGACCTGTGAATGACATAATCAGAAAAAATTGAATTCATTGATTGGTTCATATTATTACATGCTGTGAGAACTATCAACCTCAAACAATGGTACGCTGGCAAACTGTAAAGTTGCTCAACTCTAGTTTGCTCTGCAAATAATGTTCAAACCAACCCATAACATTGTGTTTGCACAGTATGCACCTTACTCTTCTAGGCCATCAGGACTAAGAGATGGGTTTTTAAATGTTGATAGTGAAAATCATCTTTCAGAGGAAAGTTTCTCTTTTCCCAGCTCGTGAGTAATTAATGTGGAATGACTGCTTTCTTTGGAGTTAATGAGTCAAAATGAATGATGCCAAATGCAAGAAAAGATCCAAAGACATCAGTGAAAAAGACCAACCTTGAATGAAAGGAATGAAACTGAGCTCATTCATTTGGTAGTAGTGTTTAAATTTACATGCTGACTAAACTGAATTGACCCCCAGCAAAGCCAGGAGTAAGACTGGAGCAGACCGTAGACCTAATTTGACTTCATTAGAAGAGGTGATCCCAAATTATTTCTGGTTAACCTCAATCTAACCAGGCAAGTCGATTAAGTATAAGATATTTATTTTCGCGAGTGATGGATAACCTTTAAAATCAATCACTCTGGCTGATTACACTTATTACTCTCCTGAAGCCACGGAAAATCTCATCAGTGTCCAGTAGACCTGTAGAAGCTTTTAGTAAATTGACATTTTGGACCCTGGTAGAACTAGTGTTTTTCCATTGATGCCAATGTGTTCCTAACAAATAATATTCTTTCCCTCCTTGAGAGATATGGTTCAGTTGTTCATTGGCACCTTAAGTGTGTCAGTTAGTTTTAGTACCAAAATAAATATTGCTAAATTAAAGATATATTTTTTCTTTTTTACAGGACATTTTTGAAAAATGTTTTTTTCTTCAGGGCACCCATAAAATCAGTGTGGGAAGTGTTTTTATGCCTCCCTGCCAGTGACAGCCAGGGCCAGAGGCATTATGTTTATGTTTCAGGTTGTCCGTCCTTTGGGTTGTTCGTCCATCGTGATATCTCAGTAACACCTTGTGGGAATTTCTTCTCATTTGGCACAAATGTCCACTTTGACTCGAGAATGAACTGATTAGACTCTGGTGGTCAAAGGTCAAGGTAACAGTGACCTCACAAAACACGTTTTTGGCCATTACTCACAAATTCATACACTAATTATGACACAATTATGGTGACATTTTATATCCAAATGGTCAAAGGTCAACTTCACTGTGACATCATAATGTTTTACAAAAACACCCTTGACTATTATTCCAAACTGTAACTCAGGAAGGGGAGATTGTGACCATATTTCCTGCAACTTGGTTGATTGGTGGAGGCATACAACCACAGGGTGGTAATTCTTGTTTTCACTGTGACTAAAGTTTTAGGGTGACAAAGTGTTCTTGATCTGAGTAATTCCACTATTTAGTGAATGAAGTGTCAGGTGTAATAAAGTAAATGAGGGTTTTATTGAGGAGTAATAAAGGGATTTACTTCATTGCATTGGTAACAGCTTTGAACCATTAAATATATTTGTACTTCAAGGGTAAAGTCAGCTTTATTTTGCCTGAAGAAAATCCAAAAGTTCAGGCCTCTCCTTTCTCTCCCTGGAAGAAATGACTGCATACTTGTGTAACAAGAGTGCTTAACAACTCTAGTATTTTGCTCTAGGGTCCAAAAAGTCTGTAATACAATTATAACTTATACAGAAAGCTGCTGCCAGAGTTTTAACTGAACTGAACAGAAGAGCTCACATTACTTGTGTTGCAAAGTCCCTATGCTGGATGTTAGTTTTAGAATAGATAGAGGAGATTCTCTTATTTGTTTATAAACATTTTCATGGACTTTATGGTTAATATGCTACCAAAGTGTGTCTCTGGTAGAGCTCTAATATCTACATATTTTGCTTAATTGTAGAAAAAACTCAAAAGATTTACACTGTGGTGAAGCTGGCATGTACCACAGTATGGTCTGTGGCTCACTCGCAGTGGCTAAGCTTTGTACTGTACATCAGTACATACAGTTAAGACAACATATTGTCGAGATTTGATATAACTTATAACCTTTTCAAGCACAAAAAACATAAACAGAAATCTTACTATTCCCATGTTGTTGAAACCATTCACTCAATACAATAATACACAATATTTAAGTCGTCCAAACAGCATCAGTGGTAGCTATATCTTCATTACAACTGGTAATCCTAAACAGAATTTTAACTCATTCTGATAGGTGAACCCACTTTGCCCATTTAATGTCAGGAGAAACAGTTTTATTGGACTCATTTGGAATGGCCCTTAAAGTGTCCCCCCATAAAATCATCTGCTTTGCTCCTCTGTTCTTCTGCAGCGCCAGTCAATGACAACGATTAGCTATAGCCTCTAGTGCTGTCTTTATCCTCAAGGTTAGATATAGCCTCGAGCCTTGCACAGTAGCAATGGAACATAGCAATGTTTCATAAAAAATTTAAAATTCTGGTTGAAATAATCTGAATTTTGTGGAATGTAATGACAGTGCTGGTATGGCAGTATATATAGTGTATTTTGTTTTGAAAAGAAGTACACATTCATTCAATATTAATTTTCACAGTTTCATATAATTGGAATTTAAATATCTTTGGTTTTGTGTTAGTTGTTAGTTAGACAAAACAAGCAATCTAAATCACCTTGGTCTCTGGTAAACTGTGATGGACATTTTTCACTATTTTCACATTCATAATGTCTTAATGGACTATTTGATAAAGTAGCTGAGAGATTCATTGATAATGAAAATATTTATTTGGAGTGCTGTGAATTTTTAAATGTTAAATGAAAACTTTCATGAGTATGGTGAACGTTTTGTCTTTTAAGTCTTTTATTCTACCTTACATAAAAATAAGAATGAGATGTTTGAGTTCACCAACAAGAAAAGTTGAAGAAAACATTATGTATAATGCTTACACAAACTGTGTTTCTAAGTAAAATCAATATTTCGAAGAAAAAGAATCAGCTGAATTTAAATAGTTATGAAAGCATGTTCATACACAGACGGTAACCAAGTAATCAAGATGTCACGGCTCCTCTTGCTCCCATCTCCGCTCCCATCTCCCCTCCCCAACTTGGCCCTTTCTTGCCCTTTTTCTCACTTCTCTCTACTTGCATCTCCTCCACGTTATCTCTCTGCCTTTCTCTCACTCCTACTCTACTCCTCCACTGCCCCCGCCCCCCCATCCATACCCCCTCCTCTCTCCTCTCACCCTTTCTCCCTGTCTTTTCTATGCCTCTCTATCAGGAAGAGAAGAGAGGCTCCCCAGAGGGACTGTGGTTCGTTCCCGCTGCCGCCTACACTGGCTTAATGAGGAGCCTGCGGGAAGGGGTGAGTGTCTCTGTGTATGTCTGCGTGTGTCTGTTTTTGTGTCTGTGCCTGTGTAGCTGTGACTAAGTCTCTCTGACTATGTGTGCCTTCGAGTGTGTGTGTGTGTGTGTGTGTGTGTGTGTGTGTGTGTGTGTGTGTGTGTGTGTGTGTGTGTATGCGCAAGTGTGTGGCAGGGGATCCCTGTGAACAGTAATGATGAGGCAGCTGTGGGAGCCTAAAGCGTTGTTTGCCAGCTGCAAGTCAAGGGCATGCAGAGCAGTCACACACACATGCGCACGCATGCACACACACACGCACACACACACACACACACACACACACACACACACACACACACACACAAACACACACACACACACACACACACTCTTACCTGCATCAAACACAACCCTTTACTGCTCAGCAGCCTGACCTCAGCAGCAATTAGGACCCTCCAGACACACACATACAGTAGTTGGAGCAGAAGCACAAGCAGGAATACACGTAGCTCTTTCCTTTTTGCTGGCTTTCTTTTTTGTTTTTTTCTGCTCTTTTTCTATTTAATTATACTTCCCTTCTTATATTAGTCCGTCACAGAAAGTAAAGCTGTGTCTTAAAATTTGTTAAGAAATAAACAGGTAATGTAACAATGTTGGCATCATGCTACTGACTTTTAGAGACTGAAACTGGAAACTGGGAGAAACTGGTCTTATTTTGGTTTGGGCCTCTGTTTTAGGGCTTGGCGATATCTTAATATTTTTAGGATGAATGGCGATACATGATACCATATCTCTGTATTTTTACAAAGTGGGCTAAATGTTCAGTTGTCAAAGCCACATGTAAAATGTCACAAGCACTTTTATTAAAACAGACTGTGATCATGTAAATGAACATTTATATAAAATATTCTTAGGATGTCTTGTTTGAGTGACTCTCCTCAGGTCATTCCATATCATCTCTACTGGGTTAAGGTCTGGGCTCTGACTGGGTCACTCCAACAGGTGGATTTTCTTTGTTTGAAGTCTGTCTTTATTAAAGTTACTTTGATATTTAGGGTAATTGTCCTGCTCCATCACCCAACTTTCATTGAGCTTCAGCAGGTGGACAGCCATCCTGACATTATCCTATAAGATACCTTGATAAACTTGGGAATTCATTTTCCTATCCATGATGGTGAACTGTCCAGGCAGCAAAGTCCCAAATTATGACCCTACCTAACCTTTGGGACAATGTTTTCATGTTCGTATGCAGTAACATTTTACACCATACATAGTGCTGCACGTTCTTCCCAAAAAATTCATCCTTAGTTTCATTAGTCCACAAAACACTTTCCCAGTAACATCGTAGAGTGTCAAGCTGCTCTTTGGCAAATTTTAGGCATGTATGTGATGTTTGTTTTGGAGAGAAGCAGCTTCCTCCATGGTGTCCTAGTGATTATTTTAAGCCTTTGGCTGTTACTCTGAGGTTCTTACTGATTGTTACTGATCATTCTGTGTTGTGATCTTGTTTTCATCAAATCATGTACAGCCAAGTGCTTCCCATATCACATCATAATATATATAGTATTCTTCTTTGTACTGTTCTTACATGGTCAGCCATTTCTGCTGAATGAGGAATATTTTGGTGGGTTGTGAGACTGATAGATACAGTGGACAGGTAGAGGGAGAGAAAGACATGGATGGATGTTGTTTTGTCTCTCAGAGGTAGAAGGGGTCTTACTGTGGTGGCCCACTATAGCAAAATGAATATAGATGAAACTCTGGTCTGCACAGTTGTCAGCTAGTACCTACTGTTGCTTCATTACCACTGGGAGTGTAGTGGGGGGTAGATGAACAGAGGAGGGGTGCATGTGACAGGAGCAGGGAGAGGGGTTGAGGGGAGGAGAGAGGAGGTTGACTTATTTATCATTATTGAGCTGTGAGAGTACGCTGATGGAAACACACACACAGACACACACACAAACACACAGACACACACACAAACACACACACACACACACACACACACACACACACAGCCTTAGGGACCAGACACTCATCCTCAGACCCAACCTGCCTCCCTCTTTCCATTTCTTTCTCACCCTCCTCTCACCTCCCTCTCTCAACCCTGTCTCCCCCTGACTGGCTGGATGCACAAGTACATTTGGTATTATTATTACAGAGCTGCCTAATAGTGTAACTTTGTCTCATGGGCATTACATTCCTGACATTAACAAGGTGGTCACAATATACCATAGCTTACTATACTTCCATAGACAGTCGTAGTCATAGTTGTAGTAGAAATAATGATGTCATTCCTCATGCACAACTGCCATATATCTGTGCACCCTTCCAGGAATGCAGGGTAACTGCAGTTACACCAGCATTTATCTCTACCATTTTTATTTATCACAGTGCAATGGAATCACTGCTATCATTGGATTTTCTCTCATAGACAAAGGAAATCCATGCAAAGCGTAAAGTAGAGCTTTGGTGAAATTTGCATTGCAGACAGCTGCTGCTGTCATCAACAGCAGTGTTGTAATTGTCATCATCACTGTGTTACTGTTCTATATTAATTTGCCTCAAAAAAGCAATGCCTTTGTCAGCCAGACAACCATTTTAGGATCAAGTCTTTGTGCGATAGCCGTCATTATATCTAGCACGTTATAGTCTACCTCCATATATAGAATTTGAAATAACAGGGATGATTCTTCTAAACGTGAGTTATTCATGTTAACAAGGTTTGGGTCACTTTTAGCTTCCAACATAGTGAGAGGAAATGCTTAATGATTTTTTGTATCATAAACTGAGCATCCTGTGTCAGATGTAATAATTGGATAAAAGTTTTATTTTGTATTAAATGTTCACTGATCTGATGGAGGTGCATAGGTGACAGAGCCAATGGGAAGAGTCCATAGGAAGGACTCAGGGTGTGATTGACTTGGATAATCCAGCCGTTGGTTATACAGAGTTGGACATCTGGTCAAAAAGACAGCAGAAATATGAACAATGTCAGTCCTTAACTGATCATTTAAGTAAATTTTTCTTGCACAATGCCTGAATGACAGGCACCAGCACAAACCTACTTTACAGCACAATGCAGTGCTAAATAGCCATGTTAGCCATGTTTTAATTCTAATAATATTTAAAAAGTTTAGCATTAAAAGAATGTTTCACAAGTTTGTTCAAATGTAAATGCGTCACAGTCTGTTTAGTTTAAATTGTATTTCTGCAATTTAGTTTTTGAACAAATCAGAACTTAGTTTGGATTGAAAATTCCTTGTATTCACCCTGCCATGTCACGCAGCCATGTAATATAAATGTACTTTATTGACCTAGAAAAATGATGCTATGTCAGTCCACTGTGGCTCAAAAATAGGTGAGAGCTTGTATGCATACAGGAAAACAGCATTATTCAGTGTTTAGAGACATACTACCATCACACATTTTAATTTGCAAACCTATTTTCAAAAACTATTTTTTATTACTTGTGGGAGGTCACAGAGAGAAGGCATGTAAAACAGTTTTCTTCTGGTGTACAATGCAGAACCTATCTTTGTAAGGAGCATTTATCCTGCTTTGAGTTGGCTAGTTGAAAGAGATGTTTTAGAAGATGATGTTGCTGGAGTGAAGATTTAGATAATGAGCGAGAGTGAAACATAAAATTTGTGATAAGTAAAGGGGGTTGTAGGGAGACAGAGGAATGGGCAAAAAGGGGGCAAGGAGAGCAGGCATGAGATTAACTTTGACAGAGTAGAAGCTTCCAGGGAGAGAGAAAGTTGGAGCTCGGTGGAGAAAGAGAAAAAAACAAATATGATCAAATTTTTTTAATAGCTTTAAGTTAAAATTGCTTGTTTCCTGCTTGCTACTACCGGAAAAAAGTTGGAGAGAGTGGAGTTGCCTAAAAACCACAACAATGAGCTAAAAGAGCTAAAATGCTATATATAGCTGAGGGGAGCTGCAGAATTAGGTAGGAATTGTTTGTGCGGTTTGTCACAAAAACAGCACCAGAGTTGATATGAAAATACTGATTAGTGCAGCTTTAAATAAAATGTTTGAGCTAACTAGCCCTCACAAGATCAGTCAAGTGTGGGATGGGGCCATTTCAGATTCAGAAAGATTTATTGTCTCTATTGGGTTTCACTTGACCTTGAATTGAAGGCTAAATATTTGTTAACTCCTACACAGTGTTAGGGATGTTAAGATGGTAGCAGTTTGCTGTGGTCTTGTAAGGCTGTGGTAAGCCTGTGCAGTTCTGAAGTTTCTGAGAACTTTGGCATTTTAAACTATGCTTGGCTTATCACCAAAGCCTTTTATAATATTGCCAATATAATATTTTCTGATTTGATATGTTACCAATTGCATTCTGATTAATATTGTTTTATTGCATCAGTGGTGCATCAAATACTTAGTGATGCATTTTAAGTGTGGTGTTGTCTGGACAAGGAGATTGACTGTCAATGGCCTAAATGTAAATCCAGTGCCACACACTCTTTATCGCATGACAGCATTGAGATGCAGTGCCAAGACCCTGTCTAATGCGCTCCAGGCAGTGTGGTTTTGATGCGTTTTCTGACCCACCGGATCACCCCAGCCCCCTCCGCTGCTGTTGAGAGTTTTCCTGATTTACAAGTAAAACACTGGAGAAATGGATAGAGATCGTCGTACAAGAAGAAGGGTGGACTGGAGGGAGGGGAGGCACAGAGCCAAAGAGAGCATGGTGGTGGAGGTAGTGACAGAGAGGAAGAGACAGAAGGATCAGTGTAGTGGGAGAGGGGGAGGAGATGGCAGGGAGTCAGAGAGAGAAAGAGAGAGAGTTGTACTTGGAGAGGGGGAGTGGATGGCATGGAGTGAAAGACAGGTTTCCAGGCCAGACTTGAGCTGCAGGAAATTATTTATGAGCATGAACAAGATGATGCTTCTGCTGCCTATGAAGAAAAAATCTGTGTGCGTGAGTGGGTACGTGCGTGTGTGTGTGTATGAGTGTGCGCGCGTGTGCGTGTGCAGCAGAAATGGGGTGTGAACAGTATTACAGTGATAGAAGCCAAGGGGCAGAAGGCAGAAATCCCCGTACATGAACACACATACATACACATGCACACACAAAGCAGTGGTGAGCCTATTAATGATTTATCACTATCTTCCACAAAGGAAAGGAGAACAGAGGGGGACTCTCTAAGACAGTCATGGGTCCTACCCTTGTGTCTCTAACATAGGATATGACCACTCCATGTGCATACACTCACACGCACACACATGCATAGTCTAAGAGCAAGCCATTGTGTAATATAATAATGTACTGTTACCATGTTGTATTAATTAGCACATTTAAAAAAAAAAAAAGAAAAAAGAAAACTGCCACTGTCATGCATACAGAAAAAGGAGGAAAGGATGATGACTAACACTGTGCGTCTACTAGTATGCTAGTTTGCCTGTTAGTTTGCATGGACTTGTCTGTCTTTCTGCTGGTCTGTCTTCTTTCCACTGTGTCTATGTGCACTTCTACTTGTTGCTATTTTATGCTGTTTTGTCCACGTCTCTCCCTCTTTCTTCATGCCTCACTGTCTCTCTGCTGGCCTGTTAATCAGACAGTCTGTCTCTCTCTTTGAGTGTGATTATTAGTGGTGTTAGATGTGCTGTGAGAGGTTGATAGATGGTGTCTGTTTCTGTCATAAGGGCTCATTCAAAACCAGGTGCACTGGCTTCTAAAGGACTTTAATTACAGAGGAAAACCACATCAGACATGTGAACACACACACTCGTGCATACACAGGCATACAGACAAATCCTGCATCAGTTGATGTGATGTAGTTTTTGTGATGTATATCTCTTTCTACTTGAAACTCAGAGGCCAGGTGCAAACATGTTGGGATATAAAACTAATCTACTGATCAACACTTGAAGACAGGATTTTATTGTTCCATATCTGTCTAGCCTTTAACTCTTTCATCTGAAAAAAACAAGGTTTTTCCAACTTTTTTTAGCCAGGGGTTCAAAGTTGTGTAAGTCTTGTCTGTCAGCCCTGAGCTGTAGAGTAAGGGAGATTTTTAATTTAACACAGTTGCCAGTAAGCCAGTTAGTCCTGTTGCAACCTGACGAAAAAGGTGGAAATCCTGTTTAAACTGGATACATCAGTAAGATAAAATAAAGGGAGCTACATCTTTCTTTAGCAGTTGCCAAATTCAAACCCAGGAAATATGAAATTGAAGAATGCATGTTTTGCCAGAGTATTATATCTATCTGAAATTACTATAAATTATTCTGAGTACCTACTCAGAAATCATGGCTGGATGTTTGAAGTGAGGATGTGTGTGGGCATGTCATTGAATTAGATCTGCCAATGACATCTCTTGAAGGCTGAACTTCATTTTCTAAATTTACCAAATGTAAGGTCCCCGACTATAAAATAAAAATCATCCAGGAGGAGATGCAGAATAGGAGAAGCAGTTGAGTCCGAGAACCATTTCTAATCTTTGAAAATATCTCTACAGTTACTGTTTCTGTATTGTCACACATATATTCATATTTACCATTAAAAATATTCTTTAAGGACTGTGAAAATGGCTTATAGTGATCATATCTGATTATTGGATTACCATCTAATTGAAATGTATATTTATTACATGAATATAAAGCAATTTGCTATTTAAGTTAAAATAAAAAAAAAAACCCAGCACTGTGGCCCTCTCCTGCTCCAAGCCTATCCTGAATGGTCAGGGTGAAAGCATTACACTCCCATAACATACCTGCTGCTGTGAGAGAGCAGGGACGATAATTACCACGCTGGTGAAGATATCACATGGTGGCGAGTGTGCACAGAGAGCACATGTACGCACAAACAAACACACACATACACAACTTATGAACTCATGTTGGAAGAACAGCTTGCAGCAGTAGGCTACAACAGTTTATATTTTTCCTATATGTTGTCATGTATGATATCCCAAAATGAACACTGTAGAAGACTACTTGATTACTTACTAAGCCAATTATTTGATCATGATGTAACTGTGATCACTACAAGCGGTTTCCACTGTAGTTCAAACCTTCTGAATCTTATTTATTTAATCTAGGAGACATGGTCCAGTGCAGTCATTCCAGTTAGCTGTACAATGATTCAGGCAAGATGGAACATGATGTGTTATGGCCTACCATACCATATATAATGTTGCTGATCTCTTGATTTTTCCTGCTGTGCAAACATGAAGTTGGCATTCTTGGTTGAAATGTCTTGACAGCAAATTGACGGATTGCCATGAAATCTGGTACACAATATTCAAGGTCCCAAGAGGATGAATCCCCTAACTTCATACTCTATACTTATGTTTGTAAGCAAATATTGCCAACTACTTGCTTTCCATCAGCCTCAGCTGTACTTAATGCTTAGTGTGAATGACTTAACGGACCTTTCTGTGGCAGACATTTTGACTTGTCATAGCAGGGAAAGCACAGGTTAAACAAAGTTTGTTAATGATGGCTTAGTTCCATTAAGGGTCGATAAGCCATGCCAGTGAGCCTGCATGCCCAATACCCTGACCCTGAAACTAGCTCACTTAAATGGAACACAGTTGTTATTAATGCTATAAATTACATCCGTGCTTTCTCTGCTATGACATTACGAAATGTCACACTGGCTACTATTCTGTGTCTTTTCATGTCATGTTCTGATTGCTTAGTTTGTAGATGTGGGTCATGACAGCAGTCATACTTTTGGTCTTGGATTTCTGACAGTCTGAATCTTGCCGCAGGCACAGTACAGTCTGGGACCACTGTTGAACTGATGACGGCAGATTTTACGACGTTTCTCCCAAGACTGTTGACTTACTCTCACACAGTTAAAATTGCACAGTGTAAAGGGGTCTTTAGTCTATTGAAAACTAACTATTGGCTCAACAATTACCTCAATATCAAATCAAATCAAATTTATTTATAAAGCACATTTAAAACAACAGCTGTTGACCAAAGTGCTGTACAATCAATAACATAAAAACAACACAGCAAGAACACAAACTGGTGAAAACAGACAGAAATGACAACTCTCATACTGAGTCAAAGGCCAAAGAATAAAAATGTGTTTTAAGACTTGATTTAAAAACAGGCAGTGAGGGGGACAGTCTGACATGTAGAGGCAGCTCGTTCCAGAGTTTGGGGGCTGCAACTGAAAAAGCCTGGTCTCCCCTGAGCTTTAGCCTGGATCTGGGCACAACTAAAAGCGACTGGTCAGCAGACCTGAGAGTGCGTACAGGTACATGTGCCACTAAAAGATCCGACAGGTAAAATGGAGCTAGTTCATGTAATGATTTATAAACGAAAGTTAAAATTTTAAAATCAATCCTAAAACGTACAGGGAGCCAGTGAAGGGAGGCCAGCACGGGGGAAATGTGCTCTTGCTTGCCTGTTCCTGTTAAAAGATGAGCTGCTGCATTTTGGACCAACTGTAGTCGTGAGAGGGAGTTCTGGTTAACACCAACGTAAAGAGCATTACAGCAGTCAAGGTGGGATGAAATAAAAGCATGGATGACTCTTTCAAAATAATTAAAAGACAGGCAGGACTTGACCTTTGATAAAAGCCTCAGTTGGAAAAAGCTAGATTTCACAACTGAATTGATGTTTTTGTCCAATTTAAAATCACTGTCCATAATAACACCCAGATTTCTAACAGTGGATTTTACATAGGGACTTACAGAGCTCAGGTCTATGTGGGGGCCAACACAGGCACTACTGGGTCCGAATAACAGAATCTCTGTTTTTTTTTCATTAAAACTTAAAAAAGTTTAAGGCCATCCAATCTTTAATGTCCTTAAGACAGTCCAACAGTGGCTGTAGGGTGCCATTTTGTTTCAAGGGTAGATACATTTGTGTGTCATCTGCATAAAAATGAAATACATATATATTTATGTACAGTGGAGATAGATGTGTGGATGATGCAACATAAAATTTCAATCATGTTTAAAAATGGTCTGTCTTGTTGAATACAACTCTCAGCTCCAAAGAATTTCTGGTATTGTGAGAAAAAATACTGTGATTGTATAATTTCAGTGGTGTCATGTAAAATTACAGATTTCTCATCATTTACACTCAAACTTGGCGAAGCCTTGTGTGTTAGAAAAAATCTTAGATGACCTTGTAGCCAAAGTATTGGGAAAGCCATTGCAAAAATCTCACTTTTATTTCTTTAAAGTTGACTTTCTGGAGATGTGAGGTTTAAGTAGGACACTGAGTATAATATAATGAGTGTGTTTCTTGGATGAACTTGTTTCTCACACTGGGAGAAATTATAATGAGAATAACTTACTCTTTCCTCTGTCTCCTGAATTTCTCTCTCTGCATCATAATGATGGAGTTTCTTGCATGTGCTACTTGTTTCTCACCACATGTAAGGGTATCTCATTCCATCTTTCTCTCTTTCACTTTCTTTCAGTCTCCCCCTCTCTCTCTTTCTCTGTGTAGTCCCTGGCAGGGCTACAGTCTATTAAACACACAGACAGTGGGTGCTCCCCCGTGGGCTCATTAGTGAGCTGGCCCGCACGGCCTGGGGAATGCTGGAACAGACCATTCTGCTGGTTCCCAGAGGGGTGCCAGAGGATTCATTATGTTGTCGTGCTACGTAGTCCCTTGGTGTTGAATACACAATGTGATGCGCTATATTGGATTAATTGGTAGGTTATTTAAGCTATCAGTTATGATTAGAGTTCCCATGTGGTTGAATAGTGTCTCTAATTTTTGTAAAATGTTAAATAACTGTGGATCACAGCGTGACCACTGATGCATTGCTAATGTCAGTTCCAAAACATTAATTTTGTTCTGGACATGAGGTTTCTGCAGGACAGTAAGGACATTATTTTGCTGATCTGGTATAGTGCATATGTTGAGGCAGATGGGATTGAAGTAAATCTTTTCATGAAACTGAAAATGATAAAAAAGATAGTTTAACACCTCAACTGACAATCAGTTCTCTCTGACGTATAGCAGCAACAGTCTGGCCAGTTTGAATTATTGCCTATTAGAATAGATTCCTATGGTGACAAGTTTTCATGGCAGAAGCGTATCTAATTATGGTCTATTGAAACTTTTCAAACCATTCCTGCAGCCTAATCCACATAATCCACATCTGCTGTCCATCCACATACTGCATTATACTGAAAGAGTGTTGGGGCTTTTGAGGAGGGGGGTTAACATGAAAGATAAAAATATATTATGCTTCCTGACTGGATCGAGACATTTATGTTGGTGCATGTCCATCGTCCATAAGTTCAAGCTGACTACAGCCGAAGTTGTTTGTGAAGGAACAAACTAAAAACCTTAGTTAGTTTGATATTAAAAAGACTACCATTTTAATTAATGGATTCTGTCATTTAGGTCTCTCTTAAGTGTGGTATGTTCCATATATACGCAAATGTTTGGAGCGCCAGTGCAGTTTTGTGTGAAATTTGCAACAATTAAGTAGTGTAATAATGACATTATCTGTCACCTGCACCACCTTTCAGAATTACCATGATAAATTGCCACAGTGAAATTAATGTTTTAGCTGTTATTATGAACCTTTAACAGGAAATATAGTTAACTGTGTTTTATGAATAGGCTCCATTGTATCTCATATCTAGGGAGAATAGTGTCTAAGTGATGTAACACAGTGAAACACAACAATAACCTGACAGAGGCAATCACTTCTGTTCCACTTCCTGTCTTTCTCCACAATGACTTTACTGGAAAAACTAATTTCCTCAGCCACAGAGATTTCATTAGCCTGGCCCCATTGTCTGAACACAAACAACTATTCTCTACTCAGGCAAAGGTGTGTGGGCACATACAGTATACACATAAGCATACACACAAACACTAACTCATATATACTCACACATGCACACGCATGCACACACAAAACCTCACTCTCCTTTTTTGTGTAGCGGTGATGTTGAGAGCTAATCTAATTGCCAGTTTGTGATTGTGTTAGTTCTTTGTTCAGTTCTGCCTTTTGCTGTATGACACTTTTCTGTAATTGAGTTTTGAGTATGTAACTTAACAATGAACAAGAGGATATGATGCACATGATGCCATTACAGTATATACAAGAAGAACTTCTTTTTTTTTTGGACACAGAGCACTGTGATATTGATATGCTCTGGTATTAGGATGCATGTGCACATTAACTAAGCAGTATGAAAGCTTATCTTTACATATATTAGTGCAAATAGAAGACATGCACCACTTGGCTGGTCTAATGTTATTTTCAGCAAATATTGTAGTACAGCAGTATGTTCTTTCTGTCTACAGTGTCTCTATGCAAGTTTCTCAGTGTCCACCTGTTATTCTCTGTCCTTGTCCATTTAAAGATTATGCCAAGGAGGGTTATTGGATACGAAGTTTTTTGACAAAGGCATGGTCCCACATCCTCTTTCAGGATGGTTCTTAAATTGATTCTAATAACATTTTTCATCAGTTGGTCCAGGAAAACTAGATAATCCGTTTTCAAATTGTTTGAATATTTGTAGGCAAAAATTATGAGAGTACATAGGCAGTGTGAGAAGTGTCAGTTGGGTTTGTCAATGCCAATTTAAATTCATAATTTCAGTAAATAATATATACTTGTTATAATCACTGTGGTCACTGAACAATCGTGAATAATAATAAATGATTCTAATGTGTTTGTGTGTCCATCTTACAGGATGATTCCATAGTTCATCACATGGTCGCAAAAATCGTAGAGAACATCTCCACCACTGTTTCTGGATCCTCCCACCACCTGGTTACAACAGACATAGGCTCCACCCTGTGGTATCTGTTCACTCACTCCACTGTGGAGGCTGTCAGAGTCACTGCCATCTCTGTAAGTTCACACACATTAAAACACACATTTACACACACAAGTCAAGTAAGTGCGACTGTGTGTAAATACATATGTAGACACTACCATCTCTATAGGTCCCACAAACACATACACACACATAGACAGCCAAAATATAGTGATTATATATCAAGTAGTTGGCATGAACATGGAAGCTGTATTCATAAATTGAAAAAAAAAGAGTTACATGATTAAACTCAATGTAAATGGAACTCAAGGTAAAAGCAGGCGAAGTTTGCTTGAACTTAATGAACTACTTACGTATTTTGTGATTGCTGATGAAACATTATAAATTTCATGAAAATGAATGACCTTCGAATGATAAATGACAACAAATGACTTGTTGCAAATCTGACGACTTACATGTACATTTATTAAATGAGCCCTCATGCAGAATTTGTTTTCCTGAATCCCACATTGTGAGACAAATCATTAACTTCTGTTAATGCTGCAATGGATCGGATTACAAATTAATTTGTAGGTTATTCATTGCTCCATGTTATGCATCTTTGGGAACATGCCCCTTTTTGTAAGGCACTAACAGCTTAACATATGCATTGTCAAGTGCAATATGACATTACACGGACTGAGAACACATGATCCCTGAATGACATACATTACCTGTATATTTGTGTATGTCCAGTCTCTTTCTAGGCTAACCCGGTTGGTCCCAGCAGTCTTCTTGTCAGTGATTGACACATGTGGCCCTGCGGCCGTCTTGGAGGGTGTGGGTGGAGCAGGGGCCAGGGTCCAGCAGCACCTGCTCACAGCTATGGCCACTGCCTTAGTCACCTCACGCATCCAAACACACCGTGTCACACAGACAAGGGTATGTGTATGCTGTTTTGTGTATGCACACACACAGTTTACATATCAGCCAAGAAACCCAGATACAAACAACCGTATTGCTTTAAAGTTATATGTTACTGATATTGCTAAAGAAAATTCTGCAGATTTGTTGGTAACATCAGTGCCGAGCAGGGTTTGACTTTTAGAGATATTTATGTGGGAAATATCACTAATATGGAAGTTTTTGCACAAGGAGTGAGGGATGAAAACACTCCTAGATAACACCACCACATCAGGAACAAACATGGCTGGCTTCAAAATCTCTGAAACCGTTACGTCATACTTTCTCTCTCTCCGTCTCGTCCCCTCTCTCTCTGCCTCTCTCTCTTCCATACAGTTCATGAACTAATGCTGAACTGTGCACAAACTAATTTGTCAGGAATTACTTATTTAATTTTTCATAAGACAGCCCATGTAGTGTGTATGTGAAGTGCTAATCTTGGTAAGGCAGAGGGGCTAAAATTGATTTGAAGGTTTTTAACTTGGAGTCTAGCATTGGTAATTGACTCTGAACTGAATTTATTTGCATTGAGCATTTCCAATTTAACACCAGAATACAAACTTAGTACTTCAACTCTACTCTAATTATACACTGATATGCATTCACCCCCCTACCAACCCCCCTTCCCCCTCCCCTGGCACAAAGACAGACAGTCCAAGAGTTTGTTTACACAGAACTCTGTCTGTTAGTGTGTGTGTGTGTGTGTGTGTGTGTGTGTGTGTGTGTGTGTGTGTGTGTGTGTGTGTGTGTGTGTGTGTGTGTGTGTGTGTGTGTGTGTGTGTGTGAACGCAAATGCACATACACTAATTTGTAGTGTGTGTCAGTATCTGGGCTAATTGGCTGAATGAAAGCGCTGCAGCCTTCTACTTCAGCAAAGCATTATGGGTAGTGGGGAGGGACTTATCAGCTAGGCACACACTACTGGGCTTTGAAATTAATTAACTTGGTGCGTCGCCCCATAAACATTCATGTATGCACATTCTCTCACATTAACTCTCACACACTCACGCACGGACATACACAGTCAGCAGTGTATGGTGTTGGTGATAATGATAATGGTAATGAATGTTGGCCAGTCAAAAATTTTTTCCAACCAGTTACTGCTGCTGAGTTTATGCTGAGTGAATGAGTGTCTGAAGTAGCTGTAGGCACACAAGTTTGTGTGAGGGTGTGTGTGTGTGCAGGTGTGCGATAATATAGAGTCTGAGCTGATTAAGTTTTAGTCTGATAGTTTGAAGCATTTTCAGATTTTTTTTTTTCTTCACCTTGGGGAAAATGTAACATTAAATCATTTCTTATTTCTGTGCATATATTATTTGGATACAGTGCAGTAAAATCTGAAAATAAGATAAACTCAGAGTATGCAGAGTGAAAACATTAAGTGATACAAGGAAAGGTATAATACAACAGTTTCTTTATCCCCCACCTTTTCCTTTGTTTTCCTCCAACCAACAAACCCACTTCACGCCCTCTCTAGCCCCTGACATAATGAACCAAGGCAGTGTACATAAATAAAAACACGGAAATAGACATGAAAACAACAAACAAACATTTGCAAAATACCAATACAACCTATCCAAATATCCAAACATCCACATAGCTGACTTCTATTTGAATTGCAAAGTATAGTATTTTGGACTGTACACCAGCAGGAACATGCATAACCAGTCTCAGGAAGACTTTCACTTTATTCATTTGTGTTTGTGTCTTGTAGGATTTGGTGTTGAAGGTGCTGCGCTGTCTAGAGAGTCCATCCACAGTAACAAGAGCCAAAGCATTACTACTACTGCTGCTACTAATACAGGACAACTCGCACACACTGCTTTACTGCTGTCAGCACAGGTAAACACACACTCACTCACACCCACACAGATGCACACACAGGCATGCACTCCCATATAAAGACGAGTGAAAGTCTATAATACATATTTGAAAAATGTTTTCCATCCAGCCAGATTCCTATATACAATTTCTTTTTTTATTTTATATTGTGTTAAGTATTCAAAGTAATGTCAAGTATTTGTTCATTGAAATTGATTGAATCTCAGGTCTTCATAAATAGCTCCAACTTAAAGCATTGTGACATGGCAAACATTAAGGTTTGTCTGCAACTGCGTGCTTTTACAATAACCAGATGCGATATGAGAGATCAGTGGTTGATCTATCCTGCCTACTATGGAGGATTTTGTTTGAAATATTATTTCATTTTGTTAATAAAACAGTTTCCAATCTTTTTAACCACACTGTAACACAGTAATAACACATAAGGGTGATGTGTCTGTTAAACTGTTATCTTACCACATAGTTCAGTGCACCCTCCTACTGACTATACTGAGATTTGGACCAGTGAGGATTACTCATAACCTCACTCAGTCTGTCAGACCACTGGCTAATTAGTTTCTGTAGAATGCAGTTGCTCACACATAGGCTGAACTGTCAGAGAACAAACAAATAGCATTTGTGAATTCCATATCAGGGTGGGATTCCCCTTTAATTATTTAGCTGTAGCTTTCACTGTGTGTTCTCTTATTCAGCGATGCTGTTGCTAAAATTAAATTCCCTCTTCAGTGTATAGCATGGTGGGCCAAATCCAAAATTATGTGTCAAGTTTTTGGTTTTGTGAAATTGTTAATTTTAAAAAAAATTGGCATTTGTGCTAGCTGCCACAACAACTAATCTACATAATTAAATTGATGTACAGTGCATTTGTGAAGTATTCAGACCCCTTAAATTTTGGGCACATTTTGTTATGCCTTATGCTAAAATTCAAACAAATATTTTTTTCACTCATCAATCCACACTCAATTCCCCATAATGAAAAAGCAACAGAATTGTAGAATTTTTTGTAAATTTATTAAAAAGGAAAAAACTGAAATAAGTATAACATAAGTATTCAGACCTTTCGCTATGACACTTGAAATTTATCTCAGGCTCCTCCCATTTCTCTTTATCATATTTGAGTTGTTTCTACACCTTGATTGGAGTCCAGCTGTGGTAAATTCAGCTGATTGGACATGATTGTATTGAGGTACAGATCTTGGGAAGGCTACAAAAACTTCTGCTGAATTGAAGGTTCCCAACAGCACAGTGGCCTCCATAATTCTTAAATGGAAGAACAACAACAACAAGCATTTTAGGAAAGCAACTTAATGTAGGTGGAGAGAAATGGCATGAGTTTTATATTTAACCAACTTTGTTTGGACACGTTAAACAACAAACTGAGGTAAAGATTTATTAGATTATTAAACCAACAAATTTTGCCATACAGGCCATGCGTGGAGTGATTTATCTTGAAGCAAATAAATCCCATTCAACACAGTTATCTTTTATTTAAAGCAGACAGCTTTTAGAAGGGAGACTTCTTTCATAAAAATTCTGCCTGGGGTTGTTGGCAGGTGGTTGTACTCTATGTAACCTTTGCGTTAACTAGCACAGCAGCTGTGGGAATGATAATATGAATGTATGTACCCTGGACATTCAGTTTGTGCTGCCGCATGCTGTAACTTTACTGAACTTCAAATGGTTCATTAGAGCTGGTTGTCCTGTGTTTCACCCCACACTAACTCGCAGTACAGCTGTGAATGTGCATTGCTGATATAATCAGATGCATATGCATGATATATACACCCAGTTCCCCTGGTAATTTATGACCAGTTGGTATTTCAGTTTGAAAAAGATGCCCTAGATTACTGACACATGGATCCTTATAAATGTCTCTCCCCTTGTCTCTTCTCTTCCTCTCTATTTTCTCAAATTCTCTATTAAATTCTCTATTCTCTAAAATGCTTCTAATTTTCAGACTCATCTTTCTCTGCTATGGCTGTCTCACATTTTACACACATTAACTGCCAGATCAACTTTTCCATAAAATAGTAAGGTAGGATAAGTTGGAGTGGTTTATTTGCATAACCATAAATTTTCTTTACAATTGTTTTTACACCCCAACTAAAGCCTGTCTTGTGATGGGATCACACCAGCCGCGATGCCCATCATTGTGACACTATCTTGGTGACAAAATCTGTCCTCAGACAGGAAGACGTATAAACACCTGCCAAAGCTGCCACCACACACAGAGGCTCACGAGGTGAAAACAATATCAGCCACACTGTAAATAAACGGAATATCTGAATACACCACTTTATTACCTTGGACTTAACCACAAAACTGTCATTAAATGTAATGTTTTACACAACTTTACACACAAATAATTATATAAACCGGTCCCAATTCCATAAGTAACATTTGCCAGTGACAGCCAGAGCTGGAGGCATTATGTTTTCAGATTGTCTGTATATCCCATTCTTGTGAACACGATATCTCAGTAGTGCCTTGAGGGAATTTCTTCAAATTTGGCACAAACATTCATTAGAACTCAAGCACGGACTGATTAGGTTTTGGTGGTCAAAGGTCAAGGTGCTGGACACTGTGACCTCACAAAACACAACCCTGAGGGAATTTAAATTTGGCACTTGGACTCAAGGATGAACCATGAGGTGTTGATTCTAGTTTGATAATAAAGCAGGTCTAGGTACTGAATAACTACTGTGAAAGTATCAAAGCACTCAATCCACAGAGAAATGCACATAACCCAGACCTCTAATTTTGGGATGTCACAACGAAACAGTCACCAACAACCTTGTACCCACCATGCAATCCTTGCAGGATTTGGTTTCTGCAAGTTTTTATTTTAAATTTGTTATATTTTAATTCAATCTATATTAAGAACTCTTATTAGTGTTTTGTTTGGCCTCGCCAATGATCTTATCAGCTTTTAATCTTTTTAACACTATTCTTCTACCGATCATTAGATTACTTTTATCTTGCTGTTTTGAGTTTCCTGTTTTATCAATCGTGTTGCTTCATGAGTTACACTTGGACTGAAAACAAGCTATTATTATGGCTGTGTGTGCACTGCAAACTTGCTTACTCACAGTGAGGGGATGATATTCACCACCTGGAGTCAAAGGATAAGCTTCTTGACAGCTTTGTCTCCATAGCTGCTGCCCAGACAAAGCATATGTCCACCATAATTTTCCCAATGTATGCAGGCAGACGTTCCTTCCATGCACTCACCTAAACGTCGATTCAGGTCTCTGTCGGCAGTCCCAATCAATCCCTATTCAAAATTCCACATGGTCTGGTGGCGATGGAAGGGTAGACTGCTCCTTCTCCTGGTAATCCACTTCTAGTATTGGATTCAGCCTCCTGATCACCCACCTCCATGATGTCCCTGATGTCCCGTATTCTGCGGCCTCACTTACTCCCTTGGCTGGCCTCAACATACACTGGCACTGCACCAATCTGCCTGGAGGGTCTATCAGCCAAAGAGAGTGAGCTGGAGGCAGGGGCAGCGAGCTGGACGCTGCGACACTGTGGACAGTCTCCAAAACCCCATCAGATGATCAGAAGAGAGGCTCTGAAACTCTCCTGATAGTAGTAGTAGTAGAACAAAATGTAACATTACATTACTTCCTGGTACACTAACTACTTAAATACTATACCATAAAGAATAATACACTGCAAATTGTAGTATATCCTCCTGAACTGGGATACAGAAGTGGTATGTGGCAGGAAGTGGAGATTTAACAATGAGATTACCTCAGTTAGGATCTTTTTTATTGGACTATTCTCCCTGAGAGACAGCCTTAAAACAAATTACTTTTACACATGACCCTAAAAATTAATTAATGAATTGTTTCTATTTTTCACTTCCTGTTTAACTATTTTCCTCTGTCTGCCTGTTTTTCATTCTCACACACATACACTATCTCTCTCCTCTCACTCGCTCTCCCTCTTCACTGTGTTAGAGCTGTCAGAGTTGACCTGCCTGTCTCTCTCCCACCGAGCACTCTGGATGATTCAACCACACGCACAGACACGCACGTCTTTCCCTCAGTCCTGCTTTTACCCAGACGTGTTGTATTTAATTAGCTCCTCAGTGGTGTGAAAATGTGTGCGTGTGTGTGTGTTCGTGTATTTGTTTTTGTCTATATGATATAAACTTGTGCAGGCCTCGCTGAGGAAGTGTCAAGATTGCCATTGGGAGTGGAGTGAGATGGCTTTCAACAGACACAGTCACACACACACACACACACACACACACACACACACACACACACACACACACAGAGCAGGCCACTTGTAGGTCAGTTATGTGTGAGTACTTTGTGAGTCTCCCACAGTGACTGACAGAGGTGGCAAGTTTGTCACTAGTTAGCAATTTGGAAAAATGACTGCAAGAGAGGAACACACAGGCAGAAGTCTAACAGGGAGACAAATAGGCAGACAGCCAGGAATCAGGCATAGAGCTGGGTAGAGAGACAGACTGGTCAACAACTACTCAGACGGACATACATGTACAGTAAAGGTAAACTAACAAGCATTTTGTATTATACATTTTTTTATTTGTGGCTGATGAGGTAATTAGAAATGCAGACATTCACGCTGTTGAGGATTATATCTTGAACCAAGGATGGCCATGAAATATGGTAGACATGTCTTCCTAAGGATGAATTGGAATAACTTTCCTTGCATTTGGGTCTAGCACCATAAACAGGTCAAAGTTCTCACTGTTTATGACCAGATACCTGCAAAACTGATGCTCCACTCCATCCTTAGCTGTATTTTGTGTTATTAGCCTACAGTTTACAAAAGAGCTAGTATGGTGTAATTAGCAATGCACAATCTCGACATGTTAAAAACTTTTAAGCAAAACTGTACCAGCTCAATCTAGTTAACAGTACAATATATATATATATATATATATATATTATATATATATATATATATATAGTTTTTTTTTTTTTTTAATCACAATGTTATTTCCATGTCACATGTACGTTAACCACAACAGCTGGAATACTCAAACTACACCCTACTGTTGCCTTACTGACTAGAATTTGGTTTCAGATAAATATGTGTTCAGTCTGTTGCCTGCCATTTCTATGGTTCTAAATATGTTTACAGATAGTGAGCACTAGAATTATGATGCAGGCAGCCGGAAATTTGTTTCCTGTTCATTTTTCTATGTGGAACAGGTTAAGACACCTTTACATCTGCTTTAAGAATTGACTTCCAACTGCATCAGAGATTATTTTCAGTGAATTCTGACATGCCAAATTGCAAGGCTCTCTAATATGCTGACTTCTTATTCAGGAAACATTATGTAATTATAATTATATATATATTTTAACTGCACTGCAAAAGTAATACGAGCAGCAGAGAAGACTCCAGAAGAGACTAGTGAGTGCAAGGACAGTGACAGAGATTGCTGACAATAAAAAGTTTGATTATATAACAATAATATAATTATAGATTTTGAGTGGAAAATTAAAAACTCCACTCTGCTTTTGGTCACACAATGCCAGTAGATTTTGCCAGGTGGATTTAGAATATATTAACAATGGGATAAAAAATCTAAAACTGAAATCTCTAACTTACAGAAGTATTCAGACCCTCAATTCAGTACTTTGTAGAAGAAGCCCCTTGGGCAGCAATTACAGTTTTGACTCTTCTTGGGTAAAAATTTGCGCATCTGGATTTAGGGAGTTTATCCCATTCTTCCTGGCAGATCCTCTCAAAGCGTCGAAGCATCTGTGAACTGTCATCTTCAGGTCTCTCTACAGATGTTATATAGGGTTTAAGCCTGGGCTTTGGCTGGACCACTAAAGGACTGTCAAAGTCTTGTCATGAAGCCACTCCAGCATTGTCTGAGGTGGTCGGTCTTCCAGCAGGTTCACCCATCTCTGCAGAGGGTTCTTGGTCACCTCCCCGACCAAGGGCCTTCTTGTCTGGTTACTCAGTTTGACTAGACGGCCAACTCTAGGAAGAGTCCTGGTGGTTCCAAACTCATTCCATTTCACAATAATCGAGGCCATTGTGCTCCTAGACCACTCAAAGCTTGTCAGTATAGATTATTGAGTGTAGATTTTTATTCATTTAGAATTAAATCTACAACACAATAAAGTGTGGAAAAAGTGAAGGGGTCTGAACACTTTCTGAAATGAATGCATGTAATTGAAATTATTCGTGTAGTAGACCTTCATGGAACTGGAACATGGCCTTAACATTTTTTGACACTTACGCCACCTTATCTTCATGAAATCCCTCTTTTCTACCTGATCATGTCTTTAATAGTTCTAATTGTTTCATTTTGTGTTAACATTGTTAATAATACCATTGTATTTAACACCTATAACATGCAATTAAGGTGGGAATAATCGTTTTCACTCCTGAAAATGATTACACTACACTGGAGTCATTTATTTGACTGTGACTGTTGATTACTAAGATCTTGGTAAGGTTGTTCTTTACAGTCATTTGAAAAAAGTGTGTGATTAAATGGTGTATAAAGATAAGATAAACTAGTCTGTAGGTCTGTCTCAGTGACAAGGATCAAGGTTACACTGGAAGTGAATGTTAATATGACATAAGGATTTGTCTTTTCTTTTTCTTCTTTTTTTTTGCATTACAGTTTAGTTTAGTTTAGTTTAGTTTTTTTTATATGCACAAACCCCCATAATGGTAATGGAAAACTGGAAAAACAAAATGCACTGGACCCCTAAATTAGTAACAGTGGCTGTGTCAGATACCATTTAACAATAACTCTGGATAGTGTTATATGCAACCCTCTGCACAATTGCCACGCTAAATCTTAGAATCAATATTTGTTGACTAATGTGACCTCTCTGAATCTCTCTGCATGGGTCTGCATTCATTCTCGCTTGTGCTTGTGTGTCCTGATACACACGTGTGGGTGTTTTTGTGTCAGTAATGAATATCAGTTAACAGTGGTAACCTTTCTGCTCTGCTCAGAATTTGTGAATAGAATATTATCGATTACTGTTCAATACATGGAGACTGATGAGAATAAAAATTTTCTCAAACTTGGGGCCTGTCTGTCTCTGGCTTGCCCAGAGTCCTTGCTCAGTCAATTTTATGCATCCTGTCAAAATTTTATTGCTCGCTGACTAAAATCATATTACTAGTTTGTCTGCATCACAATGAGTGGAGCAGTAGAATAAAATGAAACACTAAATACAGCAAAAGTGAAAAAAAAATCCTCCATCCTTGAAACATTGATGAATTGGTAATACTACATACAGATCTGAAAATAAGTTGTTTTTTTCTACTTTGTGACATGCATTGCACATGTGTGTCTCTTTCTCTCTAGACTTGTCATGTACCTGGAGAGAGACCTGCGCAAAGCCACACCTCTTAGAGAGAACCCCAGGCAATCAGGATACCTGTCTCAGTGTCTGGACTTACTGATTGTATATCTGAGCAGCACTGCACCTCTGATACTGGGTACAGACAGATACATGCACACAAAATAAGGCAAAATAATCTTCTGCATGATAGTGCATGTGTGTATTTTTATGATCCTGTAAAACCATTCAGATAATTTTAGCTTAGTAGGAAAATTTTAATGATTTTGCTAGTAGTTGTAGTAAACTTTTAAATAGTCAAATATGGTTTATGTTTGTATGTACCTCTCTACTCCCATCCCTTCTCATCTTGTAAACCCATATCTTGTCTCCTTGCCTCTCTCTAGAGGATGTCTTGTGTGTGTTGAGAGATGTGATTGGGAGGAGACACCCTTCTACAGCTCAGAGCAGACAGCTTAAACACACTTTGCCTACCATATCTGTAGTGCTGGAACTTCTTTCATCACAGGTAACTATGACCAAAAGGAATATTTTCCATTTTAATGTTCTAGCATTATTGTATGCAAGGTTAACCTCACAGATTTCTTTTTAAAAATTACCAATACCTATTGCTAAGATTGAACATAGCCTTGCCCATCTATTTTGCAAGTCAATTATTTTTATTAACCACACATTTTTAGTCATTTTATTGAAGGCCAAGTGTGTGCACCTGGTAACAAATGTATAATGATTTGATTTAGACTACCATTTGAAGACAATAATGTAACGTAATTTTGCCTAGTTGTCCCATCACCACATCTCTGTTTGACTGTGTGACTGACTTTGTCTTCACACAGGTCTTTCGATCTCAAATTGTAACTGAAGAGTTTTTGGCTCAAGTTGGATTGCTGCTTGTAAGTGTCTGGTAATCCTGATTACTTGTTTTGATGTGGACTTATCATTTGTCTCCACATCAGAGTGATTGTTTTACAAACTAATGACACTGTTAAAACTAGGATGCATTAGGACATTTTGAATCTGAATTTGTTTGACATGTCAAAACATACAGTGACATCCCAACAGGTTTAAGCCATCCAAACAATTAGGATAACATAAAAAGAAGCTCTCATTTCCATTGCAGTCCCTGTAGGGAGACAGAGAAAAAAAATAACTGAAACACACAGCAGCATATAGTGATAAGTACATGACTAAAAAAAGAAAACAATAAAAAGCAGTATTCACAGTACAGTAAAATGATCTCAACCAAGCATTTATGAAGTTTTTAATTTTTTTCTTCTAATTTTACACATCCTCTTTCTCAGAGCTATGTCACCTCCATAGAGTCCAATGAAACAAATCTGACCAGCGCTGTGGGTGAGGTACTTTTTCAATTGCTACAATGACAGCACTCATCAATACAATACTTATCTATTATGTCATTTCTTTTAACAAACTGTACTTTTCATTCACGTATATGTGATTAACATTGTGGGGGGTTTTTTGCCTTCAATGTTTTATCTTTATGTTCATCATTAATCACATTATATTAGCTGATGCTTTAATGTAAGTCTTAATTGTTACAGTACATTTTCTTTACCTGATCTAATTGAGACTCAAAGTAATGAATGAAGCCTCTATAGTTGAACAAGCGTGACTTTGTAAAAACCCATACCTTTTAACAAATGCTTTTTATTTGTGGAGGCTACATTTCAACATCTTTTACCTTTAGATCATAAGAAAAAAATACTAATATGTGAAAGATAAGAAGAGAAACAGATACATCCTTGAAGGGAGAGATGTGGCGTTGAATGTCAAATGTGTTGTGCAAAAGGCAAGTTCAGAGTACAGGGTCAGCCACAGTGCACTGCCTTTGGAGGAGCTGAGGGGGTTATGATATCAACCCTACTCCAGTTGCTAGCTCACAAATGGAATACACCCAGACATCAGTGCAGGGGATTCAGTGTCTGGTCAGCCTGTGGGTCATCCACCACTTTTATTGATGATTCAGTAGAGCTGAATGATATTTGATTCCCTCTAGGTGCAGCAGTGTGTGAGGAGTTGATTAGGACATCTCTGTCCATTGTGGAAGTGCTGAGTCAGCACCATGCTCTCATCACTCCATATCGTAGTGCTGTAAGTATGCGTACGATTGAGTATCCAGCTGACTTCCTAGACTGTTTGTGATTGTTTGTGTATGTGTGTCTGTCGGTCTGTTTTAGTGTCACTGGCTACTTGTCTGTTTGTCTGACTGTCTGACTGACTGATTATCTGCTGAAAGTTTTATAAAGAAATATAAGACAGGTATCCTGTGATATTCAACATCAGTACATTACCTCTGACAGGACTTTGGAGACAACCTGTCATCATCCTGGTATTCTTAGAATAACACAAGTAATACATAAGTTGATTTGCTGTGATAGAACACTTGAAGAAAACCAGTGAGGGATATAAAAACTGTCAGGTTAATGTTCATGTCTTCCTGAATATCTCCTATTTTTGTCCATTTCATATAGTGGCCCCTGGTTTGATATTTGCTGTGTGTCTTCCAATCTGCTAAACCTGTCTATTAGTGATCAGAGGACACAGGGTCAACTTGCGGGCTATTAGGCAAGACACTAATCAACTATTGAACCAAGACAGCCTCATCAGATCAGTGTGCATGGTGTGTGTCTGTCTGTGTGTGAGAGTGTGTGTGCGTGCGTTTGCGTGTGTGAGAGAGAGAGCGAGGGAGAGTGTGCATGTGATAGGACAATGAGATTGTGTTTAATGACTATTGACGTATGGAAGTGGAGAGCAGCAGGAAGCAGACAGGATGGAGGGAGAGAAAAGAGATGAGGAATAGAGGAAAGGAGCAAAGAGGAGTCTTGCTGCTGCTGAGAGTCAATAACACAGGAAGACACTTTAATTACCGTCAGCCAGCTCAGATTAACTTTTATTGCCAGCTGGACAAGGAGACACACTCATGTTTGAGTTAATTTACATCTCTGAATCCCTATCACACAGTAAAGTTGGAAGTAAGTTTTTCCCCCACAACGTTTTTGTTTTTTCCAAATAAGCCACTTTCTCAATAAAAACGAAGAAGGCATGACCAGGAATTAAATTCATTCCTAGTAGATTTAATGTGCGATTGAACTGTAATATGTAAAAACAGATGAAACACTTTACAGGCTACACAGATATTTAAAAGTTTTTACTAACAGATGCAACCAAATGTAGTCGATTTTGGTCACTACACACACAACAGTCAGCCACTAAGGTTGTTTCACTACTTTTTGAGTTATGTTATCATATTTATCAATTCAAAACAACAGAGAACCCCAACATATTGAAGTTTTCTCTAAAATAATATAACATAATTTTGATACAAAACAGTACAACACAGCACTAATTAGTAATGAGCAAAACCAACTGGTGGTTGCACTTACACTGCTATCGAACAATATTAAATTGAGTCAATTAACTTGTTTATTACAATACTGGTCACTTTGGCAAATAGAGAATGCCAGCATCCTCTTTTCAACTCAGACTGAAAACCGCTCAGTTCTCTACAAAGGCCAAGATATGCTGAGCATCATTAGATACTACTGACTGTGTCTAGGAGCTGCTAGCTAACAATAGCCAATTTGTTGTTAAATTAATGATGTACAATAGCTTCAGTACAGCAGGTATATTAAAAAACATGTAGTTTTATCCACTGTCTAATTAACAGTGTACACATGAGGTTTGTTTGCCAGTAACCGAAGTTGAATTTCAGAAGACCAGCTGTTGCTTCTGATTTGCAAATGGTATAAAAGGTAAAATAAAGTGTATACAACATTGCGTCTTTCTTAGCCATGTAAGAAAACAGATAAAATAGTATTTTACTATTTTTTAGTGGCTGCAAAGCAAACTGAATTAAATTCATCTTTAGTTGTAATTGCGGTGATTTTTTTTCGCACCACTGTACAAAAGGCAGAGGGATTACTATGTAAGAGAGCAAAAACAGAAAAATGGGAACAAGAAAGGATTTCAGAAAGTGGAGGGACATGTCACCCATAGATAACAGTTCAGAGAAACTACATCAAGCCTCCCCCCTCTCACACACACATAAACACACACTCCATCCAGTCTTTTGATGGTTGTGATATTAATACACAGACCATTAAGTGGTGGACAACATCCTTTGTACTTTTCTTTCTCTGCCTTCGATGTAATGACCTCACACACTCACTCAGCATTAGTGTTGTTTCTATGGTAATATTAGTAATCATGCAAATTCATGCAATACAGATTTATGCCTAAATAAAGGCTTTGAAAGTTGTGGAGGTACATTTGTGTGTGTGTGTGTGTGTGTGTGTGTGTGTGTGTGTGTGTGTGTGTGTGTGTGTGTGTGTGTGTGTGTGTGTGTGTGTGTGTGTGTGTGTGTGTGTGTGTGTGTGTGTGTGTGTGTGTGTGTGTGGTGTGTGTGTGTGTGTGTGTGTGTGTGTGTGTGTGTGCGTGTGTGCGTGTGTGCGTGTGTGCGCGCGCGATCAAAGAATCACTCAACAGTGTATTTCCATAGTAATCTGATCCTCTGACAGTGGTGTGTGTGGTTGATGCCCACTGAATTAATATAGCAAAGTGTCTTCTATTCAGTGTAATCTAAAAATATATCTGTTTTCAGATTTGCTGTATATTAAGCATGCTTTTAGAGAAAAGGCTCAAAAAGCTTTTATTGATACACCTTTTTCCCCTCAAATGAGAGAACATGGGACCAAATTAAATTATTTATACTGTTCATCTTCAACAGTGAGAGTGAATGTGAACTTTTAGAAAGAAAAGAAAAGCCTTCAGCGGATTTGCAGTAGTTTTGCTTGCACATTTTCAGCAAGTTAATTTTATGTAGCTACCTTACATGCCTGACTAGCAATTACTATGCATCTTTGATGCACTTCTTTACCTGATCTCCTTCCACTTATTGAGTAGATGTGGTACTTGGTACTTACACCAAAGTTTCCTACTGCACTGAAGCTTTAGTGATGTCCCTCACTTGTAAGTCATTCTGGATAAAAGCATTTTCCAAGTGACTAAATGTAAATGTAATTTACTTTTACTTTTTTTTACTGTTGCATCATTTCTACCTGATATACTCCATGATTCTAGTATTGCTTTACTACTTTAGTTAATCAGCCTCTTACAGAGTATTGTGGTAAAGGATCAATACAGTGTAATGTGTAAAGATTTTTGGTTCATTTATGTGTCTTGAAGGTTGTGGATGCTATCCTGCCTCCTCTGACAACACTGGCTTTCAACAGAAATGGTAAGAGAGGTGGTTGGTCGTTTTTGAGTCGGAAGAGAGAAAAAGAAATGAGACAGAGGGGATGTGAAAATACAAGCAAATGTCAGACTGAGAGAGGAGGGAGTGAGGAATAGAAGAGAGCAGAGCAAATGGGAAAGAGTGGAAGAGAGGGGAAAAGGTTTAGAAAGATAGGGGCAGACCAAATTGTTAAAGCGCATGCCATACAACTGCAGTGACATTTGCATTTGTTGCAGGTCATACTCGCCTTTCATTCCCCTTGTTTTCTTTCTGTTATCAAAGGAAAAGGTGCCAAAATCTGGAAAAAAGATATTTACTGTACATACATCAATAGATAGATAGATGCATATTATGAAGATAAATAGATGAAGAAAAAAGTGTAGAGGAATGAGATAGCAAAGATGCAAGGACATGGTAAAGAAGAGAGGCTAACCTTGAATGTTTAAGGTCATAAAAATTCCTGCATTAATGAACTGTGTATTTAGTGAAAAGTGTTGTAATTATCCACAGCAGTGTTTTGTTTTGGACCCTCAGTGAGTCATTATTTGCTTTCTGTGGGTCCCAGCATGACAGAGTAAGAGTATGTTTTGTGGAACCAGTTTCTTAGGGTAAAATAATGTCCTTGTTTCGTGGTGGGCCATTAATACTGTTTGGTACTTGGTATCATGTCACACTATTTTATTGTCCATATACATTATGTATTATATAATGTAGATAATGTAATATTCAAGCGTCTTAGTTATACTATGTCTTTGATATGACAATTATGATCAGTTTATGTGGTTATTTCAGTAGAACACAGTAAAAGTCAGTAATATGCATACACTGATCAGGTCAAAACATGCCATTGAACATCTTTTTCTCTTAGTCTTAAGGTGTGTTACGTCTTAACGTTACTGCTGCCTCTAAATCAACAATTTCCTTGTCATTTCTAAAGCAATGGTCAGGATGTTATGCGATTGTTGAATATCACTCAGTAATATTTTGTATACTATCCTCTCTTTGTTTCTCTGTGTGTATGTTACAGTGGAGTGGTCTGTGTTTGTTTTGAGGATGCTGTCTGAACTCAGTCTTGTCCTGCTGGTCCAAGATGGTGATGGTCCTGATGAGGATGAGAAGAAAGAGGAAAAGAAAGAGAGACAAGAGGGAGGAGGAAGGGCAGCAGAAGGAAGAGATGAAGGAAACTCTTCCAGTCAAATCTTAGCTCTCATCACTAAATCTCTGCTTCCAAGGTTGGTCTGATTCCCGCTAAGTATCGGACTTACAGTGTGTCTGGTTTCCTCTGTCAATTTTTGTTTCTGTAGGAACAGACAAGACTCCTGTGAATTCCATCATTACAGCATAAACACATCAAGTGTGAATCTTTGATACAAATAGTGTAAAGGAAGACCATCATCAAAATTATTTCTACACTGGCACTGTTTTGTTCCACTTGTATTACTGATTATTTTTCTCCTTTAACCCGCTTTTGCCAAACAAACTTATTTGAAGTAAGTCCAACCTAATCCTTGGTTTATGCAAGTACCCCACTATTTTTGGTAAATACTAGATGTACATAGACCCAATATTGAAACCAAAACAGCTGGAGTACAATGACAGGTCAGGTTGAAAATACATTAAGCCTTCAATATTATCATGACAAAAGGTTATATTAGAGTTGAGCCTTTAAGACCCTGATTTCTTGAAATGGAAACAGAGATGTTCAACCATCATAAATTCGATGAGCCCACTTAAGATCTTGGGGTTTCATAGACAGGTGACAGTATAGTCAAGGGAATTATACATGTATCGAGATATCAGTGATGGTATACTGTAAATATTTACTGAAATCAAAATCCTGCCTCTAGGTCTTTAAAATAGAATATGCAGATTCGTTTTGTGTCCTGCGTCTGTGGGTCCTCGTCACATCCTAGTACTTCGTCAGATACGGCTAACTGACAAGCATCCGTCTTTATGAGTTTTGGCAGCCAATGATCTGGCAGTCTTTGGAGAGCAGAGACAGACAAATACAGTTTGCAAAAGTTCATATCATGACAGAGTAACAAGAATACAAAGTAGACGTTGAAATTTGTTGTGCTTTTCTCACTTTCCTTGACATCTTCTATGTGGATCTATACTTTATGTTCCTATACCATTATCATTTTTACCCTCCTCTTTTAAAATATCCTTCTCTCTCATTGCTGTTACCTCTTGTTCATTTTTATTTCCACCCCTATTTTTCTACCTCACCCCCCCCTCCTTTACCTCTCAAATTCTCTCCTCTGCTCCTCTTTCCACATTTCTTTTTCTCCTATTATACCTCTGGTTTCCCCCTCCCCCTCTCCTCCACCCTCTCTCCAGATCTGTTCCAGTTTACACTCTGTTACCAATGATCAGAACAGTACATTAATTATTAACTCTTCGAAAGCCAAATGTTGTACTCATGTTTGTGTCTAGGTATGAGTCTCTTCTTCGCGCAGCAGAGCCTATCCCACTCTACGCACTCAAACTGCTGGTATCAATGACTGAACACAGCACACAGATCTGCAGGTACTGTACACATAGTCACACACAATCAATCACACACAGAGACAGCAAAACACTGTTAAGGCATTGTAAGAAAATGTGATTGTACTGTACCTCACAGTACCATTCTAAGTATTATCAGCATCATATACCAGTTTTATATTATACATCCATTGAAGTTGTCCTATGTACACCAGCACAAAGTGAAAAGCAAACCTGGTCTGTTCTTCCAGACATTTACCCACCTCTTAACAGTAAATTAATAGTAAATTTTATGTGGAGAATACTTTTGTTAACTGGAGATAGTTTTGACTCCATTATTCTCGTTTTCTATCCAATACCAAGCTTTGGTAGTACTGAAATGTTTTTGCAGTCCTGGCAGGCATACGCATAAGTACACTGTTGGGTCTGAGCTCTATTAGTAACTGGAAATCATTAGTACTCGGCCTCACACGGGCGGCACCATTATGTTAACAGTACTCTACCTCATGAGCTGGACACCAAATGTGTTAGATTTCGGTTGTTTATCAATTTATTGGCTATCATAAATTAAGGAAATATTAATATTAAAAATATTAATATTAAATAATATCTTTAAAATGAATTAAAGTTCACGGGGCACCAGCCTAAACTAATAGGCAAAATAGCCAATATGGTTTTAGTCTCAATTTATTACCATTAATCTGGAACTCTGATTAATCATTAGCTTACTAACTATAACCAAATTACCAAATCAATAGTAAGTTACAGTTGAAGGATTGGAATTCTACCGAGTAGAGGTTGGCAATATTCACGCTTGTGCAACATTAAACACACCAGTAGTTATACTTAAAAAGGCATTTATTTACAATGGAGCAGAGTAAAGTACAATGTCTAATCTAGCATATACAGGTGTGTGTGTGTGTGTGTGTGTGTGTGTGTGTGTGTGTGTGTGTGTGTGTGTGTGTGTCTGTGGGGACACAGACAAAGGCAAGATGGCCGACTCAAAGTGGTCACTGTGACCACATGACCTGAACAAAGAAGACTACAAAGATGGCGGTAAACAAAGAAACTACTAAAATGGCCGCTGAGACCACCTAGTGTGTGTGAGAGGGGAGGTGTGAGTTTCTTTGTTAGCCTAGCTCATGTAATCTAAAGGTACCAGGTTAGAGGGGGAAGGTTAGCTTCATGCAGGTTCTAGGACTGAGACGTACTGCTATGTGTGTGAACATACGAGTACTCGATTAACTGTATGACTGACCACAACCTAAGCAAACATTACAACAACAAGACATCAATCAACAAGTACATTAACAAGTTAAGGCTTCTGCTGATTAGCTATGCTGTGCTATGCTGTGCTGGGAGAGGTAAGGCCCAGTCCGTTAACGTTACCCAATCCTTGGAACAAGCAAAGAGGTCCTTTCCAGTGTCTTGTAAAGTCCAGTGAGTTTGGGGGGTTTCCTGGTGGAATAAAGTCCTGTCTGGCTGTGTTGCTTGCTGGTATCTCCTTTGTTCCCCTCACAGAGTTAGCTGTTCCATGCTAACTCTGCTACGACTCCTGTTGCTTGGAAAATCAGCTGGCCTTGTGTTGTAGCCGCTGATTCTGAAGAGGATTTGGTTCACTCACAGTTAATCCGAAGCAGGTCGCTGTTGTGGAGGAGAAGAGTGTTTGCAGGCTGCTGGTTGCAGGCCGGCGAGAGAGCTAGTTTCTCAGGTAGCAGAGCTGACCTGGGCTGGGGCCTTGTTGCCCTTTGAAGAACCGAGAGGAGAGGGCTGGAGCTGCTCTCCAGAGCAAGCCAAGAAGGGAAGAGAGTGAGAAGGGGTCTAGAAGACTGGTTTTGTTTGTGACACCTTAGGGGGTCACATGTCACACGCTGGCCCACACTGGCTGGCCAGTGGGGTCCATGGGGGGAAGGGTCATCCCCAGGTGTGAACCGTGAGGAACTGTGGGGTGTGAATTCCTTTGTCCAGTGGAGCAAAGAAACATTTGGTCTATTGAATGACTGAGTCCCAACAGTCCCCCCTTTGTTGTCAGGATGCCACCTGACGTGTCATCCTGAGAGCACAATGTATAGTCCATTTGTCAGTTCATTCAACGGGTAACATCCGGGCATTTGTCAACACTATCTATCTTGGCTAAGCAAGAACAATCAGGTTACAAAGCACACTTCAGAAAATAACCACAATGATCAAATAGTGTAAAACAACTAACATGTTTCCTAGTTACTCATGGTGTTAGTGAGGACAGGAAAGTCAGTGATGTTAGTTTGTTAAGGTGAGATATAGAGGGTGGCACCTAGAATGACAAGATTTGGAGTGTCTGGGTGAGTGTGCCATGTATATGCAGTGTCCTAAACTTGTATCTGACTTGATTCAGAATTTAGTTTGCTGCTGCTGCTGCTGCTGACAAACCCATTGTGTCCATCTGGAAGAGTGTAGGGTACCCTGAGCCTACTTACTGTCAGTACTCAGTGCGGCGAACTCTGGAGCGCCGGTGCTTTAAGTTTTCCTTAACTTGTGGCACAAAGCTGTAACACTTTGAGTAGCTGAAGAAAGAACATTCAGAGGCATTGTCACTGTCTGAATTAACATGGTCAGAGATGACGTGGTCATTGTCTGATCCATGTGTTGACTGGTCCTGTGTCTGAGCCAGAATTTCTGCGTAAGGCCGTCTCCTGCTCCTATTGTGGGAGTGCCTATCTCTACGCACTTGGTGGGCGTGGCGGTTACGCTCAGCACCCATATGTGGCCTTTTATCACCCCCCTTCGATCTGTTCTGAGGGTGATCTTTTGAGGTTACATGTCTGTGTGACGCTAAGGTGTTTGAGTTGCTAGGCTCAGTTGTTTTCCCCCTTGCCTTGGAATTGACCATGGTTTCCCAAGCCATTTTTGTCATTTTCTTTATTTCCTGCATGGTGGGCTTACCTTGATGCGTCATCAGTGTAACATGAGTGCGTACACAGGGATGGAGGTTTCGTAGGAACAAAGACTTGAAGGTGGAGTTCTGCTCTAAGCCTGGTGTGTTCCTACCCTGAAAATATGCATGCCTCAAACGTTGGTAAAAGTCATTGGGATGTTCATGGCGGGAGTGTTTGATTTGAGAAGCTGCAACCAAAGATTCTATCTCATCTGCAGCAGGAGAGAATTCTTCTGTCAGTGCTTGACAGAGCTCTTTGTAGTCATCTCTGACACTGGGAGGCAGTGATTGCATAAACTTGTGGACTGCTTTTGAGCTGGTCTTCCACACAAGTTTAGTTTTCTCCCTTTGGGTTGCATGGGGCAAATCAATTAGGTTGTGATCTAACTCCCTAAAGTAGTTTTCAATATGTTGATCAGAGCTGTCTGGATCAAAATGTTCAATGTCCTTTGCTAATAACTCAAGCGCTTCGAGGCGGGGGCACTGTGAGGTCCCTACTGATGAAGGCGAGACTATGCTAGCTGGACTAGAGGAAGGAGCTGAACAGCGGTCATCACTCTTATGGAGGTGCAGAGAGGAGGCTGAACAGTCCGGAAAAGTTTTGGTCCTTCTGTTGGAGGGGTGAGCACAGGTGAAACTGTTATGCATCAGTGGCTGATGGGAACATGAATATCCTCTACCGGATAAACTACCTGTCTCTTCATTGTCAGTTTCAGGAAGATGGGAAGTCAGGTGGGTGTAACCTCTGTCTCTCAGTGGAGGTTGAGGAGCTGACTTCATTTCCCAGGACTTAGGGTCAGTTGGGAATTGGTCCCATCTTCTGAGTGGAGGCGGAGTTAACCTGTCATTAAGGGAAGAGTGTGAAGCAGAAAAACCAGAATCACAAGCACTGACCGATCGTGGTGGAGCAAGGCATTCTGATTTAACCCTTAACAATTCATCCTTGTGTGAACAGAGGTCTACCTCTGCTGCATGCAGGTCTCCTAAGTAGCGCATGGCTTTCTTGTTAGCTTCCTTAACTTCCTGGAGGAGAAAAGCATTTTGAGCTCTAAGCGATTTTACCTCCTCCTCTAGGGCTGCTTGGCTCTGAAGTGAAATGCTGGTTTGCCTGTGGAAGTTCAACAGTACACATCTTAACAATGGGCCTTTGGATGCAGTCTGAGCATCACCTTTGTCACTGAGTAGCAAGTCTATTTCTTTACTGCACTCACTGGGATTTAACTTGCTGATAAATTCTAGGTAGCCAGGCTTCAGGCTCTTTGCTAGGGAAGAAATAAACTGCTCTACACAGGAGTTCTCCATTGTTGTGTCTGGGAAAGAGGGAGGTTAAACAATTTTTCACAAAACAAGAAGGCAATGTAGTTGGCTGTGGTGTTGCGCTGGCAGACACCTTGTAGTGTAGTTTGGCAGTACACTAGCCTAACTAAACAATGCAGTGGCCTACACTATGGGGGGTAGCTTCCTGTGGAGGAGGGGTAGCTACACTAGTGGGCATAAAGATTAGGGACAGTAAAGGCAAGTGCAGGTTTACTGTCTGCTTAAGAAATGTTTCAAAAGCAATGACTGAGATGCAAGGCAGTAACAGTCCAAAGATTATCTCTTCAAGTTGACTCAGGCTGTAATGCAAGGCAGTAACAGCTAGGTGCAGAACTTGGGTTTCACAGGGCTGATAGCACGCTTTGGCTCTATCTCAGGCTCTATTTCTTACTCAGGCTGAAATGCTTGGCAGTAACAGCCAGGTATAAGCTCTCTGTGTTACACAGGGCTGTCGGCACACAGTGTTTAATGTTAAAGGGAGCAGCAATTCTGACAGCTTTACTAGATAGCATTGAACACGTGGTATTCAAATGCTGAACTGAGGTTCTTACATTTCCTACAGAATAAACTCAACTGGAATTGTTAGCAACAATAGCAGGCTCTTGATACTAAGGCTTAAGTGTTAGCTATTAATAACTGGAGGACGTCTAATATTACTTCAGGTAAAATTAGTAAACCAATTCTCACCACAGTGCACTTGTTTGTAAGTACACCTGGACGTTTACTCCTGTGGTGGACTAAAAATTTTTCAACCTTTGCGGTTTTGGCCAAATTATGAATTTAATATTGCACAATTATGAATATTTGCCAACAGTACTCGTCCTCACACGGGGCACCATTATGTTGGGTCTGAGCTCTATTAGTAACTGGAAATCATTAGTACTCGGCCTCACACGGGCGGCACCATTATGTTAACAGTACTCTACCTCATGAGCTGGACACCAAATGTGTTAGATTTCGGTTGTTTATCAATTTATTGGCTATCATAAATTAAGGAAATATTAATATTAAAAATATTAATATTAAATAATATCTTTAAAATGAATTAAAGTTCACGGGGCACCAGCCTAAACTAATAGGCAAAATAGCCAATATGGTTTTAGTCTCAATTTATTACCATTAATCTGGAACTCTGATTAATCATTAGCTTACTAACTATAACCAAATTACCAAATCAATAGTAAGTTACAGTTGAAGGATTGGAATTCTACCGAGTAGAGGTTGGCAATATTCACGCTTGTGCAACATTAAACACACCAGTAGTTATACTTAAAAAGGCATTTATTTACAATGGAGCAGAGTAAAGTACAATGTCTAATCTAGCATATACAGGTGTGTGTGTGTGTGTGTGTGTGTGTGTGTGTGTGTGTGTGTGTGTGTGTGTGTGTGTCTGTGGGGACACAGACAAAGGCAAGATGGCCGACTCAAAGTGGTCACTGTGACCACATGACCTGAACAAAGAAGACTACAAAGATGGCGGTAAACAAAGAAACTACTAAAATGGCCGCTGAGACCACCTAGTGTGTGTGAGAGGGGAGGTGTGAGTTTCTTTGTTAGCCTAGCTCATGTAATCTAAAGGTACCAGGTTAGAGGGGGAAGGTTAGCTTCATGCAGGTTCTAGGACTGAGACGTACTGCTATGTGTGTGAACATACGAGTACTCGATTAACTGTATGACTGACCACAACCTAAGCAAACATTACAACAACAAGACATCAATCAACAAGTACATTAACAAGTTAAGGCTTCTGCTGATTAGCTATGCTGTGCTATGCTGTGCTGGGAGAGGTAAGGCCCAGTCCGTTAACGTTACCCAATCCTTGGAACAAGCAAAGAGGTCCTTTCCAGTGTCTTGTAAAGTCCAGTGAGTTTGGGGGGTTTCCTGGTGGAATAAAGTCCTGTCTGGCTGTGTTGCTTGCTGGTATCTCCTTTGTTCCCCTCACAGAGTTAGCTGTTCCATGCTAACTCTGCTACGACTCCTGTTGCTTGGAAAATCAGCTGGCCTTGTGTTGTAGCCGCTGATTCTGAAGAGGATTTGGTTCACTCACAGTTAATCCGAAGCAGGTCGCTGTTGTGGAGGAGAAGAGTGTTTGCAGGCTGCTGGTTGCAGGCCGGCGAGAGAGCTAGTTTCTCAGGTAGCAGAGCTGACCTGGGCTGGGGCCTTGTTGCCCTTTGAAGAACCGAGAGGAGAGGGCTGGAGCTGCTCTCCAGAGCAAGCCAAGAAGGGAAGAGAGTGAGAAGGGGTCTAGAAGACTGGTTTTGTTTGTGACACCTTAGGGGGTCACATGTCACACGCTGGCCCACACTGGCTGGCCAGTGGGGTCCATGGGGGGAAGGGTCATCCCCAGGTGTGAACCGTGAGGAACTGTGGGGTGTGAATTCCTTTGTCCAGTGGAGCAAAGAAACATTTGGTCTATTGAATGACTGAGTCCCAACAACACACAGGCACATTTTAGGCTCTCAATATGTAATGTTTTAATGCCAAGGCCAGTCATTCCCAGTTCAGTACTCTGAATCACTACTAACTGTTTTTTATTCACAACCATGCACACACAAACACACACACCTGCTTAAATGTGCACACAAACACAGAAACTTACCATTGGCAGTGATTTATTTACCCACTACAGTACAGAGAGATATACACAAATAATCATTTATTTAGTGATGTAGCTGATGCACATTCAGGGCTAATAGCAACATCAGCACAGCTGCGCCTCTGCTCGTGATCTACATTTAACAACACCCTTTTCACCCCTCTTAAAGCCAATGTTTTCTACATTAGTAATCAGTTTAGTGGCAGGTATAAGGTGCTGTATCAGCTAAGATGTGTAAAGACTTGAAACATTGTGCTGATATATCTTGGCACACTAGCTTCTCCTGAAGAGGTTTGTTAAAAAGTATAATGCACATGCTTTAAATATACAACACTAAGACAAAATTATTGCTGCTATTCACTGCTGCATAATGTTGAAGTAATTTGCTATTCAGGATTTTAAAAACATTTCTTGAGGAAGCAGTCATCTGACACCAGAATAAAAAGAAGTAATGATGTGTTGCTGTTGCACAGAGAATCTGCTGATCCCTATTCTAACCATGAGATGACTCACCTGTGTGTGTGTGTGTGTGTTTGTGTGTGTGTGTGTGTGTGTGTGTGTGTGTGTGTGTGTGTGTGTGTGTGTGTGTGTGTGTATACACACATGCCTGTGCTCACTCGTGTCTGTGTGCTTGATAGATGTATTCTGACAGCAACTGTCAGTAAGTCTTGATTCTCTGGTCATCTGTCTTCTCTTTTCAGCTGTTGATAGACACAGAAAGTGAGGGTGAAAAGAAAAGAGAGGAGGCAGAGAGAGAGTGAGAGAGAATGGGAGGGCGTGGAGTGGATGGGGGGGTGGAAGGAAGGATAGAAGGAAGATGTAAGAAAGAGATGGGGAGGGAGATTGAGGAAGATGGATGGAAAGAAAGAGTAACACTTAGAATGAGAGAAAATGCTGACAAAGGGAAGGGGGGTGCGGGTGGAAAGGATGAAATGTCAGTGGGTGAGGTAGCATGAATATGTGTGCATCACCTCTTGGCTTTGAAGAGAGGATGAGTGAAAGTAGGACAAAAAAGGGTGCAATGCCCCACATGAGCAGTTTTTTAGCCTAATAATGGGATTAGAAGCCATATGTAGCAAAAAGTGGTTGCTACCTTATTACAGAAAATCCTCAAACTTGTATACTGTATATAAGGCCAGCTGCCTTTTGGTCTTACAAATACAGTAACACAACCACAGATATTTGTGCATCACAAAAAGGTCATAAATACAGAAATGTCCATGGCCAAATATGTATAGTTCTATGTTCCATCTTAAATATTTCAATAAAAATATTGATTTACAACAACCGTGATTGTTAACTATCTGTTTTGTCCTATCCTTATTTCTTTCCACTCTCCAATCCACTTATTTTATCTACTTCAGCCATAATAAACCCCTTATCACTATTATCCCACTCTCCGACCATCTCCATCCATCCCTCCCACCCTCCCTCAGTTCACAGTTCACCCTCGTTGGTGAATGTGCCCCTACTTCTCTTATCAGTAATAATACCCCCTCTTGTCTTCATCCTTCTCTTCCACCCTCTCTCCTCATCCTCCTCTTTCCTTGACACAAGTAGAGTGACGTGAACTTTTCAAATTGGTGTCAGCACTCTTCTCTCTACATCTTTGTTTTTCTTTCACTCTTTTCCTCTGACATTATTAACAATATTTTACATTTTTTCTGTCTCCCTCATTCTCTTTCTCCCACCATCTCTAATTTATTAACATTAGTCCACATTTCTCTCTTTCTCTGTGCCCTCTCTCCACAACTCTCCCTCCATCACTGCGGTTATACAATCAGAAATTAAATTGCCTGGGTCTTGGTTAGATAAGTGTGGCTATGAAGCCAGCCGTGCGGTAATTAGATGGTAAATTGGGGACATTAACGTTGGGAAGGCAGCCTGCTGTCTCTCTCTGCATTATCACAGCCCAGACACACCTTCAAACAAGTACATTTACTATGACCTTTAGCCAAAGAACCTCATGCTGTGTGTGTGTGTGTGTGTGTGTGTGTGTGTGTGTGTGTGTGTGTGTGTGTGTGTGTGTGTGTGTGTGTGTGTGTGTGTGTGTGTGTGTGTGTGTGTGTGTGTGTGTGTGTGTGTGTGTGTGTGTGTGTGTGTGTGTGTGAGAGTGAGAGTGAGAGAGAGGAGAGAGAGAGAGGGTGGCCATGTATGTCTGCTATCAACCAAGTATAAGGTACTGTTTTCTTTTAGTTTAACTGGCTTGGCTATTGTGAATGTAGAATATCTATACAAAATATACATATTTGTAATTTTTAATAATTCTTACCATGTGTTGTTTTTTTTTTTCTTTCATCATTAGTTAATAGCTTGGCATACAGCCTTGCAAAGCCATTACATCATTAAATTGCTGTAGTCATTTGGACACAAAAGTCTTTCTAAACCAGAGAAAAGTGGAATCATTAGCTGTTAACAACACAAAGGTGGTCATTTTCATGCGTTTAAAGGATGCTATTGCATGTAACAGCCTGTTTTACTGGGCTACTCTCAAGAGTGAATAAATGCATGAAAAAATATTTTAAAATATTCTTTAGATGATACAAAAACTCATTAAGGTGTGTCATTTCTGAATAATTGGACTATCCTCTAGGGAAGGACTTTCCAGTGCCTTGTGATATAGACTAATTTGACTAAAACTTTCAACTGCTAAAATATAACCTCCTGGCTTTATCTTTGGTGTTTATTATCTTTTCACTTGAAATATTGTTACAAGATCTATGTTGCCCTTTCAAAATCATCTAATATTAAGTTTTATAGGTATAAGTGTTTAGCTGACAGCAGGAATATCTGACTAGAGTAGAGCAAAGGTTAATTTCAGTGTAGTGGATGTCCATATTGTAATATTTATTATATTTTCTATTATAAAGCTGATGATGTATGGCTAATGCACTAAGGGTTTTCTTATCTGTGTTTGTTCTATTATTGGCTGGCAGTCTGTTGTGCTCTGGTTTGTTCAGTGTCTGCTGTTGTGTGCAATGTCTATTGATGTATGGCTGGTAGTTTAAAGGTGGTCCAGTTTATCATGTCGTGCTGGCCTGGCCTGTCCTCTCATCTCTCAGCCTGTCACCTACCTAATGGGAGGCCATCCATCACATGTACAAACACACACACACACGCACACACACACACACACACACCACACACACACACAAACAGACATATTTGCCCCTTCATAAAAGACCTAACATAGTGTACCAAGCTAAATATAAAGTAAATCACAGATCTCTGGATTCATTCATCATGACAAGTAAAAAACAGTTACCACAGAACAGTGTCCACAGCTCCATGTTTCTACAAGCCTACAGTCAGTGAGTCTTCTCAGTATAAAAGATAGTCACTGTTCACTTAAAAAGAAACATAGTTCCTCTTACTTAAGTGGTGCTAATGGCAGCATCTTAAATATGGCCGACTACAACATTATAGCATTAAACGAAAAGCCTCCATGAGCAGTGGTATTCTGGGTCAAAATATCATGTTTTGATATTGTTCAAGGACCTGCCAAAGTATGCAGAAATTGGCTCAGTCTAACAATCATACTGGTTTCTAGTATTACCAACAAAAACATTGAAGAGTTAGAAATATTAGCAACACAATCTCCAAGACTAACTGTAGACTGAAGCAACTGCTTGGTCCAATAAATCACAGTTTCTTTTGCGGATACTGACTGTGAGCTGAGAATATGGTGTAATGGCGTGGGGAATATGTCAGCACACATTAAGATAAAATCAAAGTGGTAAAAAAAAAAGTAGGTTGCAGGACTGCAGCAAAAGTAATCTGATTCAAAAAGGAAAAGGCTAAATATAAGGACACTGAATATAAAATAGGCAACTGTCTATAAGAAAAAAAACATTTAAGTTGTGAAAAGGGAAAGTAAAAAAGTTGGGAGAACTTAATGGCCATCCAAGGGTGTTATTAAGTACAACTTGTTAACACCCTTGGATGGCCATTAAGTTTCAAAAGAGCACATTTGTGATAAGGTGGAACACAATGTTTGTTGCTGAAAACTCTGTTAGACAGTGTTGAATCAGCTTGTTTAAATTAAGGTTTCCTTGAATGGTCTGATGCCTGCTAGACAAACTATAAATCATAATTAGAATCAACAGATTTTTAAACCAGTGGACAGGCTTTGTTGCCTGCAGTATATTAACACCTGTCTGACTTTAGCTGGCTTTGTTCCCATTGCAGCCTGAATGCTTTCTTACTTTTTAATGCACACACACCCACATATACGTGTGTGTGTGTGTGTGTGTGTGTGGTGTGTGTGTGTGTGTGTGTGTGTGTGTGTGTGTGTGTGTGTGTGTGTACACTCCAACTACAGAGTAATTGGTTGTGAACTTTAATCAGTAAGTGGACAGACTGTCATTTCTAATATACTTTAGACATCCACATCTCTTTCTCTCTCTCTCTACCCTCTCTCTCTGCTTTTCAACAAGTTTGGATTTATCCACAACACTCTTTTCTTTTCATTCTCTACTTCCTCCTTTCACCTATTTGTTTCTCCCCTCCTCTGTCCTCCCTCTGTTCTCTGTCCAAATCTCCCTCTCCTCGTCTAACCTTCCCCCTCCTTTCTCATCATTGCCAAATGTAATCTACTCTTACCTGATCTTCCCCTTAACTCTCATCTCCTCTTGCTGTGTCCTTCCTGCTCTTCTCTCACCTCCTTTCACTTCATCTGCTCTCATTGTGTCTCCTCTTTTCGTCTCTCATCTCTCACCAATTTCACTGGTACCAGACAGGAGTCGTTGTAGCGGAACTCCAACCTTAATGAAGATGAAACGGCCCAGTGTCTGTGCATGTGCAAGTTTGTGTGTGAACATTGCAGTGAATTGCCACTAAATTAAATTAATTCCTCACCCGCCTTTCTCTATCTCTGCTCCAATATGTTTTTTCTCCGTCCCTTTCAGGTTGATCAAATACAGCATGATCCTACCAACAGTTTTTCAGCTCATCATGGTAAGAAACCAATCTCAGCTCGTCAATTAGTTTTCATTCAGCCAATCAGTCAATGAATCAATTGGTTTGTTTAACAGTTTTACAATCAGCAAATCAAACCCAGTTATCACAATCTATATTATTTTATCATTTCTGCTCTGTTTTATTACAGAGCAGTTGTTTTGTAGCTCCTTCCTTCTCTTTCCCCTCACTCACTGCATCTAACCCTTATAGATGTATTTATGTAAATTAGTCTGAGTGGTGTTGACCTATTAGAGGGCTGGTGTAATTGACTGGCAGGTCAGCAATAGAGAGGGAGACGGGTTAATAGAGTGGGAATATGGACTCTACTATTAAGATTGCACGTAAACACACAGCACTTGTCTGTTATCAGCGAAGCATAACAATGTTTCCAGTAGACAATTTATTTCACCTGACCCTTTTTGCATACGCACAATCTAAAGCACCCCTCAACAAACACAGCACAATATGTTTTCAGCAAACCAAAACACGTGTGCTGCAGCAAACAATTTATGCATTACACACACACACACACACACACACACAAATGTGCACACACATACTCACTTAAAAATCAGTGTTCTGCTTGGCTGCCCATCCAGCCCTGACTAGCTGATGCAGAATGTTAAACACTGTTATCCAACAGCCTGATTAACTTCTCTCCTGATTGTTTACTCCTGTCTGAACCAGTCATGTCGGGATCCATTAGTGCCGTCTGTGTTGCTCACATTTGGATTGATTTATGCTGCCTGAAACACTCTGATCTGGATTGATTACCCCTGTCACTAGTGATCACACTTGTCATGGAGAAACTCACCTAATTGTATTTGTCTAGATGATGAAGTAGTTCTGCTTCAGACATAAAAGAACCTCAGGAAACCAGCGAAACCAGGGTTCTTAATTGGTTGGTTGCTGTGCCTGAGGAGGCAGAAGACTATTCAGAGTGGGATGCAGTCAAATACTTTTACAAATCTTGCTTCACTTGCACTGTACTGGTACACCAGTAATACCAACTAACTTCAGTGCTCTGTGAATTAAGGGGCGCGACAGTGAGTCACTAAGTTATAAATCATTTTTGGTTGCCATTTTACATTGTTCTTTGCTAGGTTCATGCTTTCAGTGATATGCATCAAGTCCTTTCATGGCTTATTAGTCCATAAAGATCAAAATAAATTAGCTTTAGCCATTTGTTGTCACTGACAGGCAAGTTGTCCTAGGTGTGAATTGATGTCACTGTCTTCAGCCTCAGGCTACTGCACATGATGAGCATCAGCTAGTCTTATCAGCCCATACACAGATCATACTGATGTGCACAGACCCTGCAGGCAGAGCTGATGTATCTCAGAGAGGATCAAATAGTAAAATGAGGGCAGGAGAGAGAAGGAGAAGTGAATTAGGAAGGAGAGAAGGTTTTGTGAAGAGGAGAAAGAGAAGAAGAAGAGAGCAAAGGGAAGAAAAGCAAATGAGGAGGAGGGAGAGTGCAAAGATATATGAGTAGGAAGAGAGTGGAGACTACAATGTTGCCCCTTGTTTCTCTTTAAAACAATCTATTAACACAGGTCAAAACTCCACCATCCACTGACAGACAGAATTAATTTGATCTTTTGCTCAACATTGCACTTTAATAACAATTTTCGCATGAGATAGAATAAAGAATGATAATAAATCCCTGCAGCACACATACCAGTCAGTCAGTTTTTCTCTTACTGGTTGGCCTCTGTGTTGTGTGACCCATGACACACTAGTAACAATTGACCCTTTCTACCGTTTGGGGTGTCCTGCCGAAAACAGTTTGACAGATTTGTCTTTAATCACAGCCTATGGGAAAAATGAGACCCTGGGACAGATTTACAAAATGGCTGATTCTGCCATGCCACATTTAGCTCTCTTAACACGGTCTGAGCTTCCAGGAACAGCACTGGGTTAAAGGCCTAAAACACCAAACTAAATCACTGAAGCTTAAAAGCAGACATTGGCAACTTACTCGGTAATATGGGGGTTGATCATTTGGAACCAAAGCTTGTGTGCAGTGTACATAGGTTTTCAATGAGTTTAATATGTTTGAAAGATGTTTGTAATGTAAAGCACTGTGATGAAAGTAAGACAGAAACATTGCTATTGATAAACGGGGCTCACAGTGCGTGGAAGTCTACTACTTTACCTCTGTTTCCATTATCTATCTCAAGTCACCACAATTAGTGTGATGTTAGACAGTAGATAACGGCAATGTTACATTTGACTTGAAAAATATAGAATACAGGATATTGTAAGATAACCTGTAACCTACTTATCCTTTCTCTGTCTCAAACTTTTTCTAGGCTAATCATAGTAATGTTACCAGTGGGATGGTCCAAAATGCAGTTGCCTTGCTGTGTAACCTTAGTGGAGACGCAGCCTTGGACCTGGAGCCACTACATCAGCAAGGTACAGTATATCTGCATACAGTATGTATGGAGATAGGAACGATGTTACTTTCCTCAGCTTTCAGGATTCCATTCTTCTTGACTTTTCTTGTTTTGTGCTTTGTCTTACACTAGTAAGGCATCTGTCACTGACCGTACTGCACTACTACACGGTGTGTCTGTATTGTGTATCCAGTCTGCTAGCATTACTTATTGTAATGTTACTTGTTGTCATCTTGTTTTCCCAAGCCTGCTGTCCTGCTGCAGCATAATGCTTATTCAGGTCAACAACCTTGGCTGTGTGTGTGTGCCTGCGTGTCTCCATGAGGTAGAGGCAATGTTTTTTGTCTTTCGGCTATGATGAAATATTTGGATTTCTTGGTTATTCCAAGTGATTCCAGTGCATCCAGAGGGGGGGTGATCTATGTCCTCTTGGAGAGAGTCAGATAATTTTAAGCCCATTTACGCACCCAAGAGACAGTTTAGGATTTTGACTTTAATTAGAAGAAGGAATAATAAGGCACAAAGATTAGACGTGTAGGGATGCAGCCTAAATCTAGCATTAGAGAATGAATGCACAAAATTAAAGATGTTCACAGGAATAAAAATACGAACACTGCTGTGTGTGTGTGTGTGTGTGTGTGTGTGTGGGTGTGGGTGTGTGTGTGTGTGTGTGTGTGTGTGTGTGTGTGTGTGTGTGTGTGTGTGTGTGTGTGTGTGTGTGTGTGTGTGTGTGTTTCACTCATTATTTTGTGTCTCATTTTGTCCATCTTTTCCTCTGCACCTCCTTCTCCCCAGCCCCCAAAAACACCACCACTATCAACCCCTCCTCTTCCTCTACTTCCATTGGGTCAGCAGTACGGCAGTTCAGTAGTCAGCATCATTATCGTCCAATCAGCTCTCCTCTCAACAAGAAACTGTCAACCCAGCACTAATACTGGCCGGGCAATTAACGCTATCTCCCTCTCCTCTCCTCTCTTACCCTACTCTTTTCCCTCATTTTTCCCATCTCCTACTATCCACTTTTCCAAACTACTCAACTCATGTTTTTCCCATCTTTTCCTCTCCTTCATTTCCTCTGTTCCCATTTTTACCCTATCCTCTATTTTGGGCTCCTTTCCTATCTCCTCTTCTCCTCTTTCTCCCTTCTTTTCGTTGTGGTTCACTCCAGATCAGTGTGGTGATGGCAAGAAAGAAGGGAGAGGGAGAGAAGAGGAGAAGGGAGAAAGCGTGAATAATTGGCTTTTTAAGGTGTGACAGAAAGAGGAGGGGAAGAGTGGTGTGTGTGTGAATGTGTGTTTTGGGAAGCAATGAAATAGACAGAGAGGAAGCGCAAAATAGGGAGGTGGGTTTTTTGTGCTCGTTGTGAATGTGTTTGTGCTCATGCTTGTGTGTATCTATGAGACAGAGAGGAGATGTGGTGCGTGCGTGTGTGTGTGTGTGTGTGCGTTTGCGTGTGTGTGTGTGTGTGGGGGGGGGGGGGTGTATGCAGGAGCACCCAGTTTGTGTGTGTAAGAGAGAGAGAGGAGATGAGGTTTATAATTGGGCAGATTTGCCTCCGACTGAGATAATACCCCCTGGGGACTAAAGACAGAGGGAGCAGAGTCAGAGATAGGGAGGAAGAACAGAACAACATAAAGAAAAAGAAGGTGGCAAAAAAGGCATGAGGGAGAAGAAGGAAAGCAAAATGGGAGGTAAAAAGGGTAGCAGAGAGGGGACAGAGAGGAACAATGAGACAGAGAGAGAGAAAATGTGGTGTATATGGATGAGAGGGATGAAATGATAGAGGAGAAAACTGCAGGTTGAAGTGAGTGACATTTTGAAAGAGGGACCGATAGAAGCAGGAGGGGAAGAATAACTTGATTAGGGAGTAAGAGACACTACCTAAACAAACTTCTGATTGTGGATTTCTCAGTTTTTATTTGAGAAGAGACTAATGTAGAAAGTCTAGGTTGTAATCTGATTATATAAGGATATGAAGCCTAGAACTCCACTACTAAGAGTGAATTTGAGACTCATTTTGTAGGCACATTGACACACAGACTGCATGATTTAATAAGGAAATGGGCACACCTAGAGCATGTAGAACAGCCAAAATGTTTTTGCATCCCAAGCAACCCCTTAGTTTGGTCCTAGGCTGTGGTGCTGACAAGGTGTCAGTTAATTAAAGAGTGCTTGTCCTTTAATTAATTAAAAAAGTCTTCTGGGGCTCTTTGTGTCTTCAGAATCCTTGAAGGTCTTTGAGGTTCCTCACTGGGTTTGATCTGTCACCAATCCTTGTTATTTCTCTTGACCTTCTGTGAGAAGCTCAGAGGAATTTTTAGGTAATTGCTTCTGTGCCGGTGTTATCTAGTTTCTGTGGAACTCGCATTTATAAATTGCCATTTAAAATTGGGTATTTGCTTGGTTATTTCCCCAAACGATGTCTAAAAAGTTCTATAATGGTTCTTCCTCACCATGTCCATATGTGTCCAATCAATAATTATGCCCCCTGGCATAATTTATACCACTAAGATCTTCCATATTAATGTTTTTATATTAGAAAGCACCCAAGAGGTTACTGAATTGACAGTTTTACATAATGACACTCAATAAGACACTTTTGACATGAGATATATTATAGTGTGTCTCAAGTTTATGTTGTTCTTAGATTCATTAGACTAGATTTATAACCTAATATTTAGTTACATACAAAGAACAACATCGCAACGTGAATAAGAATTTTTAACATATCAATATTTACATTATGATAATATGTGACAATGTGCTGATAGTTTTAGTTGCCTAAACTTATATGAAAAAATGTATGAAGTCTATTTTTGGTATATCTTTTTTAAGTAGAATAGTAGCTCTTGTGGATTCAGTCAGGTATTTTACTTGACCAATGCATGAATGCTTAATACGAAGTTGAATAGTAGTGGCTGCTTATGTTCTCTATTAATTATTGAAATTAATAAAAGAGTTAACACAAAATCAGTTAAAGCCTGTATAAGGCCTAGGACTCATCAGGGAAAGGCCTAGGCCTGTAGGATCACATCAACATGGAGAATAAAACTATTCAGTGAGTACATCAAGCATGCACAATTTGACAAAACTGATTACATGTAATTAATGGATAATATTTCACTTTATTTAAATAAAGTTCAATTGAAGTATGTGAATGGTTTCTATAAGGTGAATATTCTCCTTTAATTAATGTTAACATACTGTACAGTGGCTTCAGAAAATAATCAGATTCATTCATTTTGTGTGCTTTATTGTGTTGTTTTCTTTTTTAATTTTAAACAGATAAAATTGTGATCAATCTAAACTCTAATTCATAATGACAAAGTGAAATCCTGTTTACAATGTCAGGTATTTAGACCATTTTCTGTGGTCAGGTGCATCCTCTTTGCTTTAATTATCTTTGAGATGTTTCTAGAATTTGACTAAAGTCCACCTGTGGCAAACTGAATTGATTGGACATAGTTTACAAAGGCAGAGGCCTGTGTGCATAAGGTCCCACAGTTCACATTTAGTATCAGGACAAAAACCAAACCATGAAGTCCAAGGAACTCTCTGTAGACCGCTGCGATAAAATTGTGGTGAGGCATGGATCAGGGCCAGGGTGCTAAATTTTGAGTGTTCCAGGAGGACGGAGGTCTCAATCATTTTGAAATAGAATAGGTTTGGCCATGACAATGCTGGACTGTCCTTGAGTGTCCCAACCAAAGCCCAGGCTTAAACCCCATAGAACATCTGTGGGGAGACCTGAAAATGACAGTTCACAGATGCTTCCCATCCAATCAGAGGGAGTTTGAGAGAATCTGCCAGGAAGAATGGGATAAACTGTCCAAATCCAGGTGTGCAGATCTTTACCCAAGAATACTCAAAGCTGTAATTGCAGCCAAAGGGGCTTCTACAAAGTACTGAATTAAGCCTGGATACTTTTGTAAATGAGAGTTTTCAGTTTTCAATTTTTAACTTTGTCATTATGGGTTAATGAGTGTAGATTGATGGGTAAATGGCAATTTTATGCAATTAAATGTACAACACAATAACACACAATCAAGTATTCAAAAAAAATGGAGGGCTGTGAAAACTTTCTGAAGCCACTGTACAGTATGTTAACATTCATTAATGGGGAAAATCACATTATTAAAACCATCTACATACTTTAATTGAACTTTATTTAAATCAGCTGAAACATTATCCATTAATTACATGTAATCAGTTTAGTGGCGGTTTTTCTCTCCCCAGAAAACTTTCCTACTTAGCTTTGACAGTAATGATCTGAGCCATTCATCCTGTTGATTCCCTGTAGAACTCATTTTACAGTGGTGTATAAATAGATAATATTGCAAAGCATTGTGGAATGTCTATTTTTAACCTCGTTAAAGTCCAAACTCCAAAATAGGACAGACCACAATGGTTTTCACTCATAGATTATTCCCCTAGCCTTGAAATAAGCAAGTATCATCTGTACAAATGTGACATGTTTAAAATTGACTTGCTAATATTTACTTAATTAAGCTGTTGTCCTCACCGTGCAAATACACACAGAAAATCTAGAGATGCATATGCACCCATACCTGTCAGTGAAAGCAGCATCATTACTTTAAGTACAAACATACATTCACACACATGCACAGATCTCAAACTGGGTGCTCTGCCATGACACCATAAACATTTTATATGTACCTGCAAAAGATATCTACAGTAAGAGCCTGTGTAGTGTGCGTACTCTTATGATATTTCTTCTGAAAAAAATAACAGTGGTTGTTAATAAATAAATCTAATAAATCTAGAATGGTAATAAATGTGGGTCCCTATTGTAACCATGTAGTCATCCAGTCGTCCTGACCAGAGCCACAGTTGTGTTATGTTTGCAAAGACACAGCGCTAAAAGGGTCACAATGTTTGCTGCTCACATTACTCTTTAGATTATTTTTCATGTGAACTGTTTGTGCTCAATGCATCGCCAGGACGTCAGTGTCTTCCACACCCCTGATGATTTGCACAGTTTAACTAGGGAAGCTGTACAGACTATGGATTTAAAAGCAACCAGTTCAATTTGTTCTTTAAAGCTTGTGTGACTATTCTGTATCAGCTTGGTGCTTGTTGAGCATGATCTCATTAAGGGTACCCTCAGTGGGTCAAGAATGCATGAATGTGCTGTGCTTTGGAAATGCACAATTTTTTTAATTGGAGACTGCGGTTCGAAAACCTACACTCTGTCACTTTCAGATGACTTTTGCAACTCAGAGGAAAGGCTTTCATACAGCCTGTGAGCAGACTAGGAGTTACAGATGATAGTAAAAACTATCCATCAATCTGCAGTTCAGTATAGACTCTGCTTTGCCGACATTGTTGCCATAGTCATATTCTTTTTGTAGTGCTGAGGTGGATATAAATGTCTCTTCTGATTTTAACTGATTTATTCATACCAATGAGCTTCAACATGTAACTGCATTTTGTTTGAAGTTACTGGTGAAATCCAGTCAAATGAGTAAGAACATGCACAGTTCTTGGTTGTAGGAATTTTATTCCATGAAAAATATGTTAAGTGATTTTTTTTTTTTTTTTTTTCTTTGAAGGGAACAACCGGTCTAATCTAAATATATTGACGACATGAGAAAATCAACCCATTTTTAAGGTCGACAAGTTGTTTAATGGGCCACAGAGTGCTGCCAGTATATAACTAAAAAATTAAAAACACAGGATACATTTGGAAATTAAGTTGGTTAGGCGTCAAATTCCCTTTCCATTTTCCAGCTTTTCACAACTCCTTAGCCTTCTATAGAACCTTTCACTCGGTGTCGTCCTTTTGAAATCTATACGTAGTGTGACCTTTGTGGATTCATTGTGAATATTTTTAAGGATTCTACTATGCTTTAATTTTTTATTGAAATGCATGTGTCATGTCAATAGAGTCATGGCAGAATGTGTGTATTGTGGAAAAGTCAGAACTAATGCAAAGACAAAGGGAAAACTTACCAAATGCTAAGACAAATGCAGTTCACTTTATTTACAAAGCAAAGGCTTACAAGTTGATGAATTACTCCAGGGTCAAAAGGCAGCAAGGCAGTCCAAAATAGGCAAACAAATCCAAATCTCAGTCCAGCAAGAATCCCAAATCCAAAAAACGGGCCAAAGGGTCAATATACAGGTAAGATGAAGAATCAAGTGATAAAACATGCAGTAACTGACCATAATGTTCTGGCAGCTGAAGAGGTGCAACACAAGATTATAGGTACACTGGGAACTAATTAACTAATGATTGTTTTGTGCTGTTATGACTGTAGCAGGTTATGCAGCATTGACTCTGCCAGTTAGAAAATAGAAGACTATATCCTAATATGATAACCAGTTACAAGCACACACTATGTATATTCCCAATATGAGCATAAAAAATTTAACATGATCATGATCAATAAGTAATTTTAGTTTTGATTAATTATGCAGCTATAATGCCTTGTCAATAAATGGCTCAAATGTCAGGAAAGCCTAAATAGTTTATTTGTAGAATGTCCTGTTTTTGTTTTTTATTCTTGATTTGATATTTGTGATTTATTTTTTATTCGTGATTTGTTGTTATGTATAGGGATGACAGCTATTCTCAACAGATATTAAAAGAATAATGTTATTAACATATACATGAGCAACTATCTGTGGAACAGTTTACTTCTAAACAGGACTGCATTGTCAGATCACATTAACAGAAGAAGGTCTTTGTTTGACTGAACAGTCCAAAGTGGGGCAGTCTGTTTATTTAATTTATGAGGCAGCTTGACAAAGTAACAGTACATCTCACTGACAGAAGTCTAGCTTAATAGCTTTCTAGTGTCTGCAGTGTTGCACTTTCACTCACAAAAATAAACGCACACAACATCTACTTTCTAAATAAAGATCTATTGGAATAGAAAATAACCTGGCAGTACTTTCCCCAGTGAAGACAGTGATTTGGTTCATTTGTTATTTAACTGTTACTTTTTTGGTCGTGGGAATGGAAATAAAATACAACTTTGGACTCAGCTTGCCTAAATGTTGGCACAGTCTACATTTTTTGGAATGCATGTGTCATGTCAACCTAGTCAGGCCAGAATCTATCCGGTCTTCACTTACACAGATGTGTGGTGAGAACACTTCAGGGACAGATGCCCACAATAGCTAACTACACACATAGAGCTGCAAAATGTGCAGTATCTTCCATGTCATGTTAAAATTAATGAGCCAAGGAACATGGGTTTGCACTTTAGTAAGTGGTATTTATTCATGGCATAGCAAGGGTTAGTATCTTTAAAACATGTTCTACATTGGTCAGTTTCTAAGGAGGGATAGAGTGAGCTGAAAAGGAAGGGAAAAAGAAGAACAGAATTTATTTTTATAGATGTGCATATAAATTGAGTTGTGCTTCGTTGTTGCTTCTTGTGTTACTGTTGTGTGGATTTGGACTTAGGTGTGTCAATACTTTTTTCATAGAAGGTTTCAACCTTGCACAGCTGTTGAAAAAGTTAAATGTCACATTCAGCTATTTTTTTTTTCTGAGAAAGAGTGTCTCTCATCTTGCACAGGAGCTATCGATCCACTGAGGAGTCAAACCAGAGCCTGCAGTTACAGACATTTACACAGGCTCAGGTTATTGTTTACACCTCAGACATACATGTAGCAGACAGAGTTGCTTCCAACATAGGTGTTTGTTGGTTTGGTTGGTGACAATATATGATGGTAGCTCATATGAATTAATAATGAGAGCAGAACTATTGTTGATATGACATGATGATCAGGCAGCTCAAGTTCTTGTTGTTTGCTAATAGGTTGCTTATATTAATAATGTGACATGTTGGTCTGTTACGATATTTCCTGTGCAGTCTTTAATGTATTTGGCCATGTAGAATGAAGAATTTGATTTCACCAGACATGTAGTTCAGCCACTGCTTTCTCATGATTACCTCTTTTTTTTTTGCTGCGCAGGCCTAATAGAGGTGGTTGTGAAAACCCTCTCAGAAGCTGCAACAGTCCATCTGGATGGAGAGGGGCATGCCATGAGGAAGACCGGCCATCTTGTCTTACAAGCTCTTCTGGAGCTGCTTCACAACACACTGAAACAAACATCAGCTGTCGCCCGCTCTGCACTTAAGGTATCGACATTCACACAGTTAATGAGAACGATAAATTCACTACCCTGTCTTCAACAGTGGTCACTAAGCTGCCTTCAGCGAGGCATGCAACAGATCTGAAAATCTACTGAAAAACTAACCTCTAGTTTCATCTTTCAGTACTTTATTAGCTATGTAGTGTAAATTATTATTGATTATATGATTATGGTCAGTCACTTGCACAAAATAATTTCATAGATAGATAGATAGATACTTTATTTATCCCCTTGGGGAAATTCATGTGTCCATTAGCATCAGTAAAATGCTTCCATAAAAAAAAAAAAAAAAAACACAGACTAAATGCAAATACCTCTTTCTACCGCATTCTTGTCTAGCCTTTCATCCACTGATAAGGCACATAATGGCCAGAAAGTGTAATGTTAATTAATTAGAAGTTAATGTGGATGTGGTCTCAGCTCTCTGCATTATTCATATCTACAAATTTATCTGTGGAGAAGACATCAATATTTGGTGATTTATGCTTTCATGTTACTAACTAATATCCTTACAAACTTATAATTACAATTTGGCAACATTACTTGCAAAGAAATTCTAAAGGAGCCACAACAGCTTCTCTTTTATTTTATATTTTTTAAATGATTGGTACCTGTATGTCAGTTTTTTGCTGTATCATGTTACATTGGTCCTTATTCTGGTGTATCAATTTCTTTCTGTTGAGCACAGAATCACCAACAGAATCACAAAGTCAGCTCCCTAAAAATGTTGTCCTTGTATCATGTCCCTGAAGGCATGTGTGTATGTGTGTATGCGTGTGTGTGTGTGTGTGTGTGTGGTGTGTGTGTGTGTGTGTGTGTGTGTGTGTGTGTGTGTGTGTGTGTGTGTGTGTGGTGTGTGTGTGTGTGTGTGTGTGTGTGTGTGTGTGTGTGTGTGTGTCCATTGATGTGTGCAGTGGAAGCTAGCAGGTTTGAGCAACTGCAATATTGAAGTTGTGGACTCAGGAGAAAGCGGATGAGGTCCCAAGTCACTGGGACAAACACACACACACTCACACGCACGGCGTACGCAGAGGGGCCTGTCTGGCTATGTCCCTGCGGCCTCATTATCACCACTGGCTTTGTCCTCAGTTTGCCTCCCCACACACAGATGCACACACACTCACATATGCTCACATACACACACCAGCCCCCATCTCCCCATAGTGTGCACCCCAGCCCAACGCATACATATTAATGCTTAGATGAGGGTGGGGGACTAAAGGGGAGGCAGGGTAAAAGACTGGATGGAGACGGACAGAAGAGGGAGAGGGGAGGATGGAGAGATAGAAGGAGAGACAGAGATGGAAAAGGGAGCAAGCAGACTGTGCAGCGGAAATCAATTCTGTGAGAAATGCAAAGCTCATTAAAAAGAAAACTTCTTCCCAAACCAAATTCATTTGGGTAATAAGGTCTGATAAGGAGAGAGGACGTGACTAGACCGCTTTCCCCAAACTATTACTCTGTTGGTCAAGAGAGAGAGTCAGAGATTATATATACTTCAGAAAAAAGAGAAAGAGAGAGAGAGCATAACAGAGGACAAGTGACTTTGGGGGAGAGAGAAAATGTGTGCCAATATTAATCACATTATTCCACTGCTAATTGGCCTGAAGTTCCACTGTAGGCATGAACTGAACTAAAATAAGGCAAAGTGAGGGACAGAGGTGCTAAAGGGGGAGTGGGAGGGTGGTGTAAGGAAAAAAAGGATGACGTGAGAGGACTGAAGTCTTAATGAAATGCAAAAATAACTTGATGTGACAAATTACATAAATACATTAAATAAATAAACTGAACACATCCTGTGCTAAAGAGGGGTTAAAATAACAGCATATGCAGGAAAGCTACTTCCTGCCTTAGTCTATCAGTGTGTCTTTCTGTGTCTGTCTCAGTCTGTCAGAATGTGTCTTGGCAGGTCTCTGGATCCATCATTATTGACTGTCAAATCTCTATAAATGATTTAACGTGTGTGTGTGTGTGTGTGTGTGTGTGTGTGTGTGTGTGTGTGTGTGTGTGTGCGCGTCTCTGTGTGCGTGTGTGTGTGTGTTTGTATAGAGCCAGAGGCTATCTTGTCCAGCAGTAGAGATGGAGGCAGCAGAGAAGCTGCTCCTAGCCAACAGACCCCTGAGCCAACTCAGCACACACCTCATTCACATGGTGAGACCAACACTCAGAGCCTGTGTGTGTGTGAGTGTGAGAGAAAGAGAGAGAGAGAGATACAGAAAGAGAAAACATGCCTATTTGTCTAGTTACGTGTTTTCCCAAGTTGTTGTAGGAATAAGTCTCTGGTTATGATTTCTACACATGAGTAAAACTCATGTAAAAAAAGTACTCATGCAAGATAAAGATCTCCTTGTTTAAGTAAACTGATTGAAAGTGACACTGTATGTAACTTTTCACCAATTGCTAATGTCCACCAAAGTCACTTCCACCATAGATCTATAAGTGTGCATAACTTTAGTGAGTTTATAAGCCTTATCATTTCACAGTTGGTTCCACAGATAAGTTTGAAATGCTCATAACACACCAGTTTGATCTCCATTTTAGTTCTGTTTTGTTGCTTGGATCCAGGACATCTAAAATAACCTTTCCATCTAAAGGTAAAACAGTGAAAGTTAAACCAGATTAATCTATTAAGAGCAGTAAAACCATCTGCCACTATTAAATATTTAATTAAATATGTCCTCTCTCAAACTTACTCCCATGTCTGATTGCACTGTAAACACCAAAACTACTTAGTTAAAAGTTCTTCCTTAATTAGCTTTCTTCTGAAAAAGTGTGTATATCTCTGTGAAGATATTATTTTTCAAGAGACAAATAAAATGCTTTATATGCACTTTCATGCACAGACTCTGTGTCCACTAATTCCTTCAACTAATTTTGTTCAAGTTATATAGTTTTTTCCAAATGTATTGATAATTTCACATGTGATTATAGTGTAAGAATGTTACATAAATACAGTATGTGCCTTGCACATGACCTTTCTATTCAATACAGATGATTATCTTAGTGTACTAAAGTAATTATTCTACAGTACCAGAAATGTGCAGGGTTATATGTGCAAGTACTGTTACAACCTGTAGATGTTGTGGACAACACAGAACCTGATGCAATCTGAAAAGCTAGAAGATAAGAGTAGGTACAATCTTGGCCTTTCTGCTAAGAGAAAAGGGGAAGATGTTATCGCAGTAGCTATTCAAACATCCACACCTTCTGGCAGTATACACATTACTGAGGATTAAATAATCACTTAAAATTGGACATTAAACAACAATTTGATGCAAAATAGCTTCCTCTATCTGCACTCAGAATCTTACAATTATGATTGAAGTACTACAATGTAAGAGTTAAAATCTAATTCACTTAATTAATGAACACTGGTCTTTGTTTCTTGCCCTCTGCAACTTTCCTTACTTAAACATGATTTATAAACTTTTCTAAACAAAACAGTGGCGTAGGTGAATAAATTAATATAATAAGAGTTGGATAAGACAAGGTAAAGAGTGGAAGAGACAAACAAATGACATGCAAAGATGGAGAGAATCCATTCAAAAGAGAGTAGGAGCTGTGAGGCATCCTGGGAAGTTGAGGATGTAAAGGAGAGGGTGGGCTGGGAGGAGGAGAAGAGGGCATCTCAAGGGAAACAATAGAGGTTTTTACGTATACTTGACACATTGAGTGTCTGTGTGTGTCTGTGTGTGTGTGTGTGTGTGTGTGTGTGTGTGTGTGTGTGTGTGTCCATGTCCCTGGTTGTGGATGAGAAGGTTAAGGGGGCAGCTGACACACCCCCGGCCTCCGCACAACCCCTTTGCTCCATGGGGTATTAGTAGGATAGAGAGAGCAGGAGTGTCAATATGATCCCTGCATCTAATATCATTAAAGCTGCAAAACTTGCTTTTGTTGAAAGCATGCAGTTCTGAAGAGCAGTGGGCCAATTATTGACGCATGGTAAAGTATTATGATTTCCTCAGTGCAGTAAATTTTCTGACAGTGGGTCAGTTATGGACCGTAATCTTGTTCTGATGCACTTGGTGTAAAGGGAACATTGATCCTGGATGCTTGCCTGTAACATGTTTTGATATTTACTTGATATTGCCTCCAAATTAATAAATATATACAAATACAGTGCAGTAAACAACCTCTGCTAGTGTTTGTGTGAAATTGTCTATTGATTATAAATCATAAATTGTGCATGTAGTGGCTTAAATCATTGATTTAACTAAAATGCTCTTGCGTGTGCTTTAATAGAACTTGTGTGTGTGTGAAAATGTGGCTTAATTATTTGTCATTTCAAATTTCTATTTCAAATATTGTATTTATGGTATGCACAGTAAGTAAACCTTGAGGAAGGAGAATTAAATCACTTTATTTCAGCCCATGGACCAAATCACAGTAATATAAATAGAAACAGGAGTAATTTTATCTTTTGATTTGTTAACTGATTTTCTTTCTTTGTAGCTGTCCACTGAAAACCAGGAGGTGTGGGAGGAGTCTATTCAGTGTCTGTCCCTATTGGTCCAGCTGTATGGCGGAGAGGGCCATGACTGTCTGTCACCCTCTTGCTTGCAAATTTTCTCACATGTGCTGCGTACATACCGGCATGCCGAGACCCCCCGAATACAGCGCACCACCCTTAGGATCATCAAACGACTGGTGAGTACAGTGCCTACGTGGGCAGACACACACAGTCAGAAACAGACCAACATCTAAGCAAAGTTTCACATACATGTCAACATTACTTGTATGAAATTTTATCAGATATCAATTTGTGTTCCATGTGTATCCATTCTTCAAGTGCCACTACTGGTTATAACGCGGCACTGAAACATGTTTGAATAGCTCAGTATGACTGAGGAACCTTGGCCCTGTGTTTGTTTGTATTTTGGGGGTTGAAATATTAACTGCCACCACTGCAGAATAAAAATATTGGAATAATAAAAACATACTCAGTACAGACAGCCAGACAGACAGACAGACAGACAGACAGACAGACACACACACACACACACACACACACACACACACACACACACACACACACACACACACACACACACAGACACACACACACACACACAGAGTCAGAGTCAGCTGTGCTGTGCTGCTGTTCTGAAAATTGAGTGTAGTTTTACCAAAACTTGACTGACAGAGGGAGCAAGACAGAGGGGGAGAAAAAGTGTTGGTTTGTATCTGCCTGTCACTCTCTGTTCGAGTGTCTGTCCAATTTTGTCTGATAGTCAAAATGATTTGTAATACAGGCCAAAGACGGCTGACTTGTAGAGTATACTGCAGTAAAGCAGGTGGAGATTTAGTGAAGCTTCTATTTCCCAAACATAATAAATAACATTATCTCACTCTGGTCACATGGGGAGACTGATGCAGCTGAAGCCAGTTTTCACTAGAATTAGGCAGGTTTTAACAAGGAGGCAAATTCTTGTGCTGATAGACACAAAGCAGACTAAAATTAGGCTGAAACAATTCAGTTCTTAAATTAAAAAGCCAACGAAGAAGTTAACTTAACTGCCAGTAAAATATCGAGCTGCCACACATGTAGCCCATTGGGAAGTCACTCAAACTACAAGTTTGGAGTATATTTTCTGTAGCTTAGCTTTTCAAGGAAATAAATTCATATAGGAAAATACAGTACAAGATTCACACCCAGCGCTAACACTCAGTGGCAATGCAGAAAGCAGTATGCTGTTTCTGTACCAACCTGACAAGTAAGTATTTTACTTTGACACCAAAGTTTGCATCCTATCTCAGGCCAACTATTGATTGATTTTTTAAACCATGATGGCAGCATTTCTGTGACCTTAAACATGTAAACTTAACCATACTTAACTAGTCATGTCACAGATTCTGTTGGATGTTTAAAAATGTAGCCCGTACACAAGTAATCCAGAGCTTTGCAGAACGGCAGGCTTGGAGTGGACAGTGAAAATACTTCTCAAAAGTCAACATGACCAAGTTTTAAAAAATTGCCTGATTCTGCTGTAGACCCTCATGAATTATGTAAAATGTACTCCTAATGTTTGGGCTTGGCCGCAGGGTCATGAAATAGCTTCTGTACGTGGGACAGAAGGTGAGCTGTCAGCCTGAGATCATATGATCTGACTGAAGGCTTTGCCTGGAAGCTTCCTAATATTTGTAGTTGTGAGTGTATGTGGGAGAGAGAGAGAGTTTGCGTGTGTGAGCAGGAGTGCGTGTGTGTATTTTTGATTCCTGTCACTAATTAGATCCAGCCACCTGAACCACCCACTCTCTGTCACACACAAGCTCACAGACTTACCTCTTTCTCTGTCTGTCTGTTGTAACAAATTTGTCCTCGTGCAGACTCCCTCATTACCACTGTGCGAACAGCTACAGTAACATCGAGGTGTGTATTCTCTATCCTGCTCACCACCCAGAGCAACACACACATAAAACTGTGTGTATGTTTCAGCCATTTCCTCGTAGCTAGTGGATGAGTCACTAAGCAGCACAGTGCTAGGAACTAATTTATTTGCTCTCAGAAAAATATCCATCTACCTTTCCACGCATGTAGTCATTACACATTAGTTATTTTAAAAGAGTTAACTGTTATAGTTTTACTCTCCCTCAGAGTACTGTTACAATACTCCCGCCTTGCACTTCTTTCTATTGTAATTCAGTAGCTAAACTTAAAAAAAAAAAAATATCTCATAACCATTTTCTAAATTGGGTTTTCTTGAATCTCATTATCATCCAGTCAGTTGGCAGAGAGCAATGTGTGGCTTTAAAAGAGTTCAACAGACATTCTTTATCCTCACAACACAGTTTTCCACATCTATACCATCAGAGAAACACAGTGACTCACATATTCTCTCTCAAACACACACCTACACACAGACAAGTGCCTGCCCTTCAACAAAGGCTTTTTAATTATCTTTCATTGATTTCAGGGCTCTGTTAATCTCAATCAAAGATCCCGCTCATAGCTTGGAAACTGCCAGGGAGGAGAGAGGGAGAATGAATCAAGAGTGAATTAGTGAAATTTTTGTCTATTTTTCAATCACAACTTGGTAGGACTTAAAGGGGAATGCTAATTTAATGAAAAAGGATTCAGAAGACGTTGTTAGAGAAAGAGGCATTTATTATTTCTTTTAAAGCAGTTTGATTTGTCTGTGTAAAATGTTTTTAAACTTTATAGTCTGCCTCTAGGAACACTGAATTTAGTGTGTCCCTTAATCTGTCTGCACAATTCATGTCTTCCTCAAGTCCATTTCATACATGTTAACTAGAAGTAATGTTTATTATTCTCGTATTTTTGTATAAATTGTGTTCACTCTATGTGGCAAAGCTGGATCTGTGAGGGAAGGCAGGATGCTGTTATTGATGTCGTCCTGTGTTTTCTTTTCACTGCTTGTTAATCTCACTCTTTTATTCACCTCTCTCATCTCCATAGGCAGTCTCAAAAATGTCTAAGCCTATTATGTTCAGTTATTGGGACCTTTGCCATGTTTGAGCCAGAAACATGTACATTTATTTATTGATCCATCAGTCCCTAATTTGTAGAGCTTCCTGCCTGACCAAGTGCACAATCAAACTCCCTTTACTATTTATTTTTATGCCAAGTCTCTATAGGTGGCATGAATTGAACTAAAGAAACACAGCACAATTCAACATGTTTCCAGTTTCCTCAAGGCATTTTCACTACACCTGACTAAGTATTACAGCAAGAAAAGTTTAGAAATGTTGACCAGTGACATCTGCACCAAAAGTTTAACAAGACGGAATGAAAAAGTATCAGGCAGGGTGGTCTTATCCTTCAAGTTTGAGACAAATGAGGTGAAGAAATAAGGAAAATTGTGAGTCATAATGTCCATGGTGTGACGCACTGTAATCAAACTTGACTGTATGGTGTCAGGACTATTTATCAAGTCATATAAGATCATAAAAATATATTCATGGACACTGAGACAAACTGCACAGGACATGAAATTGACTTCAGATTGTACTCCAATCTCCAATGCTGATAAATACAAGAACTCCACCTTTACAACAGCAGTGAGTAGCAATCACTTCTTTCTTAGTATGATCTATAAAACATATGATCATTCCTTCATAATCTCCCTCTCTTCATTCATTCTTTCTCTCTCTCTCTCTCTCTCTCTCAAACACACACACACACGCACACACACGCACACACATACACACACACACACACACACACACACACACACACACAGTCCTATTCATACATGATACTGTGTGTTATTCTGGCAAATGTACTACTCTCTCTCTCTCTCTGCTGTCAGGTACATTGTAACTTGTTTGAACTTAATATCTATTATGACAGCCCTGTGCTGTCTTTCTGAGAGGCAGCTTGTCTGACTGTCTTTCTGTCCTGTACTGTCTGTCTGTCTCATCTGAATTTGAGTCCAGTATTATAGAGTCAGGGTGTTGGTCAGCTACAGATGGGGAAAGAGATGGTAGAAGGAGAGGACGAAGAAGAGGTGTAGAGCAGAGATGGGTTGTGTGTGTGTGTGTGTTTAGTGGTTGGTTGGCAGGCACACATGAATGTTCCCTCACCCTGACAGAGACGCTTATGTTTGTGTGCGTGCGTGCTTGCGAGAAAAGTAAGCAAGTGAGGGGAGCATCTTTGTCTCCTCCTAACCCCGTTGCCTAGCAACAACCATGCTGTGTCGCCACAGCGACAGAGGTGATGATGTCACCGGAGATCAGAGAGAACACTTCACCAAACACATGGACACACATCCACTCAGACACACATGCATGCATGCACATGCTCACATAAATATTCACTAACACACACACACACACACATACACACACACACACACGCACGCACACACACACACACACACTTTGAACAATGTTTACAGAAACATACAGATTTTATTTTTCTAGGTATTAATTTCTTCCACAAGTTAAACTGTCACTGTGACATCAAACCTTAACTCAGACTTAAACTCAGCCTTCAGTGTAAACTTTGTTATTGCTCCTTTTTAAAGTGAGGACCATCACACTCTCACACACACACACACACACACACACACACACACACACACACACACACACACACACACACACACAGACACTTTGAACAATGTTTACAGAAACATACAGATTTTATTTTTCTAGGTATTAATTTCTTCCACAAGTTAAACTGTCACTGTGACATCAAACCTTAACTCAGACTTAAACTCAGCCTTCAGTGTAAACTTTGTTATTGCTCCTTTTTAAAGTGAGGACCATCACACTCTCACACACACACACACACACACACACACACACACACACACACACACACACACACACACACACTCACACACAGAGCAGTCTGAGGACCAGGTGTTCAGGGTGGGTGTGTAGCCTAGACATCATGGTGTGGAGAGACATGTCAAGACAGGAATAAATTCAGAGGGATGACAAAGAGAAGAAATAAATGATGTAGAAAGGAAGAGAGCAGAGTACTCTTTAGCTGAGAGTGTCTTCCAGATCGAACAAGTACCAGCAGCAAAATCATGGAATACATTCATGGATCAACAAGGTTGATCATCAAGGTTGGACTAGGTTGTTAAAAATTGATAAAGAGCCTAAGGGTCAAAAGGACATTTTGATGAAAAAGAAAAAACGAGATCACATTGTATCACACACAGGGTAGATACATGTGTGTGTGTTTGTGCATTCAATTGGATTCTTGGCACATTAGCTCTTTGATCAATTTACTTTGAAATTGCATTGACAAATGAGTGATGTTACTCTGCAGTTGGTCGTGGTAACATGCACAATGACTCTGTGATGATAACACGGACCGGTGGTTCTTATAATGTGGTGGTCCACAATGTGACTGAGTAGCGCTGTTAAAAGACTAAGAAGACTAAAAATTCTTCAGAGATGACAATGACAAACATCACTGATAGACAGTTATATCAGTTGTATATAAGGCTTGGGAACATGACACCATACAAAGTTATGCTGCACCTTTCTGTATTACTGAGGGGCAGGGTTTTCTCAATTGTAACAGGATGACTAATGCTAGCTTGTTGGGGATTCATAAGCAAAATTGACCTTTTGCTTCTTTAGCCAGTATCACTAAACTGGATAAACAACCTGTTTTAAACAAAAAGTAAAAAAAAAAACAAGTATTCTGTGTGTCTCCTGCGTTGGAGTGAATTTCAGTTGACCTTTGCAGACATTCAGGTCAGAGTTCACTTTTCTTTAGCTTTGACTGTGTGAATTTTCACACTTGTGGTGTGTAGTGATGTTCTCATACAAGTCATGATCACCCTGCTCAGCATGTTAACTTCATCAGACCTGTGTGATCACAGCCTTTGTTGAGTACGGACTGCTACCATTTAACTTCAGACCATATCTTCTTTCTCCTTCACTATCTCACTTTGCTCTTCCTCTCCCTCTCCCTCTTTCTTTAGGTGCAGACTACAGAAAGATCTGATTGGTTAGAATGTCCTGAAGGGGTGGAGCTAGCAAGTCTACTGCAGGATATAGCTACGCCCAACAGGTGTGTGTTTCTACTGTTTAAGTGTGTATATGTCTATGTTTCTATGTGTCATCAAAAATATTAACTAGGAAATATTCCTTCCACTTCATTTTGATATAACAGACGTTTTGCATAGATGACAGACAAAATCATTAATCTGTGGCAAAACAAGACTTTTTAGATGGTAAGGGTGTGCAACTGTGTTTGGCCTGTGTGTGTATACAATATGTGTCTGTCCATATAAGGCACTCATTTCTGTCTATAGTGTGTGTGCATGTCTGTACATCTGGTATTGGTACCTCAAAGGATGCCAATAACAAATCATTCTGGATTTAGATATGTCTCCTCCAGCTCTTTTCCTCATCTTATTATTTTTATGCATGTGTGAACATGTCCGTGCATTACACATATCAAAACTAGTTGTTAATTGAAAGGATGTGATTTTCTGACATTGCACCATGTCAGCTTAATGGCTCACAAAGAACTGAGAGATTAAATATATACATTTATTAAAAACAAGACTTCATTTTTGTTTGGGAGCCTCTTGAGATCTCACATCAGTGGCAGGAAACATGACTTGCATCTCCCCCACACACCTGAAAAAGTAACAGCTTCCTTCTTAAAAGGTGTGAGTCTTGAAATTGCAAGGTTTGTGTGGTGACTGCTAAGATTATGGAAACTCAAAATCAAGATCAACACAATCTGAGCCAGAAAAACTGTACACACAGCTTCAGCTGTGACTCTCTCCTTAATAATTGCAAGTAATACTCACTTTCAATCATGTAGCTCGTAACACAAGCAAAATAAAGGGAGGGAAAAAACACCTGCACATACTTAGACTAACCTCATTGTTAATCAGTCTTACTCTACATTGAAACCATGTGAAAAAAATATGTGAAATATGCTTTATTAAATAAACACAAATTCGTCAGATTTGGAGGAAAGAGATTTTACTCTCTCATTTTATGCGATAACTTTGATGTCCTCTCTACTCCTAATTATCAAACAACTGTCGCTGTGTTTTTAACATTGTATGTGAGATTTAAAAGCTGGAGGGTGCAATAAAGGCAGTGACATCTCAGACCCATGTCCATTTCATTTCACTGAGCTGTGAGCTTTGTAATGTAATTATAATTTAGAAGCACATTCTTTAGAGGTGTGCCAGAAACAGGCCACCAACTGTTCCGTCTATCTTTTGCCTTTCTTAGATTAACATGTATAAGATATTTTAAATTGTTAGAGGAAGAAAACAAACAACCAAAAAAAAAAAACTGTGCACGCACACACCTGTATCTCTACATCTGGATACCTTTTATGAGTATGTGGGCCGAATGTGTGTTCCCTCTTTGAGCCAAGGGTTTGTCACCGTAGCGACCATGCTCTCTTTGATCTTTTGATGTATGAGACCAGCGACCTGTCTCTCTCTCTCTCTCTCTCTCTCTCTTCTCTCTCTCTCTCTCTCTCTCTGTCTCTCTGTCTCTCTTACACACACTCACACACACACTTAGTGCATACACACGCACGCACACACACACAAATAGTCGCTTTCACCCCTTTCTATATACAAATTCTGTCTCTCAATCACACACACACATCCTGTCAGATAAATAATAAAGGTGTATTGTCCTGCTATAGAGGCCTCTCCTACGCTCCCCTCCCTCTCCCCCTCTTTTCTCCTCGGTCACCCCTTTTCTTCCCTTTTTGTCACTCTCTATACCCATTTCTCCTCCTCTTTCCCCCCTGCATTTTCTTTCTATTCTCCTCATTTTCTTTCTTTTCCATCTCTTTTTCTCTCGTGCTTTCCCTCTCCCACTTCTCCTCTCCCCTCGTCTCCTCTCTCTCCTCTCCCTCTCTGGCAGATGAAAGCAGAGATCAGCTCTAGCTTTGAAGTAGCTGAGACTGGCACACTCCCACTGGTTTAGTGGTAGGAGGAGGGGAGGAGGGAGGCAGAGGTTTTAGGAGAAAGGGCAGGAGATGAGAGGAGTTATGAGGGGAGAGAAGAGGAGAGCGGGGGGGGGGGGGAGCGGTTTTAATTGAGAGGATGAGAGGAGGTGGGGCACAGAGAGGAGATGGAAGAAAGTGTAAAGGAGAGGGGAGGTCTGGGCTGAGATCCTAACCCAAATGATGTCATTCAGCCTTTACCATGGCAACCTGAGGAATGCTTTTTCAAAACCTCAAGCCTGACTGAGTGTGTTTGTGTGTGAATGTGTGTGTGATGGAGGGGTCCTTAGTTTATTGTGAAGGTCAGTTAAATATGAAGCCATCAGTAGTGCAGACCACAAATATCCGCTCAGAAAACTACAAAACTACTCTCAAACACTCAACACTCTGAAAGTTTGAATCCAGCTACAATTTAGCATGCATAGAATTAATATCCTTAAACTGTACTGCAAAAAAATATCTGCCTGGTGTTGCCTAACAACAGCACAGCAGGTCTGTAATATTAAAAATATCTCTAATATTTCTCCCCATTGTTAAGGGCAATGATTCTCAACCAGGGGTACATGGACTCCAGGGAGTAAAACAAAAGAAAGTGAAAGTGTGTGAAAAATATTTTTCCATTGCATGTGGTAGAAGACGTATAAAAGCAAACTTGGGCAAACCTATTGAAACAGTTGCAGGATCACTATGACTCATGAAAAAATTATTGTCACATTATCCACTTTTATATGACTCTAAAATGTAAAACATGAGAAGAGATAGAGACAGAAAAGACAGAAAATGGTTGGATACCACTGGTTTAGGGAATAGCTCACTTCTCACAAAGGTAAATCTCACGACTGCTTAATATTTAGACCATGTTGTTAGGGGAGATAAATCCACTGGGGAAATCTCACAGTGAATTAACTAATCTACTGTATTCCTGTGGAGAATCCATTGAGATGATGAATTTCAAAAATTCTTTCAACAGACAGAGTGGTTAACATGCTCGTGGTCTGCTTTTAGTTCTTTTGCTTTATCTCAAATGTGGAAAACACACAGATTCCACTCAGCAAACAACCCAAGTGTGGGTGTAAGCGGAGTGTGAGGCTAATGTGCTGTAATCTAAAACCAACTGTTTGATTTTCCGCTGTCCTCCATGCAGCTGCTCAGTGTCAGTTTGGGACTGTGAAAGTACAGGGATTTAATGAGTAACCAAACTCTAAAGTTTGTGCTAAAACTTTTATGGATCCAATTTATGTTTTCCAAATCCACAAACTTTCAAGGATTTCCGAGGCCTCTGGGAGCTTTGTTAATTAGGTTAATTATATAGGTTTTAATTAACTAAGGGGGGTGGGAGAGCTTGTGCTGGCCTGGATGCCCTCGAAGACACCTGGGAGGAAGAGAAGGGGGGAAGAGGGAGAGAGGAGGGAGATAAGAGAGGGAGGCAGGGAGGGAGGGAGAGGTAGGAGAGGACAGAAGGAGTTAGATTACAGACAGCCCGTAGGGGTCTGACTGTTGTCAAAGTATTATGTAGTAAACCATAACAAATATGCCACATGGCAGAGTAAAAGTAATAAAAATCATACCTATACAAGATCAAGTATAACAAAAAATTATAGTACAGATATTTACAGATATGACAAGTGATACACAACTATAGCCATAGTCATAATTTCAAGGCAACAACATAAATAGTATCCCTGGACAACTGAAGACCACTGAAAAAAGACCAGACTGTAGACTAGTGTAGCAGCAGTGACTGCAGCGTTCATTCTACTCAGCAACATAACCCACCTGAACACACCTGCTACAGTGCTGTCTTCTGCTGCACTCAGAAATGACCTTGATTCATTTTATTGTCATTTTCAACAGTTAGTTTCCCCTAACAACATACCCTAAGCAGTTTGCATCAGCCCTACCCACTCCCCACCATCGTGCCTGCTCTCCAGTATCTGACTCATTTACAGGCATTCCTCAGTAAGCCACAAGGCTTTTTTGAAGTGGTAATATCGAAATAATTAGAAGAGATCTTTGTTGTATTGATACACCCAAAGATTACAAAATTGGAATCACTGTTGGAGTCACAGTTTCCATGCACACTGCATCACAGTGTGCATGGAAACTGTGACTCCTATAAAAAAAAAAACTCCTATAACTCTTATAAAAAAAAAACCCATAAAGTGTGTGGTTTTATAGTCAAGTTTACACTTGCATGGTGAGATCATATTCCAACAAATACTGATGGTAAAATTAAGGTGATATCTATCTCAGTTTGCACAATACTGAACCATTTCTTAATTTACAAGAAGGTGGTTTGGCCAGCATAACACAACCTTGAATCCAATATTCAGAATATTGGTTTGTGATTTTACTGGAGAAAATTAGTCAGAGTTGATGTATGTACATCATATGACATTGTTGTTTTTTATGTCATTGGGTAAATAACATCATTGTGATATGGTGAATAACGAAATGTTTTTCTCTGTCCCAGGTCTCATGTTGATGTGGCTCCACTGGCTGTTGAAATCCTCCAGGAGATCTCTGGATCCATCAGCTAATCAAATAAGGTCATTTGTAACTTCTTACCTCCAGAACTTGAAGAAGATGTTTATGATTAGTAATCTGATTTTTAGAGTCTCACTCTGTCTTCAGGTAACCTGTTTCTGAATAATCTTAAACTAAAGAAGATTGCTTTTTGAAAATGTTGTGAGTTTTGACATAAAATGTCTTAAGACATTAGTTATTTATTTATTAAATCTCTGGTCAACCTAGACTTGTTATTCAAACCTGGATGGGATATAAACTAAATGTTTATGTAGTTCTTGACTGTTTGAATTCAGAAGTAGTTTTGTTTTTTATAATTAAGTTTTGAACCAGTTTAGTGATGACAGGCTCCTCAAAGGTTTGACACAATTGATTATGACCGTGTGGCAACAGAGCATTCACTCGTCTCTCATCACATTTGCAAATTGGATCAATGACATTAATAAATATTGCTCTGTCACTACATGAATTTGACTACTCAATCAAAACATCCATCCAGTGTCCATCAGACTGTACAGGATTATGGCATAAGTGGTAATTCAGACTGTCACCGGCGTCACAGCGCTGGCCCCTGGGTTTGTGTACACAGTTCCAGTCAGTATTGGTGGCAGACTGATGGTAAATACAGCTATGAACAACACTCTGCTCAGCCAACGCCACCTTTTCTCTTCTCCTGAATGCCATCACTCATTGAAACTGTCTTATGGTGACACACAAATGTTTTTTTCCTCTGGTTTCCGACAACAGGGACCAGAGCCGCAAACGTAGTTTAAGACTGAATTAATTCTCTAAAATGACAAGTCGGATCTTAGATTGGTAATTGACAGAAATCTCAACGTTGTTTCTATGTAAATTAGGCCATTGTTGGGTTTGGCTAATAACTAAGTTATTTTAGGATCAGTAAAATATCTGGTTGGTTAAACTGTATAAATAGCAGGAATTGGACATCATCAGAGGAATTTAATGTACCATTACAATGGTTGTCTGCAAAGAGACAGATGTGCATGTGTTAGTAAGAGGAAGAATGAGGACAGGGAGAGTCAAGAGTGACACTAGGCATAGCATCTGTCCTCCATGCACCACCACGTCCTCTGAAAAAAAACAAAAACAACAATCCTGGACACAGTTATGGTCACCACTGGCAGGCTTTTAGTTCTTCACTCCAGGTTCTAATTTCATATGCAAATCTGACTAATCTCACTAAAGCTGCAGCAAACACAGCTGTCACTGTTCAGTTGTCTAGTATCATCCACCAAGATAAACTAACTGAAATTTAGGACACATTCTCCTACAAGGAAGATAGTGAACAGAACTGGCTTCCTGCCAAGCTGCATATGGATGTGGATACACATTTTCAGTTTCATCGGTTTTCCACACCTTGCTACTGATCTGTTGTTTGATGTGTTACACTGAAGTCCTGCCTGTGTTGTTGTGGGCATCTGTTAACTTTGCTGTCTGATGCCCTAGTTCTGCCTTCCTATAGCAGAGAACTTTAGTTTTACCAAGAGGCGTAACCCTAACCCATTATGTTGTGTTGTACGTCAGGCTGACTGGTTACTGATCAAAAGACCCTTTTAGTTGAGACACAGCTCAGTACCACAAGCCTGTTAGGAAACAGCGGTTCTGAGACTGGTCAAACTCATTCGACTTGGTCTTAATTGTATCTCTACCATAGTCCATGATCTTTGTTATAGATGTGCTAAAAGCTGTCAGATTCAGCAAAAAGCTTTTGGAATTTTCCAACGACCGATGTGTTGTCTTGCTATGTAACGTGTGTCCCCTCCTTGATTTAAGGTGTAGGCGAAATGAGACGTGGAGGCGTCCAGGTGAAATGACAGTCCATTTTATTGTTTCAGAACACAGCAGGCTACAGCAACCAGCTCCTCCCACTACCCCACCCCTTAGTAACAGCAGACCAGTAAAAGCCCTCCTCCACCCCTATCCTTTCACAGCCACACCCATCCAGCTTAGGTCAGCTACACCCCCTTTGGAACAGCAAAGACACATCAGTGTCCACCTTTAAAGCAAGAAAATAGCTTGATATTTGGACCATGATTTCCAATTCATGTTTTTATACAAAAGCTACACAATGTTACACTTGATCATCAGAATACAATTCAACTGATTAACTTTAGTGTTTGGACACCATTTAAAATGTGATCAGATTCTTTACTTGGATGGAGCATTACCACTAAAAAACTCAACACTATCAGAGACTTAAAATACACGGGACTGCAAAAACAAGAGATGAGTATCATAATTCAGAATAATGAAAAAAATCAAACTAGAATCAGTTTGTACCATTACAGACTTAATGAAAATAGAATAAAAAAGTAAAACAACCAAAAGAAGTAAAAATGAAAAACAAAATACATAAAAGGGTTTTTGAAAATCAATCGTTAAGATCAAAATCCGTGTGTCATGTCAGGATTTGATGTCAGCCCCCTGTCAGGCTGAGAGACCAGAACAGAACCGCACTTAAATCTTGTTTGTCCCAATGGAGTTCCCATAGACAGGAAACTCTGCTTGCTGTTGTTGAGTCATCTTCAGGCACTTTCTGAAACCCCGCCTCCTCCATATGGGCGAATCACAATGCAGGTTCATCCAGATCACATGATACAGCTGCAAAGGGAGGAGAGAAATGATTGGAATAAAGAAAAAAAAAGGAATGAGGGAGAAAAATAGGAGGTAAGTGGAAGGAGACTAAGCACAGGCGTTTGTAAAGACCACACACACAGATCAAACACCAAGTAACATCACACACACCACATCACACAGTTTGCAATTAGGAGCAATGTGACCATGCAGCAGCCTCAGTGAGTAAATCCACTCTCCCCTCCCCTCAGCCATTTTATCCAGACAGAAAACACCCCTGCTGTGCTTCTACTTTTTCATCTTGCCCAGGAAATGGCTACCATTTATTTCAGCTAACACAAGGCTATAGACTGAGTGTGAAGATACCCTTACCTAGTAGAAAGTGTAGTGTAATGTTGGTCTTGGTATTTACAGGTCGGTGTCAAACCAGGCCAGTTGGTTGGAGTCGCCGGGTGGCAGGCCCTCTATCAGTTCCTGGGCGTGTCCCAGGTCAGGCAGCCCCTCTACAGGGGGGTAGTCCTGGCCCGGGTGGTGGCCTCCACCCAGATCATGGTCCATCATGGGCTCCATGCCCATCGTGTCCCCTCCGTAACCCCCCGAATGGAAGGAACGGTAGCTTGGGTCTGGGGGTGAGGGAGGAGTGGATGGAGGAGAGGCAGGGGAAGCAGAGCAGTTGTTAGAAGCATGTTAACAAACCAAGCTGTCACACAGTAGTATGATCATTCAAACGTAACACTACACAGCAACACAGCACACCGTTCAGCCTCAAAACTATTGGTCAACTCAGTTCAAACTACAGCTGTAAAAGACTTTGAACTGATTTTAGCTAAACCCGTGGCCTAGTTCACTGTGCTGAGTTTGTTTCTACCAACAGAAATCCATCTCCATTTGGCTGGCTAGGAGCCAATTAAAGCAGTTATTGCTGGAAGAATGGAGAGCAGTGCAAATTAAAATCAACAGCCAACGCACGCCCCTTAGCTTATTGATCAGTACACAGTCCAAGGTCCTGGTACACTGGTAACATTTAGATGGCCAACTGTGACAACAACTAAAAGCAGCAGTATTGTATTTCTTGGAGCCACCTGTGTTATTCTGAATGACAGCAGGGATAAAATCAATCTCCATCTGTAACTTGAAAGCATTATTGCCCTTCACCACTGTCTCAAATTGCCTGTGTATCATGACCTTTCACAGCCAATCCTGTCATCGGCAGTAATAGCTAGGGACAGATGGAGCACAGTCATTGGACTGTGACAAAATTTAGTTGTGTATGTTATTAAGGGAGCAGAGGTTGAGAGAAGCTAACGGAGCAGAATTACCCAGAACAAAAAGACAATGACTGTATGCCCAATCAGTATAGAAGAAATCAGCTAACGTCTCTCTCATGACAACCATGTCCCCTCCTGTGTTACTCCTGGGAGCCCCCCAGCCAGCCAGAGGTGAAGAAATGACTTACCTTCCTGTCTGTAGCCCAGAGGCTCTCCTTGAGCTCCAATGTCCAAACCCAGGTCTCCGGTCTGCAGAGCAAAACAAGACACACAAACGAAGATGAGCAGGGAACAGTTTTAATAAGTCCACAGGCATTTCGGCACTCAAGTTTACATCAAAATGTAAATGCGTATCTGAGCATTTTGTACTGATTGGCAATTCAAAAACAACACTGATTTTGAGTGCATCATACCTCGTTCCAGGCCATTGGTTCTGTTCTGAAGAGCGAGCTGGTGAGTTCTACAGAGAGGCGTTTCTTGTAATCTTGGGGTTTGTCCTCTGACATTCGGAACAAAACTGCTGCAGCATAGGTGGCTGAGGAAAGACGGGGGGAGGGGTTTAGATTAGTCTCCTTTCTGTGGTGCGTCAAATTAATAAAGCAATAATACAGCTATCAGAACAGACAAGTAAGATGCCTGGTATTACCATGATTACAGTCGCAACATTAATGACCATGTCACACTAAAGAGTCCCACTTGGAAAACATCACAAAAACAATTATTTCTAAGTGACAGTGCCAGGCTTTTCTGAACATCTGCGAAGCTCAAGAGCAGCTATTATGCGAATGTTGGCAGTATGTAAATGAGCGTTTTGTACATACCAACTCCTTCGTTGCGGCTGTGCAATAGCTCTGTGAGTGGGGCAGTAGCTCCCTCAGCCTCAATGGCCTCAGCAGCCTCTTTGTCCTGAGCCAGCTCACACAGGACGCCTGCTGCAACACGCTGGATGTTCTCAATGGGAGAATACAACAGCTGCACACACAAACACAAACAGGATGCTTAGAAAAACTCAGCCTGCACATTATTCTGCTGCAGCAGACCATAAAGTTGCATGTGAGGACACACTCAACATTTAATTGTTGTAACTCAATGTGACACGTATTGAGATGTACATTCCTTATTTAATCCAGAGATACCCCAGACGATGTAATCACATTACTAACAGATCATTATTCTTGAAATCTGATCATAATCAAATTTGAAATATTCACTTTTTGAGATGTGCTGGTGTGATTACAGCACGACAACACAAGCACAAGAACAGAGCAAAATAGAATTTTACCTGTACAAAGAGTGGAATGGTGTTGAGTCCTCTGATAACTATTCTGTTGTGGACATCTCTGGCCAGGATGTGGAGCGCTCCTGTGCAGCCCTCCACAATTTCCTCCATACGAACTCCCTCCTACAAGCAGAAACACTCAATTAGTAATGTTAAGTGTTGGAAGCCATTTAGAACTGTCTTAAGATGAGCAGACAGTGGTGGGTACTATTGCCAAACTCAGGTGATAATGTAATACGTATGTACGTGTATGTGTGGTCTCACCACAAACTGCTGCTGTGTGCCTCCCATGCTGGTGCGTCTCTGTGTGTCTTGGTGTGCTCTGACCAGCAGCTGAACCAGTCTGGGGATGGCTCCCTGCTCCCTCAGTGGAGCATGGTTTGCAGGGCACAGTGCCAGGTTACGGATCAGACCAACTGTAGCCTGATGGAGGAACACAGATGTTATTTAAGGGTGTTTTAAATGTCAACTTCAGGGAGTTATTGTTACATCTGATCAGGGATCACAGTCTAAAGCTGTGTTATCAAGTACAATATTTTAAAATGCAATGCACACAACAACCAAGATTTGTGGAGGTGTTGCAGGTTTCAGCAACTCACAGCAGTATGGCAGTGCATTCTTAGTGCAAAACAAAACATTCAATCCTCAGAGACCCAGAGGAGATAAGCTGCCAACATGGGTTAGTAGCCAGCTACACTTTATAGACAATACGTTTCTTTTAAAGCCAGGTTTGGCCCATTATTTTTGCTTCAAGGTGTGGTCAAGTGTAAACTGGTTCAGTGGAAATACCACTAAAACAACAGCCAAATGACTTGCTGACAGTATGAAAAGCAGCTCTTTCATACAGAGTGCTGCTGGTAAGTCTGTGCGAGAGTGTGTGTGTACCTTAATGAGTGGCCAGTGCGATGGCGGATGCAGTAATTTGACGACCACAGGCAGACCATAGTGCAGTCTGACAGCATTCTGTGCCATCTCGGCGTCCTGGTGTCGAGATGTGAGGTGACGCAGGGCACAAATAGCTGGCTCTGTGATGTCTTCTCTGTCTCCTGCCCGAAGCACTGTACGGACTAATGCCTCAATACCTCCAACCTACAGAGGGACAAATAGTGTTACAGATTAAGGGCTACATCAGACAGTCGATTTTAAATGTCAGGATAATATTAGAAATTTGACTAATTTAATTTCAAGTGTGAAAAACTTGAAAATTATGAACATAAAACAAGATTATATTGACATAATAATCACACCTTAGATTCTACTATTCATTAACTGTGTGTGTGTGTGTGTGTGTGTGTGTGTGTGTGTGTGTGTGTGTGTGTGTGTGTGTGTGTGCACTCACCTGACAGACCATCATCTTGTTCTTGTAGTTGTTACAGGTCAGGTTAGACAGAATGCCAGCAGCACAGGTCACCACATTAATGTCGTCACTGCCAAGCAACTGGACCAGAGTTCCTAACAGACCCTCCATTCCCTCCTGGAGAGAGAAACAGTTGTGAAGTTAGTCTGGAAGGTATAATGAGTACATTTTCTGTCTCTGCATCTGCTCCCGAGGCTACCAAGTAAATATAACTACTTCTAACCATCTTTCACTGACAAAAACAATTTCAGTGCTAGTACAGGGGGCAGTTCTCATCACCTGTTTGGTGGCAGCGTCTGATAAGTTCCTGAGAGTCCAGAGACAGTTCTGGACGAGTCTCTGGCTGGGGTCTGTCAGGTGGAGTCCCAGAGCCTGCATGCCTCCTGGACAGAAGGACAAACATGGAAAGAGTTTGTTTACAACACATCACACGGAAAAATGACAAATCAATACATTTACTGTTATTTGATCATTTGCTGTCATCACAAAAACTAAGAACCTCAACTCATGAATACACACTATACATATACTGATATTCAGGCTCAGATTACTAACACTTGGATGTTTATGAGACATACCAGCTTCTACAATGGCGGGCTTGTTACTGGAGCAGACTGACAGCACTTTGAGAACTCGGCTTGTGGTCCACAATAGTTTCTCATAGGTGTAAGTCCTCATGATGTTGACCAATGCCTGGGGGCCACCACTGGCCAGGATTATCAACTACACAAACAAAACAGACAAAAACATTAGGGGTTTTAATGCTCTCAAGATGGAGTACTGCCGCCTTGAAATATCAAACAGAGACTCTGTCTCACTACTCACTTTGCTTTCCTGGTTGCCATAGGCCAGTATCTGGAGACAGTCAGTGGTGATGGCCAGGAACTTGACATTGGTCTTGTTGAGTAGAGCCACCATTTTCTGTAGACCGCCAGCTAAACGAACAGCCATCTTGGCTCCTTCCTGGTGCAGGAGGAGGTTGTGGAGGGTGGTGATGGCATAGAACAGGACAGAGTCCACTGGTGAACTGCAGAACAGAGAGTATTATTAGATTACTGTCCCACTGGGTAATAACTAAATTCCTTAATTAGGTTTCTCTCCACGTCCTCTCCATTTGCCATGTTAACAGACAGTTCAATTTTTTCATGTTTCTCTATTGATATGCCACTGTGTCGGAAGGTAGCCATTTACCAATAAGATTAGGAAAATCCTTATGTTTTTGAAAAGCACACTGCTTCCTGTACTGGTGAACTACAGTACATCAAATAAATAAAAACCCAAGAAAAACCCTCCAAACCAACTCCCTTTCCATCTTCCTTTCACATACCCAAGCATTTTAACTAAAGCTGGTATTCCTCCAGACTTGAAGATGGCCAATAGACCCTCTCTGTGATGGGAAAGGTTATGCAGTGTTCCTGCAGTGCAGCGAGCCGTCTCCACATCATTTGTGTTCTGCATGGTCCTGACAATAGCAGACACCATCTGAGGGGAGCGCATGATGGCGTGGCGAGAGGCTTCTTTCTTTGAAAGCTGGTGGACCATCACTGCTGCTTTGTTTACTACGACCTGGAGCAGACAAACAGAAATGTTGTGGAAAGATGGTAGGTAGGAAAGAAAAAACTTTTCAGAGCCAATTCTGTGCCACTATTTCCATGGACAACTACCTGGTCCTCGTCATTGAGTAGTTTGGTGAGTTCTGGTATGGCTCTGGTTGCCAATTCAGCATCATCTTGATAATTGATCAGATTGACCACAGCGTGTTTGAGCATTTGCGAGGGCTCTGCCAGCCTCTGGACGTTGGTTGGGTTTGCTGTATCATACTGTGTAGAGGGGATCTGCATGCCTTCCTCAAGAGTCTCTGGGAACATCGCTGCACGCACTCGCTGGGCACGTGTCATGGCATACTGACCATCGATGTCTAGAGGAGACAGGAGAACGGTTGTTTTGTAATATTGAGTTTAAAGCTGCTATTTAGGCTGTACATGTACAACATTTTATGTACATTAAACAAAAGGTATTACCTTGTACTTGTTCCTGGGAGAAGTTCTGGTTGAAGCCCTGCTCCCACTCATACATGACCTGGTTGTTGTCGACATCCTCTTCCTCGGGGTTGCCCTTCCCACTGAGTGAGGGAGCGGTTGTGGTGGCTCCTGAATGGATGCCTGAATCCAGGTAGGACTGTTGCTGCCAGTGACTGACTGCTGCCTTACGGTCTGGTTCCATGGCCATGTCCAGTTCCATCAGATCAGCTGTAAGAAAAAAAAAAAAAAAATATGCATCAACAAAATGAAACATTTGTCAAAGTCAGCCTAACTAACTTTGCAGTAGCAGTGTAAAAAAAAAAAAAAAAAAAAAGAACAAATGCAATTTGTTGATCTTGAAAAACATGTCAACATTGCAGCAGATGACAGTAAGATCTCAATGAAGAAAAACAGGTATTGCCAGCTTTGTAATGTCTCAGGAACAGTGTGGTGAGATCTGTTTACTTGAGCTGGCAGGGTTTAACGAGGAACTATCATAGCAGATATAAAAGATACAAAAACACCTACACAATTATTGCCAAGAGGTTTAATCAGCTGTGAATCAAGTTTCTGATTCCAGATTTCATCATGAAATTTAACTGTGCTTGTCCTATCTTACAGCAATATTTCAGGGTAACGCTGAATGCAGGTCGAGGGGCAGCGGGTACCAACTGTATCAACAGTGTTTTATAGTCACTGCACTGAACGGATTTCTAACCTGCTTCCCATGCTTTTATTTTTCACACATTTTCATACTTTGATAAATGTAATTTACCAGTAAAAGTCTCTTCGAGCACTTGACTTTACACATGCTCCAATTCTCAGACTCAAATCAATAACATCACTTTGTTCTAATGAGAAAAAAAATCTACACCAGGAGAGGAAGCAGTTGTGAACTGCTGCAAAGTTTGTGTGTGTGTTTCACAGAGAGACGCAGACAAACGATGACACAGATGCTGCAGAGAGCAAGGTGGTGAAAGAGTTTGTGTGTCTGAAAACTTAACTCACCCTGGGAAGCCATGTTCCTTTCTCAAACCGCGACCGACACAGCTTCCTGATCTGAAACAGAAAAAAAACCCAATCAGTCCACATGACTCAGTAGTATCTCACCTTTCCTATACCCTGCTCACTGCCAGTCCTCTTTACTTTCAGTCAAACATCAGCCATTAGAAATTAGCAGCAGTTTGTTAAAAAGAAACACAGAAGTCCAGACAAGTGACTTTCCAGGGCCTTCTTTCCTTTCCTGCCACCTCCCTTTTCTTGGATTTCCTCCCCTGTTCCAGCCATGCAGACAGCAGCAGCTCACACACAAAGCCACCATTAAGTTTAGCAGCTAGCAACTATTTAGGTGAGGAAGGACAGGGGAAGTGGAGCACTGAGTGGAGAGAAAAGAGGCAGGGGGATGGAGGGGGGCATACACATTCCTGTGCTGGCTTTGAAGCTGAAACCACACTCTGCAGGAAAGTAAACACTGGCAATGGCAGGAGAGAGGTGAGCAGGCAAGAGGGGATTAATTCAGAAAAAAAACAAGACAGAAACACACAAAAACAAGAGAAGAAAATCTCAGCTAAAATGAGACAGAAACAGAGGCTGTGGACCCAAACTTCCTTTCTAAAGCATCTGTGGTTATTCCAAATGAATACTACAGGAAAATGTCAACCAAATCCCTTTCAGTCAACATATGCGAGTCTGGACATGTAAGAATAAAGAGGGCACACTGTTGGAAAATACGGGTATGGCAACAAATGAATCATTAAGTGATCTACCCAACCAGAGAAAGCCGACACGTGGCAAGATGCAGTTTTCCTGCTGTGAAAATCATACAGCTGAATGTCACATTATGCTTTTCTACATAATTTACAGTTCACAAAAATGTACAAAGCTCTATGTTATTATTTCAAAGTGTAACCAAATGTATACCTTGTGTACCATATTTGTCTAATAGTGTGAAAGCAGGTAACAAAAAAAGTCAACTTTGATCCAACAAAAACAGCTTTTTGGAGGATTATTTTTCAGTTCTCCCCACTGAAAGTTAGTATATTCACATTCAGAGCAGAAGCTTTCTGCTGCATCGCTTGATGCAACAGGTGTGCAGCTGTGTTATTGTTGTAAGGTCAGATGTAGCTAGTGACATAGACAACTTTGATGTTAGTGTCTAAAAGAAAATGTAAAATGGCTGAGAAATATTTCGATATTTCGATTTTCTGTATGATCATTCAGAGAGGCTTTCAGAATTTTGGAGTGTGTAGTAGAACATAACACAATGCAAGCAATCACCTGTAGCAGTGAAATAACCAATCACTAGTCATACAGAGGAAATTCAGGGCTTTGCTGGATGAATCATTGGGTCATCCAAAACATCATTAACAATTTGGGAAAATTTGCCATAAGTTGATAAATCTGTCATGCTCACAACTAAATATAAGCACTTTTGAGAAAGTAATGCCCAACAATGTTGAAGTCAACAATATCTGAGTGATATGTGAGCTACCAGTTGTTTCACACACTGACGAGACAATCTACATCCAAACCCTGAATTTCAGACTCAACTATCACACTCAGTCTGAATATTAAGTGATGTGATCAACTTGATTGTTTCAGTTGAGACACATCACAGGTCTCTTCCCATATCAAAACAATACTGAGTGCTGTTTTTTCTATATTAAACCTTTGTGGCAAAAGGTTAAGTGGCACACAGTGTGGCTTGCACTGTGCATTTAGCAGACAACAGCAAACAGACGAATAGCTAAATGGGATAAAGCTTGTAGTCACCCAGTTGTATCAAATAGGAAAATAAAATCTCTGTTGTACATTAGATTGTACATTTGACAGCTATTTCAGGGAATATAGTTTCTGAATGTTGGTAACCATTTGAGAAAAGCGACTGGGTGTGTAAGTGCCTGCCAAGGACTTAACACACTCTTCTTACGGAGCTTATGCTCACAAATACCTTACAAACAGCCCACAAATTTAGCATTGCAGGTTTAATTGTTTATTCTTGGTGATTTGGTGACCTGCCTTCAAAACGCTTGACACTCTAAGTTGTCCAAAACAAGACTTTAACTGATAGAAATGAATATGATAAAGCCCAAAGAGAAGACTTAAAGGCCCACCAAAGGAAGCGGACATACAGAAAAACACAGAAGTCTGGCACATAGTGGTAAAAAAATTAGTCTGAAATGAGCACCAAATGTGTAGGAGTTTGTGACATTAAATAGCTGCCAATATGCAAATACGCCCAAGGACAGCTAAACTACTACTCTGAATTACTTCCCTCCGCTCACACCCACACCACCCAGCTCAGCTGTGTCATTAAAACGCAATCTTGAGTCAGGCTCCAAAACTGCTGCTTCTAACCACAAGCGCACCAAGTGAAATTCACTGTTCACACGCCATCCTCCAGAGCTTTGCAGGCCTGCCCTCACATAACCTAGCCCTGTCCTAATGGGAGCCATATGTCCTGTACAAGGCAGCATAAAAAAATTTTTAAAAAAATCAAACATACAATCAAAGCACACAGTGGAACCATTTATCATTCATACTGGTGGAAAATGTGGTCCTTTACATCTGGCTTTGGAAACTAAGCCGATGATAGTTTTTTTTGATGGCTAAACAAGAAAAGCCTGGTCTCCAATTGAGAGGCACAAATGGCAGCCTTACTCTAAAGTCAGACTCTGAGCGTTAACAAAAAAAAAGTCATTACAATAAGAGTTCCTAGATATCAGGCTGGCAGCCCAACCACAAAAATCTCAACGAGAGGTTTCTTTGAAGCCAGATGTGAAATCCAATATGTAGAGCCGTGCCTGGTCCAGCTAAAGCCATATAACTGAAACCAGATGACTAATGAGTGACACACAGCAGTCACAGAGTCGGATGGTTGTCTTGTGCAGTATAAGTGGGATCAATTGATGTATATGCACCAAAGGGGAGCTGAGGCGAAGAGGGAAGTCACACATGCTTGGATAGATCCAGGACACTGGTATCTCATCTTCTTACACACACACACAAATGTGAATGTAAATGGCGCAGGCACATACACTCGAAGCTATATGAACTGAAGTGTAACCGCAGCAGCACTGTCCCGAGTCAACACTTAAAATGACAGGCTTACTGTTCCAGTGCAGAACTGGATGGCCAGGCATAGTGTACTTCAATCTGTTACACCACCCTGAATACAGTAAGGAAAAACATGCTGTTCAAATAGGGAGCCAGACTTTATTAAACTGTCAATGACAAACATGAGCCCATAACAGAACATCAAGATGAAAACAACAGAACTATTTCTGTTGGGAGGTTGGTTTGTTTAACCACTACCTCAGAACAGACAAGGGCACAAATACACGACACTCAGACAGAGCTGGACGTGGCACAGTTAGGATCTTGACAGTACACAAAGGCATAAAATTAGAATAAATACGTAAAAATCTAGAAAAAGATTACCAAGCCGGTAACTGTTCTGCAAAAGACTTGATTTCTTTCACACATGTGGTGGCAATCTCGACTCTTCGAACTAAGCTCTTGCTGAATTGCCCAGAGGGCATCTCAATCAAGATCAGGCACTAAACCAGATGATTGATAACTATCATGAGGCAACTTCATTTTAATTTCCACAAAATAAAATAAAACATGACCTGCAGGTAATTACAGGCTCACTGTGACACCAGCAAAGTCTAATATGCCTTTAGAGTTTAACCAATTATCTGAAAACATCAGCAGCTAGCTAAGCAAGCGTGAAAGAAATCTGTAAGCTATGAGGGAAATGTTGCATTCCTAAACACCTTCAAGCTGAGGGGAAAAAAATAAATGGCAGATGCAGTAACACACAACAAAAAAATGCCACTGCTACATTGCTACCCTGTGAGCATTGTCTCTCTCCTTTCATTTTTAATTTGTGTAAACTTTAAATAAACCAATCATAGAAAGGTTCATTCATTGCTGAAATTTGCAACAGCTAAGCATATCTAAATGACAAAATCCTATTTCCGCTTTTTGAAAAGAAAAAACAGCCATTCTGTCAGCAAATCTGAGCCAGACTGTCACAAAATGAATCCAGGTGAGCCTCAATATTTACTTTGTGTGAAGAGGACAGTATTATATTGTCATTTAAAAAAAAAAAAAAAAAAATCACAGTATGAAACACTTTCTTTAATTGCATTTCACTCATTTAGCCTGCAGAACTCAGGAGCTTAATTTTATCTTCCCAGCATGCTACTACATTTAAATAATTTATGCAAAATTAATTTGTTAGGAGGTAATATACAGTCCTGGAATTAAAGAATAACATTCTTTGAGAACATGACTTAATAAAAGCCAAACCCCACCTGCACAGCCCATTTTCTCTGAAGTAACAAAAAACAGTGGGTTCAACACATCCATATAAGTTGATGACCCAAACAAGCTGTATTATCGGCACAAGCAGAGAGACAGGAGCTGCCACAGGCTTCAGTGTTAGCCACGTAATGTGCAGGGTCAGCAGCACTCACTGCTGGCTGCCAACAATACAATGAGCTCAATGCCTGCAGCCGCTGCAGTGTTTGGTCTGTGCCTCAACTGCAAAATGTTGGAAGCCCATGGAGAAACAGGAGCCCCTGGAAACATCCACACAACTTCCACATTAGGACGACTTTTCCCTTCTTCTAATTAATAATTGTCAATCTTTTTCAGATTGAAAGATAAGATTGAATCGAATGAGAGTGGTGCAAACAGCAGATAGAAATCTCTGAAGATATATTCACCAAAATAAGTCAATTACTTGGAATCTTATCACCAGTAGACGCTAAACTGAACATTTATTACAACAACGTGATTAAGCTTTTCCTCCTCCCCATAAAGACATTAGTGATTTTAATCAGAAATGCATTTTTGGACAATCTAAATGGCCATCACTGTTGTCATTTACATTTAAATATCTGCCCCTGACCTGCTAGTTGTTTACAAATCACAATTTAAATGCGGACACTAAGGTGGGGTCAGGAACACGAGAAAAATTACAGCATTAGTTAATGGCTATGACACTGGAAAGGTTCACGGTAACAGTCTTCTTGCAAGTGGATTACTTCAAAACATACCACTACCGGTCTCGGATATAGCCCACGCTTCCGTCTCAAATATCTGAATACGCTGTTGAAGAAAATTTCGCTGACAAGATCAGAGGTTTAGTCAGTTTTTGTTCCATTGTGTAATCAGAGCGGGGATTTCACCGACGGACCGCAGGATAAACTAAATATGTTAAATCATTAAAAACCAAACCAAGAGTCAAATACGATGAGGTGATTTCTGAGGCATGAAAATACCACAAACTGGTGATATTAGTACAAGAATTGTGTTAAAAACTCGACCCCTCAATCGTGTCCTTATTTAAAATAAACTAGTTCAGTTACGGAGCTTCTGAAACTAAAACAATCTGGAGCCGCCGCATGAGATGTCAACATACTCCAGCTGCCGTGTAATCTCCCCATCTCTTTCTAATCGTTATTTCCGATGCAACCAAAACATGATCAATGACGTCTAAAAATTATCTCCAAACTTAACACACCACCACTGCGTCGTCCTGCGCCATTAAACCACAGCAAACAAACAGAAGCCATCACACCATTTGTTCTCTGTATCGGCGAGGAGCAGCGAGCTATCCAACTTTTCTGCGGAGTGAGCCGCCTGTCCCTCTCTCCAGCAGGCAGACACACACACACACAGACACACACACAGACACACACACACACACAGACACACACACACACGCGCACATCTGGCTGTGCAAGGGCATCAGGCGAAAACGTAAACACGCAATGTAAGAAAACAGATCAACACACAGTATCCAAACAATCATACAAACAATGGTGTAATGCATCCCTTCTTCTCCACAGCTGCTGGCTGCCCCTGACTTTCTTGCTCCAACACCACTGACTCAAATTTCACACTCTGGCTCCTCCTCGTCTTCCTCCCAAAGCTCAGCGGCTGGGAGGAATTTGTCGGTCTTTGTTTAAAAGGACGAATGGAAAACACTCTCACGGACACTTAACCTAAAAGTAACTTAAACATAAACCCTTAATATACGTTCACAGCGATTCTGCCATCAACGAGCTCCATTTAACGTGAAAGTTTGGAGCAGTTTTGAGTTTTATGAAGTTCCAACTTTGGAAGAAATGTTTGCGTTAAGGTTAATCCCACTTCACCAGTTTTTCTTAACTTGGCTAACGATAATTAACGAGCGTTTTCAAACACAAAGCTATACACATGGCCACAATACACCGAGCTTCACACGCGTGTATCTTCTCCCCGTGTTAAGTTATGTGTCTGTTAAGCTAAAACCAGCTGCAAAAACAACCGAGCAAAAGGCGAAACTCAAGTGGAGCAAACACGAGTTAGAATAGTCCCGCGGCACAACCGGGCTAACAGCGGTTGGGCTAACTAACCTTGGCTATCGTTAGCTAACGGTAACTATTCAAACGACCGAGGACACAAAATCCGCGTTTACTCCCAAATCCCGATTAACGTTTCCCAATAAACTGGCAAGCACTGCCAACCATCGCATTCATCTACCTATTGTTAACGACTACTGTCTGTATTAAACAACGCAGTACAGTGGCACCATAAAGTCAATGAATCCCATCAGTAAAAATATGTATGTTCCCATAAGGCGGTGTCTGGCTGATCCCAAATATCTGCCGTGAAAGCAGCTGGCTCGCTAGCTGCGGCAGCAGCATCCCCGACCGGCCCCACACAACAACCCGTCTCCATTCCTGCTTGCATTCAGGGAGAGCCCGAAAAGAAAAGAGGGAGAAACTGAGTGGAGCCGATAGTTTGAATGTTGAAGCCTACCCTTGTCAACACAGCAACTCCGTCCACTCGGATCCTGGGGAGTAAAAACCACTTAGAAATGGAAAAAGTCGAGGAAAATGTGAAGACGAGCGTCAGCGGGGAGCCCTCGTCCACTCCCTCCGCAGTCAGTCGATATTAACTTTGCCCGAACAGCAGAGACTGGGAAATGTAAGATGGCGGCGCATTTATATAGACCGGAGAGCACCTCCAGTCATCACATATCCTGCGGTGCGCTCAAATAAAGTAGAAACAAAAATCAAATAAATATTTCATTTTTATCACCCTTTCGCATATCAGTATATACATCACCTACCATAAAGGCTGCACGGCTCGGTTGTGAGTTTTAGTTGATTTAATATTGTAAAGCAAACCAAAAATCACAGTCTACAGCATGAGTATGAATACACAATTGAATGAAGATCCGGCGGACTAGAAAAGCGGAAACCGATTCCTTTCCCCAAATTAAACATCATGGATTGAAAAAAATCGTTCACCTGTACACAGTAACACCTTCACCTATTGCAAGTGAGACAGCGCAAGTTTCAGTGTTTATCCTCAGTGGCCCCCTGCCAAATCAGAGCAAATAAATAACCTATAATAACCAAGTTCAAATAGTTCACAATGTTAGTAATAAACACGGTAATGGAAAGTCAGTTCAATACATTAATCTGTGTTCAGTAGAACTACATTCATTTACTAGCCTACTCAATTGGCTAAAAAAGAAAGAAAGAGATAGAAAAACAACCATAAACATGGCAAACAAAAAAAATCCATCAAGGACTTTTTTCCCATTACATAGTCAGTCAATCAATAAACACTGAATGTCTGTCAATGTCAAATGTCAGTGGTCTCGAGAGCTAGCTTGTTGTGTTCACAAACTATTGTTCTGTTGGACCTTAAAAACTTGTTGTGTAAGTTCAGCAGGCACTTCATTGGGTGCAAGCTTACCTTGACAAAAGTGTGTGATTAGGCCTACAGGCAACAAAGCAGAAGTCACTCAGCAGGTTGGAGCATCTTGTGATGATTTTGTGAGTCACTGATTGTCAGTGATTCCTGGAGAGCTATTGATTACTGGAATACATTTGTGTTTGGGAATTAAAGCAAATCTCACACGTTAGGGAAATATTTCAAAGAAGTGATTCATTACTTCTGTTTTCATAGTTTGACTGGGAGGAAATCTGAGTTCAGGCAATTAATTGTATTACAGACTTAATTGATCAAACAATGCGTACATTGCTAAAGGGATTATTTCTTCAAAATATTGTAGACTTAGATTAATCATATTTCCTGACTCCATTAGAAAGCAGATTCAGTCATTAAAATTATTAGTGATCTATGGCCATAGCCGAGGTCCTTTAAGTGAATAGTGTGATCTCCCTTTTATTCTAAGATCACAGAGTTGTGGCTATTAATTTTCAGATGACTTTCTATTTGGCTCAGTAGTAAGTTAGTGGATAGACCACGTAGGAAATTTAAATATGTATTACAAGTCCTCTAGCCAGTGTTCGGTCCCTTAATCTCCGTGTTATAAAAGGTGGAGAGCAGGTAATGTGCTGCCTTCACACTATCCCTTCATTCTACAGGTAACAATGTCACAGGCAAACAAAGGTAAAATCCTCTCTTGTCATCTGCCTACAGGCTATTTCATTAACCTTTATTTATAGCATGTGGGTGGAATAGGTTACTGAAAGCTAAACTCTAATTCAAAACAGCCAGAGCAGCAGTCCCTGGGTAGAACATATACAGGAATTATATCAACACAGCCAGTAAAAACAACATGCAAGCACATCCACCCTGTATCATTAGATTGCA